>NC_084465.1:158888388-159253475 GCF_027409185.1 Cynocephalus volans
GCACCGAGGCCGCGGGTTCGGATCCTATATAGGGATGGCTGGTGCGCTCACTGGCTGAGCGTGGTGCGGATGACACCAAGCCAAGGGTTACGATCCCCTTACCGGTCACACACACACAAAATTAATAAATAAATAATAAAATTTCATTTATGTAAGTTTCTTATGCCCTGTTTTTCTTTGTCCTGGAGGTGGGGGAGTCGCTCTTTTTCTAAAGACGTGTAGACTTCATGGTTCATTTATTTTCTCCCATTTTTAAAAACTGAAAGCATTTAAGGTGCAAGTTTGGACCTATATCATTGGCTTTATTTATAAAATATAACTTAAATATTATTTAAACCTTAAATTCTATATCAAAATTATTCATCAAGTCTGATGGAAAATTAAAAATATTGTTAAATATGAAAGTCCTAAAAAAATGGCATATTGGGCTGGCCTGTGGCTCACTCGGGAGAGTGCGAAACTGATAACACCAAGGCCATGGGTTCGGATCCCATATAGGGATGGCCGGTTTGTTCACTTGGGAGAGCGTGGTGCTGACAACACCAAGTCGAGGGTTAAGATCCCCGTACTGGTCATCTTTAAAAAAAAAAGGAAAAAAGAAAAATGGCATATCAAAATACGCATTTATCAGATACCTTTCCAAAACTCTTCAAAACAGCAGTAAAGAGGTTTTTAAAAGACATAAATGCACCGATAAAGAATAGGCGGGAAGAAGGCAGCAATAAAATATTAGAAGCTAGGAAGCAGATGAAAGTGTGGTTTTTGACTAAGACCAGAAAAATCTCTCCCATCAGCAACAGCCTTGAAGGTTGACTTGTTCTGTAAAATCCCAGTCTGCTCAGAAACGAGAGGTGTCTAGTACTTCCGAAAGTAGAGAAGACAGTAGGAGAAGGATTAGTCAACACTCTCTATATAGAGGCAGAAAGGCCCTGTCCCCACTGTGACAGCAGGCCTGCGTGAAAAACATGGGAAGAGCCAGAGAAGTTCTGGACTCTGAGACCCACCGTGGGTTTCTTATAACCTTCTTCTGTAGAGAAAACTAGGGACTTTGGTTGGTTTGTTTTGGCAGATGGCCAGGTGTGGAGATCCAAACCCTTGGCCTTGGTGTTATAGCACTGAACTCTAACCAACTGAACTAACCAGCCAGCCCTGGACTTTGAATTAAAAACAAGACATAGGAAGTTTCCTTTACTAGATTGGGGCTCTTTAAGGTTGAGACTTGGTCTTATTCGTGTCTGGCACTAGATGGGAAATATATGGATAAACTTTTTAGGGGCATTTATGTTTCCCAACAAAAACGTTTTTGTTGCTACCATCAAAGTCACCAACAAAGAATTAATGTTACGAAACTGATTGTAACAAAACTTGGCCTGTACATTACAACTATATTTGAGCTTGGAAATGTTATACAGTTGAGTGTTCATGAAAAAGCTCAGGTTTTGGAATCTGATTGCCTTAAGTTTGAGTCAATTTACTAGTTGTTTACCTTGAGCAAGTATCTTAGTTTTTCTGTGCCTGTTTCATTAATATGGGCATTATGCCAAAGATTTCCTGCGGTTGCCAGAAGGACTGAGTGCACAGGGCCTGCAGTTGTGCATGGGGAGGTCGGGGGTGGTTGATTGGTCTTTTGAAAAAAGAACCTGAAGACCTTAAAAACTCTCTCTGATCTGAAAATTTCTGTGATTCTATGAAAAAATTTAGATGAGACCATAAGAACTTTAAATTATAACCAGTTTTAATGTTTTTGGACAGAATTATTGTGAGATTTATGAAATAAAGACAGAGTTTAAACCTTAGTAATTATAAAATTTCCAGTGAATATCTGGAATATTACTTTCATATTCTGTTAAATCATTTCTTATTATTTTAAATAAACCAACTTGGCTCACCTTTTTACACTAGTGGTCTAGGAGAGAACAGAATTAACTTTTCAAAGCATATAATTGCTATTTGATTAGTCTAGAATGACAGTCTTAAAAATAAAACTACTGCTAGGACATATTCTAATCCGAAGTGATCTAGTAATCTTAATGGGAGGTTGGTTTTTTAATGGTACATTTGCCTTTAGGTTGATTTCAGGGAACGTGTTTCTTGGCTGTATGTATTACAAATTTTGCTTGCATACATTTCCCCTTTCTATTCTAAAATGAGAAATGTAGATGAAAAAAAAGTTATAACTTTTATTTATTTTTAGTATTCCCACATCCCTTTGTTCCATTTTCTAGACAAAGAATTTATGGCCATACTTTCATATTGTAATTTCTCTCACCAGCACCTCCTTAATTTCCTAAAAAATTCTAAGGTTTTTTTTGAAACTAGTTTAAGATGGAGCTCTTTGAGTGTGTGGACTTTGGAGCACACTTTGAGTGTGTGGACTTTGGAGCACACTTTGAGTGTATGGACTTTGGAGCACAGGCTCCCGTCTTGTCTGGGCTGGCCAAGGGCAGGCAGGGGCCAGTTCTCATCCACCTGTGGATCCCTCTGATGGAGAAGGAGCAAGGTAAGAGGAGAAGGTGGACACGCAGGGCAAGTCATCTCTTCCCCACACCCCAGTGTGGTAGTCTCTGCTCCTCGGAGCTTCTTTCTGTGATTGCCCTAGCAAAGGTAGGCAGTGTCCAGTGAGAAACCCTCTCTAGAGTGTCTGGGAGTAGAGTGAAAATATGGAGGGAGAAATTTAGTTGAGAAATTGTGGTCTTGGTTTTCTTTGGGGGAGTGATGTGATGTAAGACATGGGAAGGGCAGTACTGGGTCTCGCCCTGCATGGTGTGAACAGGGTCGGAAGACAGCACTCCCACTTGGCTGTCCACAAAGCCAGATTGGAACACTGTTTTCTGTTTCCTGAGACAGAAATCCCTGTAAGTACCAAAGACTACAAACAAAAGATAAATGAAATTTAAATATTCAATTATAAAATAAATAACTGGGGGCTTTTTTGAGGAATTTTTCTAGCTTAATGGAAGTAAAATGAAATATGAAAAAACAGAGTAAAAACCATAAGAAAATAGAAATATGTTTATGGGAATAAAGGAATTTCCATTGGAATTTCACCCCAGAGGTTTGAGAACCATTTTGTAACTATACAGAAGCACAGAAATGGCACCTGAACTGGGACCTTAAGGGAGTCTTGTAGACAAGAAGGGTGAAAAAGAGAAGAAAAAAGTCCATCCATCTCAGGCTTGGTGGCTAAGGCCACACAGGACAAATAGACCTTCCTCTCCAAACACAGCTCCCAGCTAAACTATCACTGTGCCATCTGGAGTGATTGTGTGGTGGGTGGTGGTTTTTTAATATGCTTCACTTCTGTTTCCCAGGGTCACTTCCCGAAAGAAAACACTAATGAAGATATGATGTGGTTCCCACCAGACTTTTCTCTATGCACGACACATGGTCTGACCCCCTAGCCTGGGCCTCCTCCAGCCTCTCCTTCGGTTTGTCTGTGTCTCATGAACATTCAGACTGCGTGGAGCTCCACGGGCTTCCCTTGGTCAGGGGCCAGAGAGTCACTACTTGAGGCTTTGAAGCCATGCCGCAGCCACTGAGTGCTGCCATTGCAGCACAAGAGCAGCCGCAGACTGTATATATCTAAAAGGACAAGTGTGGCTCCATGACAGTAAAACGTTATTATGGATGCTGAAATTTGAATTTCAGATAATTTTCCCATGTCACAAAATCTTTTCAATTTTTTTCTACCATTTTTAGCTTGGGGACCATAGAAAAACAGGAGGTGTGGAATTTGTCCTGCAGCTGCTTGTTTGCTGTTCCCTGCTCTGGTTCCATCTTCCTCATGATCAATGTTGATGTTTATTTATTAAAACTCCCCAAATCTTTGTTTTTAAAATGCAATTGGAATATATTTCCAATAAGGTGGGTCTCGTTCAGCCCTTAGGTCCCAGCTTCTTCCCAAGTCTGTACAAACAAGAAAAATTGGGCGAAGGGAGCATGGAAGTGGAGGCCAAGGTGCCTGGCGAGGGCCTACTCTGCAGCGATCTGGAGGTGAGGCGACGCACCGAGGGCAGGGCTGCCCCACCGGGGCTCAGAACACACGGAGAACACTTGGCACAAGCCCCTGAGAGGGTTCTGGGGTATGAGTCCCAGCGAGACCCTGAGTGACACCCCGGCTGAGCCAGGCCCTCGCATCTGTGGAGTTTGTGTTTTTCACTGCTGCAGCCCTTAGTGCTGCAATGACATTCTGACTCTCCCAGGTTTATAACCCACCATGGGCTTGGAATAGAAGTTCTTCTGGTTGTTTGTTTTACTAAGCAACATTTAGGACACTTTTTTAAAAATTCCCTCTGGACAAGCAATACTTTGACAGAGCTACTCAGCTATTCCCAGTTATTTTTGTGGATGGTTCCTGCTGTGCAGGTCCCCTGAGGAGTCTTTCATGGACTTCCACTGATGGCATCAGTCTCTGACTCCCGCCCCCCACACAGGGTCAGACAAGTGAGGCTGATTCCTCCTGAGCCAGCAAGCTGCTGCGCTCCGTTGTTTTTTTACCAACCAGATGACTCGTGGGTGTAGACCTGTGTGCAGGTGGGTCTGTGTTCTGTGTCTCTGGTCCTTAGAACCACATCCAGGAAACTTAGGAAAATATGGTTTACAGGAGGTAATAGCTACTTCATTCAGTTCTGTTTGTATTACTTCATGCAGTGTTTACTTTAAAAACAGAGTCTAGAAAAACTGGTTGAACATCCACACTATTAGACTTGGAAATATAATCTTTCCATCCAGGACGTAATCAAAAGATTTGGAAGTTGGGCAGCTTTTGTTCAGCCTTATAGCTGGGAGGTTTTTGTTTAAATGTCAGTTGTGTCAGTGAGTGTACTCTCTCTTCTGGTGGTCGTGGTGATGAGGAAATCTCCAAAAGGGGCTTCTGGTACTGCCAGCAGTTGATTGTGTTACTTCAAATGATTGTGACGTTACAAAGGATTTCTTCTCCAGAATTGCCGTAGAATGGCCAGTCCCCTTTTTATGGTTCATGACAGTCTGAGAACTCCATCACACCTTCCCCATGGGCTGAGGGCCTCCTTTCTCTGCTGCTCTCTGGCCTGAGGGACAAAGGCGCCTAACCCAGTATTAGGTCCAGGAGAGTCTCTTAGCATCGAATGGATGACTGTGTTGTATTCACTCAGTGTCATACACATTTTTAGATTTCTTAAAGGGAGTGCTTTTTCCTGCTTGCTTCCTTTCCTTCCCTCTGTAGAGGCACCAATGTGCCTGCAGAGGAGTGGGTGGTGAGGGGGCAGCAGGCACTTTTGAGAGATTGTAAGTTGGCTAACCAAACAAGGAGCTACACTGAGGATGAAGCAGGAGGCAGGTCTCACAGTCGGCAGAACAATTTGCAGACATGAGAAGGGGTGGACTGATGTGTGCGCTGAGCAGAGACAGTGGACAAGGCTGTAGGCATGGACCTGGTGTGTGCACACACCAATGTGTCTTTCCCAGCTCTACCCAATATACAGGAGATTTCCTCAATTGGGGAAGTACCCTCTGTGTGTTGGGGACGAGGGGCACTGTGTCAGGCGTGGGGCAGCATAGAGGGAGGCGATGGTCTGTATGAGGGGGCAGCTGCTCCTTCTCGTGCACTGTTTCTGTAAGTCCCAAATTATTATTATTATTATTATTTTTTTTTTTTTTTTAAAGATGACCGGTAAGGGGATCTTAACCCTTGACTTGGTGTTGTCAGCACCACGCTCACCCAATGAGCCAACCGGCCGTCCCTATATGGGATCCGAACCCGGGGCCTTGGTGTTATCAGCACCGCACTCTCCCGAGTGAGCCACGGGCCGGCCCCCCAAATTATTTTGAATTAAATGTCGAAAACACACAACCGAGGCTCAGAGAGTTTAAAAATGATTTCTCAAAGATGTGCAGCCAACAAGTGGCTGAGGAGGCTTAAGCTGAGGACCAGGGCCCCTTGTCCCAGGCAGAGTGGCCATGCTGGCTCCAGAGCTGCCAGCAGAACCTGCAGTCTGAGTGGAACCACACACCCGTCCACTCCATAAAAATGTGATCTGGCACAGAGAAGCCACTTCCTATGTGTCAGTTTCCTTTTTGAAGTGAGGTGGGTCGTTGTTCTTCCACGCGCTCATCTTGCAGGCGTTTCTGAACCTTTCTGAAGTTTGGCGCGCTTGTCAGGAGTCCTGTGTCCTGCCGGCCGCCCGCCCCGGCCCTCGCCACATCCTGTCTTCGCTCGCGCTCCACTCCTGCTCCCACTCCGATGACTGGAGCGCCTGCCTCCGCTCATCTCTAGTGCTGCCCTCCGGCCGGCCCTGCCCGTTTCTACCCCGGACCACAGCCGCCGCTAGCTGGGAGCTCGCCCTCCCACCGCAGAGCCACGGTCACTGCACCGGCCCACCCTCCACCTGAAAGCCACGGTTTGTCCCCAGCTCCTCTTTTTGCCAGCGTCCCTCTGCCCTGGGTCATTCCCCTCCACACAGACAGGCACTAGCACCTCAAGCCCCCGCGCAGCCCGGCTTCTCCCCACGAGGCTGCGCTGCAGAACCGCCTGTGCCTGCTACTTCCGCTTCCTTGCCTCCTGCTCTTCTTGATGGACTGGAACCAGGCGGAAGTCCCCGCCGCCCCGAGCCCGCTCGCTCCTCAGTCACCTCTGCCTACTTCCCCAGGGACTCATTTAGCCCAACACACCTCTCCTGCCTTGCTCACCTGGAAAACAGCGCCTCATCCACACCGTTGTCCCCAGGGGCCTGTAGGGCAGGAGCTGCCCCCCGCTCCTCCCACACGCGGCGGGAGCGCACGAGAGGACACAGAGGCCACCGGACTGTGATTCCATCCGTGGTTCCAGGTGCTCCCCAGCTTCAGAAGAACTTACTATTGTTAGTCTTTTTGATATTCGCCATTTTTATGAGTATGTAGTGGTATCTCATCGTAGTTTTAACTTGGATTTCCCTAATGACTAGTGATGTGTCCTTTGCCATCCACATCTCTCCTTTGCTGTCTTTAAATCCTTTGCCCATTATTTAATGGATTGTTTATCATCTTCTTACTGAATGGTAAGTGTCCTTTACATATTTTGGATACAAGTTTTTGCCAGTATTTTCAGTCAGTCCGAGGCTGGCCTTTTTTTCTTTACAATGGCTTTTAAGAGCAGTAGTTTCTAATTGTGATAAAGCCTATTTATGTTTCTCTGTGGTCCTTGCTTTTTGTTATATAACTGAGAAATCTTTGTAACTGAGAAATCTTTTCTAACCCGGGATTACAAAGATTTCCTCTTATGTTTTCTTTTAGAAGTTTTAAAGTTTTAGCTCTTACACTAGTAAATTTTTCTATATTGTATGAGGTAGGCATTGAGGTTCATTTTTTTGCATGTGGATATCCAGTTGTCCCAGCACCAGTTCCTGAGGAATCTGGAATTTGTTTTGCCAGCATTTTGTCCCACAGTGTGACCTTACTGATCTTACCTCTCTCTAGACGAGGCTATCTTTCAAAATAGAAAATGTCCTTAAAATGTGAATGGAGCCAAGACATTTAAATAGGGAAGGAACAGTCTTTTCAACAACTGGTGCTGGGACAAACTGGATATTCTCAGGCAAAAGGATGAAATTGGATCCCTACCTCACACAATATGCAAAAGAACTAATTTTAAGAGCTAGAAATGTAAACCTCCTAGAATTAAAACATAGGTGTAAATTTCTGTGACCTTGCATTAGGCAATGGTTTCTTAGCTGTGACACCAAAAGCATAAGAAAAAAAAAAAGGGAAAAAAATTTGACTTCATCAAAATTAAAAACTTTGTACTTCAGATGATGCCACTAAGTAAAAAAACTACCCGCAGAATGGGAGAATGTTTTTGAACACCATATCTGATAAGTGACTTGTATCTAGAATATATAAAGAACTGTTACAACTCAATAATAAAAAACCAAATAATCCAATTAAAAAATAGGCAAAAGATCTGAATAGACATTTCTCCAAAGAAAAGTGTACAAAGAGCACAATAAGCACATGAGGAAAATGCAAATCCAAACCACTTTGAGATACCACTTCATACCCACTAGGAAGGCTATAATTTGAAAAAAGGAAAATAAGCGTTGGCAAGGATATGGAGAAATGAGAACCCTCCGACACTGCTGATGGAATTATAAAAATAGTGCAACTTCTGTGGGAAATAGTTTGACAATTCCTCAAATGGTGATATAGAGTTAGCATATGACTCAGCAATTCCACTCCTAGTTATATAACCAAGAGAGACTCTGAGATATATGTACATAGAAAAATTTGTACGCAAATGTTCATAGCATTATTATTCCCAATAGCCAAAAAGTAAAAACAACCCAAGTGTCCATTAGTTGATGACTGGATAAACAAAATATGGTGTATCCATACAGTGGAATGTTATTCAGCAATATAAAAAATGAAATTCTGATCCATGCTATAATATAGATGAGCCTTGAAAACAAATTTAAGTGAAATAAGCCAGGCACAAAAGACCACATATTGTATAATTCCACTTCTATGAAATGTCTAAAAAAGGGAAATCTATAGAGACAGAAAGTAGCTAAGTGGTTGCTTATGTCTGGGCTGGGGTGGAGTTGAGGAGCTTGGGGCAATAGATACAGGGCACAGGGTTTCTTGATGGGATGATGAAAATGTGCTAGAATTAGTAATGCGGGTTGCACAACTCTGAGAATATATTAAAACCCATTGAATTATACACTTGAGTGAATTTTGTTAGACACAGTGGAAGGGGAGGTGATGTGACCATGCTTCTTTGGCACCACACTGTTATGTCTGAAACATAAACACAAGGTTGGTTTTCTGTAAAGCTCTGTTAAAAATTCTCTTCCCTCTGGATTCGCATCCAGCCCAGGGTCTCAGGTGTAAAAACAGGCTGGAAATCAAATTGCCAACATTCTCACAACCATCATTGTTCTATCGTAAACACCAGGAGAGTTCTTGAATGCAAACTCCCAGCATATGGCAAGCAGCTGAATAAACACCTATTTGAATCATGCCTTAACATTCCTCAGCAGAGAGGAGCTTTCCTGTGGAAGGCTGGGGGCTACAGAAGGGAGGCGTCACTGCTTGCCAGCCGGTTAGTGTGCATAACGAGACCCCAGGAGACCTCCTCCCGACAGTCGCCCCCCACATCACAGCCTTCCTGATGACATTCCTGGAAGCAGAGGCTTCCCCTTCACTTTCTGTTATGCAAGAGAACTCTCATGGGTGCAGAGGCACTCAGGCACACTAGAATGAGTCCAAGACTGGATCCTGTGAGAATCCAGCCAGGTGCTTCCCTTCTCTGGGCCTTGGTTTTATTGGTAGCAAAATGTGATGTGCCTAAGGTGCTTTCCAGATCAGGTTTATAATTTTCCGGTTAACTTTTTTTTGTGTAACTATTGTTCATGGCAAGTATTCTAAAATATATTGTACATATCTCTGCCTTATCAGGTATGTCCATCGTAACTCTTTCTTGCTGATTTGGTCATCTTTTCTCAATATCAAATACTGGTATGTAAATACATGTATGTGAATACATGTAATAAATACATGTAAACTTTCCATCACCGTTGAGATGTTGAGGTGTGATCTTATGCCAAATGACCTCAAGCTCACTCTGTATTTAATTATATCTTTCTTCACAACTTTTCTGTCTTCTCCTTCAAAGCCACCTTCTGTCAGTGAGACCAATCCTTTATGTTTATGTTGTTTATTTGGGTTGTTCATCAGCCTTTAGTTGTTGCCTTCATATTCTCAATTGTGCTCTCAATAGTTGAAATTACCAGACAGATGAATGCAGCTGGACAAATGTAGCAATATTATTAACTTATGTAGAAAAGACCTTTTCACACAATTCCAAAAAAGTTCCCCAGAAACATACCAAATGCCTAATATCTTCTCTTCCTAATGTCAGCATTTCTACTTCTTACTTTAACTGAAGGGAGTACACTCTAATTTTTAGTGAAAGCATCCATTTTAAATGCTCCTTTTGCTCACAAGGGGAGGTGAGGAGTGGCCTGGGGTGGTGGTGGAGATCGCTCTCTTGTGCTCGGAGACTGAGCCTCGGGCCCCATGTTGGAGCTAGTCCAGGCCCAGTGCCTCTGATGAGTCCCACGTGCAGCCGCTGAGCACAGCCTGGAAGCTAAACTGCCACGTTCACATGCTTTCCTTTATGTCCCTCATACAGTTGTTATTAATTTAGAAGAGCCTGAGGTTTAAAAATCAACCAGCACTTTCCACTTAAATCATTGAGGTATAAGAACTGTTTTGCTGAAATTAGTAATTATCTGTTAGCCTAAACTAGGCCCCCCAGCGTTTGGTTGGCACAGCGTGGTGTCTGGATGTGCTGCTGCATCGCGTCTTCCTGCACAGGGGCGCTGGCAGCCCTGGCTTCCCATGCTGACAACAGCTCACTGATCCAGGGCTGTTTCATTTAAAAGCTGTGACACGTCTCTGTCCCTACACAACCTCATTTGACTGAGCTGTTCTGGTTCAATCCAGCCAGTATCTGCAGCCTCCAGAAGGCTCTGCCGCCACAAGTCTAGCTCTGCTCCCTTGTCCTTGGGGTCCTCTTACTGGCTGTCAGGACAGATATTTCTCAGAGAAAACTGCACCTAACTCTCCTTCCATGAGGTATGGGGGAGCCACAATGGTTTTGGTCTTGGTCATGGCAGGGCTTGCATCTGACTTAAGCATCAACCCCGGTTTCTATTTCTACATCAGATGCTGTGAGAAAACAGAAAGGAAAATGTGTATTCAGAGGCTCACCCCGGAAACTTGACATCTCACAGAGGAAACTACTCTAAGTCTCTGTTGTATCACCCCTGACCCTGTAATGTGTTCTCACAGGAGCAGCCAAAAAAAGTTTTTAAGAACTGAGAAGATAGGGCCACTGTTACTCTTATCAGTTGTGAATATGTATCTTCTGTTCCCATTCCTATAAAGCAAGTTTAGTTGTTATAATGATCTCAATTAATGTGTCAGTTCTGGTATGACCAAAGTTCCCAGGTCCTGCTACGAATAATAGAGACAAGCAGTCAGGTCCAGAATTATATTACCTGAGGGAGAATCAAACCTACCTTAGGGTTGCAAGCCTACAAATTTGTGAAATTCCATTTTATTTCCCTATTTGAGAGAACACTTTAGACTTTAGAATGGTATGTGATCTCATCATGAAGTTTTACCAAAGCAGGCAATTTCCCTTATCGCAGTGGGAGCCAGGCGCCTCCACTGGGCACAATCTGGGTACCTAGGCAGGGCCCTGACCACACTAGGAAGGATGTGTGGGCGAGGGGCCATTTGGGTGAGTTGTGAGGATGGACAGGCTCGGAGCGTCTGCTGTGGGAGGGGATGGCCACAGCCTTTGTAGAGCCTCACTTTGAAAGGCTTTTATGGTCAGATGCTAAAGCTCTCTGAGAACCCACAGACATTCCCTGACCATCACCCTCTTCAGAGCATCCAAGTTGTGAGAGACAAGGGCAGACTGAGGAGCCATCCCAGATGGAAGCAGGTGGAAAAACTGTTGAAATCAGAATAAAGTTGTACGGTGGTTACATAAAATGTTAATTTTATAGGAAGTGAAAGTTGCAGAGCCTGGAAGCCAGAGGCCGTGGAATTGGTGGGTGAAGGCAGGAGGCAGGAGTGGGGCCGGCATAGAGGGAATAGCTCTTAGAGGAATGGGAATAGGAAAGACGCTTCGAAAGTGTATCCCTGTCAGCCAGTTAGAGCATCCCTAGTACACATGCAGCCCCTTGCTCCTCCCAGCCAGTCTGTCTGTACCCGTTTCTTCTCCCCGCACAGGAAAAGTACCCAGAGATGGTGCACCTCTCAGAGGGAAACTTTTCCCGCTGCATGGGCATCCGGAGCGCCCGCTGTCCAGGGTGAGTCTGCACAGGCACCACACGCCTCCCACGTCCTGTTAAAACAAGGAGTATAACAGTAGGAGATCGATGTAAACCACCTAACTGTGGACCAAAGATTATCAGTGGGAGGAACTGGTGGGGCTGACAATGGGCGGGGTGGGGGCAGGGGAACTGCGCTCTATAAATATTACCTTGTAGAGAGGAGTGTCTGCAGAGAGAGGGGAGGAAGTGCTGGGCTGCAGGAGGAAAGCGTCAGGCCAGGGATGGTTTCACTGCTGGGGTCCTTAAGGGGCCAAGGAGGGAAGGCCAAGAGAAGGTGGAATGTATGCAGCTCTGCTGTTATTTTAGAAATGGAAGGGAGGAGGCCAGGTGTGAGGGAGTGGAGAGCCCCCAAGAAGCCATGCAACAGGAGATGGGGAAACAGGCCCACACTCCAGATCCCAGCCGTTTCCCTTCACCAGCCCCGGGCACCTTCCTCCCATGCTCTGCCCAGAGCTGCTGTCTGTATTTCCTGTTTTCATCCTCTTGCCTTTGTGTGTGCATGTCTGCACATGAATCAACCTGTGTGTGTGCCTTTTTGACCTATGTACGAATGCCTGAAAACATTTGTTTTCAAGCCTTAAAAAGTGTCATCATGTGGGCTTCTGGGACTTGCCTTGGTGTCACGTGTAGCTGTAGTTCATACATTTTCGTTGTTCATCTTCCAGTAGGTGGATACACCAAAATGTCCTTGTGCATCCTACTGTTCGTACCTCCTGGCACACAGTACACAAGCTTTTCTTGGGCTCGTATACCTACAGATCAAATTCCTGGCTCATAGGGTAGATGTGTGTTCAGCTTTCTGTCAATGACAGATGGTTTAGAAAGTAGTTTATTAGTTTATATTCCCACTGGTAATTTATAAGTTCCTGTTGCTGTATATCCTGCACTTCTCTTACATTGTCATACTAATTTTCACCAATGTAGTGGGTACAAAGCAGTATCTTGCTATAGTCTTAATTTCCATTTTCCTGTGTAATTGACTGCACTTTTTCTCCATCTGTGGGTAGATAGATGTCTTTAGGAGCAGGGGAGCACAGCATAGATAGATAGAGACCAGGTGCTACTTATAGTTTAATCTTATAACCAGATTTCACAAAGCACTTAATGACGTTTGCCTCTCTTTCAGGTTTGAATTCATAATTGTTTGGAGGATACAAATAGATGAAAAAGGGAAGGTTTTACCAAAGCTGGATCTTCTCACCAAAGTCCCACAGCGAGGTAGGGCCCCCTGGATGTGGGTGTTCTAGGTTACTTCTTATTTCATCTGGTTTTACGTGGCAAGAATCAAAAGCTGAAAATCTCATTAATGTACTTCGTACATCAGTTTTTAAAATATTTTTATCAGTAATCACTGAAAATGTATATGAGAGGGGGTTACTCCCCCCAAGACCCTCCCAGGCCGAACGCACCAGGGAATAGTTTCTCTCTGCCTTGAGCCACAGGTGAAGGCTCCGCGCACATCCTCACCATCCTGTCTCTAGCGTTTCCCATTCTGTGGCATGTAGGGAGGAGGAAAGGGTCTTGGTGAGGCCAACACCAGGAGTAAACATGAAACCAAAAGCTGCACCCTGAAATCTTACCCGGTTTATATTTTCTTTGTAGCCCTGGAACTGGACAAGAACAGAGTCATAGAAGCTGCTCCTCTCAGCTTCCGAACCCTGCTGGGAGTGCTTGGAATTGAAGTTGCTGTAGAAAGCCTGATAAAACTGCTTTGTGCAGAGGAGAATGACTAGTTCCCCAATGGTGTATGTGTAGGAATGAGATGCTGCACTGAGAAGCACTTGATTTTATTGAGTATAAACATTTGCTATTTTCTGCTTAGACACCACCCCCTTAAAACATGCTGTCTATGCGGTTATGGCACATTCTATATAAACTCTCATGACATGAAATATAAATACAGCTATTTAAGTATAAAATGCAAAATAAAAGTGACGTGTACAGTGTAGTTTTAAAAAATAAGCTTAACATTTGAGAAAATGTACCAAGAGTGGTTATCCATCCTTGGATGTGCAAGGAGGAGCTCTGTCCCCATGCACCTCCGCTTCGTACCAAGTCTGGGGCAGAGGTGCCCATACACTTGAGAAGGTGTGCTAAGCATGCTTGCAACCGTTGCCCGTGGAGCATCACTTTGTAAACATTCTTTGGTAGCCCAGGGCAGGCACACGCATCCTTCTCACCTCCTGGTCTGCAAAGCAGCACCGGGCGGCACTCACAGCATCCCTCAGCAAGTCCTGACACTCATCTTGGTCTTCCATAAACAGGTGGAGCTGTTAGCTTAAAAATATGCCATAAGCCAGCAAAGACAGCATTGTTCCCTTCACCCAAGGCCTGGCACAAAGGAAACTGGGCCCTTTGCTAAAGACCCACCCACAGAGTACAAGTGCTATGTCAATAGTCTCAGACGTGCTTTAAGAACTGTGACTTTGGTGAACACCTCAGCCACCCATTATAATGCTGTTAGGATCAGGGAAAGTATGTTATTTCTAACCAGTTGGGCCATTCTGGAGTCTGAGCACAGCAGTAGGTTCAGGGTGAGGGCCAGAGACACGTCCACAGCAGCAGTGCCTGTCATGGGGTGCTCCATCTGTTTTCTCCCCCAAATAGAGGCTGTTTGCATACTGTCCAGTCTAGCCAGAACTGGGACCCATGCCGGTCAGTAAGTTTCACAACCCAAGAGGACCCAGCCCACCTCCCTGACAGGCTTGGGTTCCAGAGCACCTCCCACAGAGGGATGCGAAATGGCATATGCACTCAAACCCAGGACTCAGGGTCCTCCACGCACCATGGTGCCAGGCAAAATCATCCCGAGCGAAGCTGCCCCAGCCCTGGACCAGCAACAGCCAACTACTGCGGATCAAAACAGTACTGAAAGCCACTTCCCTCCATGTCCTCCAGAGCCTGCACCTCACCCATGAGAGTGTGACCTCCACACACCTCACTTAGGTGGTGTCTCCAGAGCTCCCCAGCCCAGCCCAGCACATACAAGGCATATGTATAAGAAATGATGTCATTTGAAATCAGAAGAAAAAATTAAAGGTGTCCAAATGCAAAAGTATCTGTTTGGACTTCTGAGTGCAGAATAAAGTTAGGAGTAAACATTAGGACAGAATTGAACAATAAACTCTAGAAGAGTTGGCTTGATTCAAACAAGTATAATTTGCCAAGTTATCACAAAATTTCCCACAAAAATTTACAATCAGCAAAATATTTTTCATGTAGCATTTTCATACAATTCCATGGTTTTGCTAATATTATATGTTACAATAAGCCTTCATTAGTCCTTCAAAATGATGATATAAATAATAATCAGTCTGTACAACCTACCATAGAATAAAAATCTGAAGCCAAGATTCCTAACAGTTTTCATAGCAGCCGGGCACACATTTGGTGACCCCAACAAGAACCCTCTTGGCGCCAGTCAGGAGTCATTCATCTTCCAGAAGCAGGGCCTGCCTTTGGCAGCTCCAACAGGAACAGGCAAGGCTGTGAGACCTGCAAACCTGACACATCTCAGGGCAAACCCAAGGGAGGAATGCAGTCTGGGAGGAAGGGAAAATTCATTCCTTCACCACCCAAAACACCAGAGTGCCAGGAAAACATTGGGCCGTCAGGGGCACACCCACCCAAGCTCAGCCACAGTAGCTCAGCGAGTTACAGCTCCGCATCCAGCTTCTACAGCAGCAGTTTCAAGTGGGAAAGAATGCCTTATCTCCCCTTGAAGTTAAAGACAAAATTGTAAAGCAGAAAAAAAAAGTCGATGCTCACACGAGTGGTGTCCATCCTGACCTGAGTCTTGCGCTCCCTGCTGACCCTTCCAGAGCCCTGGGCTTCGGCACCTCCACAGGGACCCTGGGTCTAGATCACTCAGAACAGACGTCCCCACTAATCACCTGAAGCAGCAGGGAACCACCTAAACCCGTGTTGATGTGTGGCTTGCACTGAAAAAGTGACTAAGTAACTCAGCTGGGGAAAAGTTCCAGTAGTATCCATGTTTTTTTAAAGTCCAAACTGTAAGATGCACGTGATAATTCAAGTTTTCTATGTTAGGAGTCTGGTGGTAGGAAATCCAAACCTTGGGTCTTATAATAAGGCTTTTTGCATTAGAGAATTAGACATGAGCCCTGGCTGGGAAGGAAGAACTACCCAGAATGTCTTCCCAGGGCTTAACGGACACTTCCGTTTTAAGAACGTGAGCAGCTTCCTGGGACACAGCACTCACGTCCTACATTCCTTGTCTTGGAAGATGTTTCTAGTGCTCTTTGATTCCATGTCTCCAACAGGCAATCCCACCTCAACAGGGGTTAAAAGCAAAAACATTCACAGCCAAAAGCCACCCAACACAGCAACAGCTCTGTCATTCAACCTTCACATTCTATGTTCAAGTTTCAAAGACACTGCAGGAAAAAAAGTTAGACCTTATGTAGAACTAATGTGCAATCATCGCTTTCCTTGAACCGAGTTGACATCATGACATCATCTTTGGCACGTACAGTCTTTGAATAATAGTTGACTATCTTGCCATCAAGTTTATACTGGTGAGGAATGCTCTCATAGGGCTTGAGGTCGAGGTCCAGCACAGACACAGAGAAGGTGAACCTGGACCTCGATGAAAGGACGACAGGCCTTTGATCAGAGCTGCAAGTAAGAAAGCAATTTCAGAATACACAGACATCCCAAATCTTCTCATCACAGCTCACAAAAACCATGCATTTTGTGTATCTGTATACATTATATCTCTGTGCCAGCTGTATGTACTAGCACATGAAGCTTCTGCACGTAGGTAGGTGCCTGCTGTGATTCAGGCCTGCACATGACAACACATCAGAAGAGAGAGGGTTAAAGGACGAAAGATGGAAAAGCAATTATGTAGAAAATGTGAGTGATAGTCCCCATATCCCAGTGGTATAAATGAACGCTGAGAAAGTCACTTCATCCTGAGCCAAGTATTACAAAACCTAAGAAGAAGTAAAAAGTAGATCTGGCCACTGAACTGCCAAATGGATGAAATGTTGAGAACAGACTTCTCTCTTTATGTGCCTTTTCCCGTGTCTGGTGAGAAACTCATGCTCCTTTATGCTTTTCACATTTGTAGAGAGCTCTGGTTTCATGTTTTATTCTCAAATCGTATCTTCAGTGCTTTGTATTTTGTTTCTCATTGCTCAGTTTTGTGGTTTATATAAACATCAGAATACTTACGTGCTCGTAACAAAATATGAATAATTATTTGTACTTAAAAATACATTGAGTAACTCTGAATTTTATACTAAGATTGCTGTATATCCCACTTTGCTCTTGGGGTACTCAGCACATAGTCAGCATTAAATAATTGGCTAAGTTATATAAAGTCGGTTTAGCCCAAGAGAAGTGCTCTGGGGTTCTGGTTTCTCCACGCTTGCTACTCTTCTAGATTTAGAAATCGTTAAAAAACAAAACAAAACACCAGTTTAAAAGCTCCTGCCTGGAAGAGGAAGCACCAATGAACATATTCCTGTTCTGAGGATATTAATCATGGCCTAGACTCTCACTTAATTCCTGCTCCAGAATCCTGTTTACAGGGAAAATGAAACCCCAACTTGGTTGCCAGGATCATTAACTCCTGTTTCCTGAACGGTAGAGAACATCAAATAACTCATCTACATATTAAGGTCCCGACTCTCAGTCTGGAAGCTGGAAGGGGCCTGCTTGTCCTATCTTACTGAGAGCTGCTGAAGCCCAAGCACTGCTCAGTTCTGGGCCTGTGATCCGAGCTTACCACAGCTGGGCTGGGACCATCCATGTTTCTGGCCTGTGACAAGGGCTACCTCTTTTAAAGGACCCCTCAATTTCTCATGTTAGGAACAGCACTCGACATTCAACACTTATGAAGAGGAAGGCTCTTCTGAGCAGCTCTTGGGGAAGGTCTGACTGGTCAACTACAAGCTCCACAAGAGCCAGTGGCCAACACATGCCAGCACCTGACTCTGACACGCTTTTCTGCCCCTTAGTGGCCCTGAGGCTGGGCAGGAGGCTCCCAGGGACATACACTTCCCTTATGCCATGAACATGTATGCCCTCTAGCTGCCTCGGATACTGGGGCTGGGACAACCTACCAGTGCAGGGGAGCTGCCCTTGCCTGGACAGCTGTTCTTTAAGGTACTGACCAGCTGGGAGAGTGGCCAAGTGGACAAGCACCCTCCAAGGAATGTCAGGAACAGGGATGGAGAAGCCAGGGCTGGCAGTGGCTGCTCACACTGTTTGGAACAGGAAATCAAGAGGAGTTGCAGGATTTAAGGACAGGAGTACGTGGGCAGCTTTCCCCATAGTCTCAAAGTCCCAAAAGGTCAAACGTCTGCAGCGACAAGACAACAGATTCAACTTAAGGCTTTTTTCTTTTATAACAGGGCAGAAATAGCAGAGCAGAATTGAAGCCTTTATTTAGGTGATGTGACAAGTTTAAATATAGTCAATCTACCTGTCAGCTGTAAATTAACGTTTACGAATATAAATTTAGTCTCAGGTTTACTGTGCATCTCAAGGATGCAAAAACAACTCATTACAAATCCCAGCCTTAGTTTGTCTTCGGGTTTCCTGAGCATCACATCCTGGGCCAGGAGCCCCCCACTCACCGGAATGTTGCAGGTGTGGCCGCTGCACAAACCTTCTTCAAAGGAGGCCGAAACACCCCAGACACACACCTAGGGGCTCAGTTGGCCCCACGCCTGTGTGTGTGCTTCGAGGAGAAGCCGCGGGAGCATGCAGAGACCCTCTCTCAGCTGAGCACTGCCCTCTCTCCAGTGAGCACAACAGTGCGGCTTTACCTGAGCACATTCCCATTTCTCACCTGCACCCTTGGTCAGGAAGGAGGATGGGCGGTAACGTTTTTGTGGCTATTCTCTCATCTAGCAACACTAGCTTAAACCAGCTAACTGGATTCCTCATAACTGAGCACTGGGGCTATTTTCTTGGGGATAACAGAAGTTTTCAACTAAATATAACAACGTCTCAGTTATGCCCTATACTTGTTCCTATTTTTTTATCAGAAAGTGGACAATTCTGTGCCTGCCAGGGAACAGGACTCTTGGGAACTGTAGTTCAAAAGCATCAGAAAAATGGATGGCCAGCAACTGAGGTCATCTTGACCCAGGAACACATGTCCGAAGAATGCAGAACATTCAGAGGCTTGGCACCCCTGAAGACCGGCGCTGAAGATGCATCTAATTACTATGAGAAGATTACCAGGTTCATCCTGAATTCTAAAAAAAGCAAGGGAGGGAACTGGACAAAAATAACGAAGTTCAGGGAGAGAGGCCACAAACACTGTTGGTTATTTAGAAGAGGAAGCAGAACAAGGAATGTGTTGTTTGAAAGGCTTCTTGGCTGTGGGTTATGCAAGTTGGCACACCACGCTGAACTGGTAGAAAAATGAGGACAAGGCAGTGGGAACCTTCGCCATCTCAGACCTCGGGGCCTTGAGGCCCGGGCTTTCCTTCAGAGAAAGGAATGTGCACCACACTATCCAAACTGCTTTACCCTTAGGGTATTTCCTTCCTAACAGGAATTTTCATTTCAGTAGGACAATCTTCATAAATTTTATTGACTGAATTACAAACTTCTAGAGAGCAAAAGTTAATAAGCCCCATGACATCAGGTAGGCTGAGGAGGCAGTGGTCCTGTCTGGGCTGGGGTGTGGGGGGAGGAAGTCCTAAATATGGGGAAACTGATTGTGCTGTTAGTCCACAAAGTCCTGTTAGACCAAGGACATATGACATGGCAGTGGGCATCTCACCTTGTGTCCTGCAGACAAGGGGAGAGAGCGATCATGATGGAGCAGTCCTTAGCAGTCATGGCAACTCGGTACTGCTGCACCTGCAGGAGAGGGAGAGGTCAGCTCTAGGTCACACATGGAGCCTCACCACTACCAACATAACCCACAAACTAGGTTGACATCGAGCAGAGGCATCAAGAGGTCCCACTCTGAGAACACCCAAGACAGCCCCAGCCCTCCCCTCTAATCTCATTGCAAGCAGCATGTGGACCCTAACTCCAACCCTGAAACTTACAACTTTCTTTGAGCACGGTGACCACAGTCTGTGTTTGGAAGAAAACACAATAAATTGCCGCAGCTCCCTGGTATGTTGGCCATGCTAGCAGTACTGAGCAAGCATCACCCCACACCTTTGAAAGATGGATGTCCAGCAAAGCTCTGCTTATAACAACACTCCACATACTGGAATGTCACACATCACCATACATGACTCTGCAGACATCTGCTATCACATAAGCTGTGTGTGGGTTAACTCACTTCATCCTCACAGCCATCCAACAGGGCAGACACTGCTAGTACCCCACTTTATAGATGAGGATACTGAGACACAGAGAATAACCTGTCCTTGTACAAGGGTAGTTAATAGCAGGCCTGGGACTCAGGCCCAGGCACCTTGGCTCTGAACTTCATGCTCTTCAATACCTTGCTGTAATATAAGCACATGTAGATCTGCATGTACTGACGTGGAACAATGCCCACTAGGGTCACCAACTCAACACACACCTTGTTTTGTAGAATCCAACTTTCATAAAGCTGTGCATTTCTTCATGTGTGTGTGACAGACACGCAGGAGGAGATCCAGAAGGACAGTCACCAAAATGTTCACAATTGTCACCTCTGCAGTGCAGAATTTAGGGCATTTATTCCCTTTCCTCGTTGGACTTTCATATATTGTTTGAATTCTTTAGATTGAACACATCTCACTTTTACAAAAAGTAAACTAGTTACAAAAAGGGGAATTGGGCCTTACACATTATCACTGGCCTCAACATTTGTACTGATCATAACCTCCTGTCTCCCTTTTAGCCATTCCTCTTGGTTTCATACAACCAGGAGGAGCTGCCCTTAGAAAACATCTAAGCTGTACCTTTCTAAAGTCAGGACTGTATGGGAAGCAGCAGGGACACCGTCAAGCACCGGTTTGCTTCAGCCCTGCTGACTGTTCTAGCAACCTGAAAAAGCCATTCACAGTGGGAGAAACAAGCTCTTATTCTTACACTCTATTCAATTAGCTAAGAAATCAGTTATTTCACATAATATGCAAAACAAAACAAAACAAAAAAAACCCCAACAGTCCAAAGGAACTAAAGAGCTAAATATGAAAAAGTATAAAATATTTAGTATGTCTTTAATGCACTGCAAGCCTGTCTTACCAAGAGACAAAACTCAGAAGCCATAAGAGACTCAGATTTGAAAATGTAAAAATTAAAATGCTTTTATATAATAGTAATAATTCAAAGGTAATAGATAAGTGAAAAACTGGGAGAAGATATCTGCAACATATAACAAACTATCAACATCAAGGATGTATAAAGTGCTAGAGATCAATATGGAAAAAGAAAACTACCCAAAAAAGAATTGGACCAAATTGCCAAAAGAAAAAAATCCTACATATATATGCAAAGATGTTCAATCTTACTACAAAACAAGGAAATGCAAATTACAAAAATGAAATATTTTCCGATCAGATGAACAAAACTGTGTGCGTACCTCAGAAATAAAATGAAGGGACTAGACTTTTACTTTGGGTAATGCTGGTCTAGATAATTGTGGCCAACTGCCAAGGTCAATTATATAAGCTGGACAAAATATCAAAAATACCTGCCTAAAGGCAGAACTAAGAAGGAAAGGAAGAATTGCTGGGACAGGGGAGGACAAAGGCATTTGAGTCTGCTTTTCCAAGGGAGGGGTGTGATAATTCTGGAGGGCCAGCTAAGACGCACTTTTAACCAACCTCCAGGGCTACGGGGACAGTAACCATGATGAACCCCCTCTTTGGGTTAGTACCCAAATACTGCACCTTTAAGATTTAAAGTGAGCCAGAGTCAACAGGCCCTACCAGGAACTGCAGCTTTACTTCAAAGAGATCAGTCATTAAAACTGTATTAAAATGACTCCAGCTTGCTACTGCTTCCCAGACCCCTGGCAGAAGTAAACCTAAAATTCTCTCTGGAAGAAGATAGGATCCTAGGCCTCAAATTATTTTTAAAGTAATTGTGCAAATACAATTTCTGGCACACAAGCAAAAAACAAAAATACCATAGTAGGGGAAGGGGTATATGGGAATCTCTATATGTTTTACTCAATTTTGCAGAGAACCTAGAACTGATCTAAAATTTTTTATTTATTTATTTTTTTAAAAAGCTGCAACCGAAAAAAAGAACCTCACAATAGTGGAAAGAGATGCACACACATGGACTGCAGCTATTGGAGGTTTAAGACACACATGCTCCTCTGCTCAAAGAATAAAAGACAATACTAAGAACTTCAGAGGAGAACTAGAAACTAAAAAATGAACCAGTTAGAAATTACAGAACTAAAAAATACAAAAATCAGTTTAAGACGTCAACATAGTTTTAACAGCAGATTAGAAAAAACTGAGGACTGAGATTGTGACATCCAGGTAGACAGGGATAATTTCAACAAGTATAACAATGACTGACGGAAGACCCACTAGCATTCTCCTATTGTGGTTCCTCTTGGGGTGTTATAGAGAAGGTTACAGGGAAGGAATAGTGATTCTTGATGTAGCCCTACATATGTGGGGAGTAGGCAAAGGCAGCCTTCGGCACAAGCTGAGGAGGCAGCTGACAGTTATGGTTTGAAAAATGTGAAACATCTTCCACTGTCTCTCCCATGGCACCTGTGATTCCCACATTATCCACTTTTTTGAGTTGAAATGCAAATGCTATTTAGGAAGTATAACACTGCCACATAAATCAGTTCTCTAAACTAAGTTATCCACAAAGATATGGGTTAAACAAAGGAAGGTAATAATTTGGGGGCAGTGAACAAGGCAGAAAGAAAAAGAAAAGGCTGAAGAGAATTGCTGTACTGGAAGATAGATCAAAATAAAATATCCAGAATGCATGGAAAGAAAAATAACTAGAAAATATAGAAGGAAGGCTGACACAGAAAGTAAAGGAAATGTGTCTAACATACATGTAACGAGTCCAGAAAAGAGGGAATGGGCAAAAACAAAACTTGAAAAAGTTAAGGCCAAAAATTTTCCTAAACTGAAGAAAGACATCAAGCCACAGATTCAAGAACCCCCCCGCATAAAAAAATCACTTACACTGTAGGTATCACTAAACAAAACCTAAGAATTCATTACCAGCAGACATACACTAAAGGAAACATTAAACGGTTCTCTTCAAACATAAATAAAATGATCCCACATACAGCTCAGATATACAAGGCAAATGAAGACGATGCAAGAGATAAACGTGAGTAAATGAATGATGACTGCATAAAACAATAATAATGCTGTCTTGAGTTTAAAATACTAGAACACAGCAACAGCCTATGTTCTGTTAGCAATGTAACCCATAAGTAGTAGTAATACAACGTATTCTAAGAAGCAAAAGTACTAAATAATATTACCCTAATTAGTCAACTGCGTACTGCTATACCTAGGATAACCACTAAAAGAAAAGTAAAAAGCTCTATAACTTCCAAGGTAACTGAGTGAGGACCTGGAATAATAAAAAATAATAATAACCCAAAAGCTTGTAAGAGAGGAAACAAATACAAACCTAAAGCAGGTGAACAATAAAAAGTTTAAACCCAAATATAAGTCTAATTAAACAACAAAGATAAAATGCCAGAATAGATCAAAAAAAAAAAACCCAATTATATGCCACATTTTTTTTAATTGGTGATGAATATTCATGGGGTTCAAAGCTGATTGTAACCACTCGTGCCCAAGATGTGATGGCCAGATCCATACTGGAAGCATGCCCATTACCATAAATTGTGATTATACCCCGTGTCCCCCAACCAATTATCCCCAACCTCCCTCCCCATCCCCCATCCCCCCACTCCACTTTGTATCCCTAGGTCTGCTCTCTTCCTCTGCAAGTCCAATGTACCACTGTGGTCTTTCTTTCCCTCTGTCTTTCTCTCTTAGCTCTCATTTATGAGTGAGGACATGCGGTATTTTATCCCTCTGTGCTTTGCTTATTTCACTGAACATAAGTTTCTCCAAGCTCATCCATGTTGCAACACACACACACACACACACACACACACACACACACACACACACACACACACACACACACACACACACACACACACACACACACACACACACACACACACACACACACACACACACACACACACACACACACACACACACACACACACACACACACACACACACACACACACACACACCCCCCCGGGGGGTGGGGGGAGAAGATATAACAACCACAATTACTTGAAGTTGATACGACAAGCAAACAGAAAGGACATTGTTGGGGGGGGAGGGAGGAGGGAGGGAGGTTTTGGTGATGGGCAGCAATAATCAACCACAATGTATATCGACATAAAAAAAAAAAATACAAACAGAAGATTAAAAATGAAAGGATGAAGGATGGAAAAAGACATAGTACAAATATTAAGGAAAAGAATCTAGAGAAATTACATTAATATCAGACAAAGGAAACTTGAAGGTAAAAAGTATTATCAGAGATTAAAGACACTTGAAAATGAAAAGTTCAATTCACTTGGAAGATGTAACAATTCTAAATCTGAGGCACCAAGCAATATAGCCTCAAATAAATAAGATGAAACAGACAAATCCATAATTATTACAGAAAGTTTCAAAACATACTTCTTATGAAACAAGCAGATGGTAAAATCATTAAGATTGTAGGATATCTGAACAACACAATTAATTGGACCTAATGGAAGATACCACACTTTCAAGTATACAAAGAAGCATTTAAAAAAAAAAATCTACAAAACAACAATTTCAGAGGATCAAAAGCCAGTCTCAACGAAGTTCAAAGGATCATATACAGTATGTTCTCTGACCACAATGCAGTTTTGCTAGTAATTAATACAAAAAAGATAACAAGAACGCCCACGTGTTTGGTTATTAATTCTCAGTACTTCCACGGATCAATGAAGAAATGTTAATAATAATCAGTATATTTTAGTTGAATGACACTGAAAATACAGCTTGTATAATGTAGCTAAAGCCATGTTTAGATGAAAATATATAGCCTTAAATATATATTTTAGAAAAAAGGTGCTGAAAGATAAGCATTCATATCAGAAAGAAGTTACAGAAAGAACAGATTATCCAAAGTGAGTAGAAAAAAGGAAATATTCAAGGTAAGAGAAGTTAATGAAATAGAAAATACAATACTAAAGGATCAAAAGTTAACTTTTATGAAACTAAAAAAATTGATAAACTCTTGGTGGGTCTGATTAAGAGAGGGTCTTAAATCTGTTCGGATTGCTATAACAAAATACCATAAATCGGATGGCTTATAAACAACAGAAATTTATTTCTCACAGTGGCTGGGACATCCAAGGTCAGGGTACCAGCAGATTTGGTATCTGGTGAGGGCCCCTTCCTCATAGACAGCCCTCTTCTTATTCTGACATCACATGGTAGAAGGGGATAGGCTAGCTCTCTGGGGTATCTTTTACAAGGGCACTAATCCAAATCATGAGGTTCCACCCTCATGATGTAATCACTTCCCAAAGATCCTACCTCCACCTTGGGACTTAGGATTTCAACATACAAATTTTGAGAACAAACAATCAGACCACAGCAGAGACAGAGAGAAAAAAACAAATACCAGATGTCAGGAATAAAAGGGTATTCTTCAGATCCTATAAAACATTAAAAGATAATAAAATAATATTACAAAAAAAAAATCATATGCCAAAATTTTGAAAACATAGATAAAACAAATTTCTAGAAAAATACAACTTACCAAAATTAACAAATGAAGAAATAGAAAATATGAAACTGAGTTCATAATTTAAAACTTTCCTATGAAGACAACTATGGGCCTGGATTGTTTTACTTGTGATTCTATAAAACATTTAAAGAAGTGAACTTCTGGTCAAGATGGCAGAATAGACAGTCCCCAGCATGACACTCTCCCACAAATCAACCAATTTACAACAATTAAAAAGCAATGACAGCCAAGCTGGGGCCGCTAGAGCTCAGAAGAGAAGAGACCTACAGAGTGCACAAAGGCAGGAAAAGCCCCAATGAGAGAAAGAAAAAACTGCTCCCACTGTTTTGAATCCAAGCCACTTCAAGGCTGGAGCTGGTGAGTGCAGGGAGCAAGAGCTGGCAAAAGCCGCAGCTGTGCCCTTCCTATGAAGTTGCTTGGAGGTGGCAGGGGAGAAGAGGGCCTTGGTGGCCCTCAGGCCAGCAAGACCACTAACAGGGTTCCCATGGACCCACATAGTAGCAAGCAGCCAAAACAACTGAAAAAAGGAGCCACTCAGAGGCCAGTGAGTCATCACAAGGGACTAGCACATGGCCTGTCCCATGGAAAGTATTTGGAGTGGAAGGCGGGGAGATGGGCCCACCGGGGGAACTCTGGGGCACAGCAAGGACAGCAAATCTACCCTCCAATCAGTGCAGGCCCATTCTGTGTAGACTGGTCAGGAATATAGAACTGCAGAGAGAGCAGTGTGCTGAAAAGACTCAGGCCCAGACCAGAGTTTCAACACAACCCAGGTGCACTAGATCTCATGAGACCTGGAAGTACCTACAAAATCAACCATTAAAACCTGAGCTGCACAAAAAGCCTTCCCCAGAGAATCAGCAGCAAAGCAGCAATTTAGCTCAACCACAGGGCTCAAGTGCTGTTCCTCACAGGAAGTTCCCCCATTTTAGAAGTAAGCAAAGGACAACAAATTAGTTCCAGAGCAGAGTTTAAGTGGTGGGAACAGCAAATAATCCAACACAGAACTGAAAGAAAAAACAAAATACCCACTGATCAGAGACAAAGTTTGATATTAACCGGCAAAGGTCTCACTTCACCAAAGAAAACCTATAAAACCTAGAAGGACTGGAAGCCCCCTGGGCCCCCAAGCCAGGGAGGGGGTAGGACCAGGGGCCTCAGCCATGCCCCTGACACCTGCACCCAGCCTAGTGATGACCACTGAGCTGCCACAGGAAGGGCCCCGGGCTCCCAAGACAGAGCGGTGGGGGCTGAGGGCCTCAGCCATACCCCCCCCCGACACCTACAACCAGCCCAGTGATGACTACTGAGCCGCCACAGAAAACACTTCAGGCTCATGAGACAGGGCAGTGGGGGGCTTCGGGCTTCGGCCACACCCCCCCTGACATCTGCATTCAGCCCAGCAACGGCCAGGCCACCACTGGAAGGCCCCTGGTCTCCCCTGCAGGAATGAGGGGGGTGCCACTGGCCTCCTACATGCCCGCACCCCTTCCTCCTCCTCCCACCCTATTTCCTCCCTCCTTTCCCTCTCCACCTCCCACCCAAATGCTCCACAACAGCATCTTAGAATGTAAAAACAGATGGAGCCAGGGTCTGACCCTCCTCCTGCAACCAGGCACGCCGCCACTGCCATGGGGCCCATCCAGGGCCCTGAGGTATGAAGCTGGGGATGACCCCTCCTCCTGCAACCAGGCAAGGTGCACGCCAAAAACACCACTTCCATGTGGGTGGCCCATCACATCCACCACAACAGCCATGGCTGCCGCAAAAGCGGCTAGACACCACAACCACCATGCAGATGCCCTGCCAGCCACTTGAGTGCACTGACATGAGGAGAGTCACAGAGGAGACAAAGGAAAAGAAGAGGATGTCTCTCTCCACAAAGCCCATCCCAGGGTGACAGAAGAGACATCTACACTATGATAATAGTGGGAGACCTGAACACACCTCTCTCAGCACTGGACAGATCATCTAGGCAACAAATCAACAGAGTAATCGGTACTCTTTTCAGAAGAAGAAAAGAAATCCAGGGTTATCAGAGGTAGGAGCAGGGAGGGAGAGGGGGATGGGGAGAGATTAGATAAGGGGCATAAAGAATAAGTACAATTTGAATAACGTATATGCTAATAACATTGATTTGATTAACATACATCAACGTCAAACCCCCAAAATACGCATAATCAATTATGATTCAATAAAAAAAAAAATGAATGAAAAAAACATTTAAAGAAGAAATAATACCAGTCTTATTCCATCTCAACCACAGAATACAAAAACAGCATACAACCTTCAAGTATTTTATCGGGCAGGCATGCCCTTGATACCAAGACTTAACAAAGACATTACAAGCAGGGAAAGTATACAGCTCATATCACTCACAAACATATATGCAAAAAACCCTAAACAAAATATTAGCAAATCCAATATCATAATATATAAAAAAAATTATACTATACATCACAACGAATTGTGCAATTAACCATATTGGAAACAGAAAAGGCATTGATAAAATTCAACATCCACTCCTCATTTAAAAAAAACAACAGCAAAACTTAAATTAGGAATAGAAGGGAACTTCTTTAATCTGATACAGTCATTTATTTTTTACAAAAACCCTACGCAAACAATTAGTGGTCAAATGGTTTCTCTTTGAGATTTGGAATAAGACTACAATTTCCACTATCACACATTAACTCCATGCAGTCAAGCAAAACAAATAAGTGAAAGGTATGAGGATTGGAAAGGAAAAGAAAAAAAATAAAATCCACAGACAATATGATTACATACAAAGAAAATCCAAAAGAAGCTAAAATAAATTGTTAGAATTAATAAGCAAGCAAAATTGATACAAGGTCAAAATAGAAAAACCAACTGCATTCCTAAAAAACCAAAATAAACACTACAAAAATGAAATATTTTTGAAGATACCATTTATGTCTAAAACCATCAAATATCTTGAAATCTAGTAAAATATAAGACCTCTCTGAAGAAAACCATAAAATGTTTTTACTAGAAATTAACGCCTAGAAAAAAATTCTCAAGTCCATATTGGAAGATTCAATACTGTATAGATGTCAACACTTGTCATCATTTTAATGCCAAACCAATCAAAATCCCAGCTTTCCCTTGTAGAACTGAACAAGGTGATTCTAAAATTTATGTAGACATGCAAAAGGTCAAGAATTGCCAAGACATTTTTTATTTCACTTTTTACTCTTCGGGTAGCTGGCTGGTACAGGGATCTGAACTGTTGACCTTGGTGTTACAAGGCTGCGCTCTAACCAACCAACCAGATCTCAAGGCATTTTTCAAAGCTAAGACATCCTTGAAGAAAATGTAGAAGAATGTGCTGTTCTGGATATCAAGACTTGTTATGACTCTATAGGGTTCAGGATAATTCCTATAATGCTGGGACAATTCCATACCAAAAGAAAATAAAACCCTATCTCAGCCATTCCAAAAACCAGTGGCAAATAGTTACCCACCAAAATATGAAAGGCAAAACAATAAACTTCCTAACGACAGCATAGGAAAATCTTTAGGACCTTAAGATAGAGAAGATTTCTTAAATAGGAAAAAGACCACTACATTAGACTACCTTAAAATTATGAATTACCCTTCTCATATAAGGATTCCATTATGAGTGACAAAACAAACTACAGAGTGGAAGAAGATATCTGTAGCACATATCTGACAAAGGGCTTCTTTCTATTCAGAATATATAAAGAGCTTCAAATCATAAAAAAAGAGCTCTATAAGAAACTGGGCAAGAAACTTAAATAGGTACTTCACAAAAAAGAAAATCCAATAAACATGAAAAGGTGCTTAATTTCAATACCACAAGACACCACTACACTCACCATTTGGCTAAAATTAAAAACACCCACAACCAAGAGAGGGTGTGGAGCACACGTTACTCTTAAACTGTTGTCAGGAATGTAAACAGGTGAAACTTTTGTAGTATCTACTAAAGCTAAATACATTCATCCTTCCGGCCCAGAAATTCCACTCCTAGGGCTATATCCAAGAGAAGTGTGTACACATGTACAAGAGATCTGTACAAGAATGTTCACAACAGCTTTATTCATAATAACCAAAATCTGGGAACAACCCTAATGTCCATAAACAGTAGAAGAGAGAAATTGTACTATATCCATTCATGGATCACTACAAAGCAATGACCATGTGGAAATGCATGCAATAACAAAGGTGAATCTCATAAATGTTACAGCTAAAAAAAAAAAAAAAAAAATAGACGCAAGATACAGTATAATCCCATATATAAAGTTGAAAAACAGGAGAAATTATGGGGATACAAGTCAGTACAATAGTTAACCCTGGAGAGAAAGGATAGACAAGTGCTTGGACGGGACAACAACAGGGACTCTGGTGGGCTGCCAGTGTTTCATATCCACATCTGAGTGGCGGTTCCACAAGGGTATGCTTAATGACAAGCCACTGGGCTGTACATTTTTTTTCTGTGTTCTTTTCTGTATGTGCTATTACAGTAGGACCCCCCACCTTATCTGTGGTTTCACTTTCCACAGTTTCAGTTACCCACAGTCCAAAAATATTTAATGGAAAATTCCAGAAATAAACAATTCACAAGTTTTAAATTTGCTCCCTCTTCTGAGTAGTAAGATGAAATCTCACCCTGTTCCTCTCCATCCTGCTGGGACGTGAATTGTTCCTCTGTCCAGTGTGTCCATGCTGTATACACTACCCACACATTTGTCAGTACTATCTGGTTATCAGATCGACTGTCAAGGTATCACAGTGCTTGTGTTCAAGTAACCCTTATTTTACTTAATAATGGTCCTAAAGCACAAGAGTAGGGATGCTGGCAATTTGTAAATGTCAGACAAGCCATAAAGTACTTCCTTTAAGTGAAAAAGTGAAAGTTCTCGATTTAATAAGAAAAGGAAAAAAATCGTATGCTGAGGTTGCTAAGACTTATGGTAAGGACAAACCTATTTATGAAATTGTAAAGAAGGAAAAAGAAATTTATACTAATTTTGCTGATGCACCTCAAACTGCAAAAGTTATGGTCACGGAGCTTGATAAGTGCTTAGTTAAGATGGAAAAGACATTAAATTTGTGGGCAGAAGACATAAACAGAAATGTGTTCCAATTGATGGCAGTCAGGTTTGGTACTATCTGTGCTTTCAGGCATCCACTGGGGATCTTGGAACATATCCCCAGTGGATAAAGGGGGACTACTGTATTTCACAATACAAATGGTTAATAAAACAAAAGCTTAGACAATTAAAATAAAGATTTTATCCTGGGTAAAAAAATATATATATATATTAAATGTTAAAAAATAATAATAAAAGGATTTTTTTTAAAAAATTTAATTAAAAAAATTAAAAATTTAAATACCAGTAATATGTAGGGTTTGTGAGGGCATAGGGAAACACTGTCCTCAACTGTTGCAAGAAAGAACATAATTAGTAAAATCTTTTGGGGAGAGCAATGTGACAGAATCTATCAAAAATAAATGCAGGAGCTGGCTGGTTAGCTCACTTGGTAAAGTGTGGTGCTGATAAAACCAAGGTCAAGGCTTCAGGTCCCCATCCCAGCCAGCTACCACCAAAAAATATAAAATAAAATAAACATAGCCCTTCTCAGGCTGGCTGGTTGGCTCTGCTGGTTAGATGTGGGAGCATGATGCTGACGACACAAAGGTCCGAGATTCAATCCCTATACCAGCCGGCCACAGGAAAAAAAAAAAATCTTACAAATAAATAAATAAATCCAGCAACAACACCCAAATAAATAACAGTGGTATATATACTAAAGAGGAGAAAGAAGTATGGAGGGCTTCCAAGGGGCCTCCTAAAAACCACTAGATCTGTGATGACATTCCTTTTAGTGTACCGCTGGACTTGCCACGAAGGTCAGGGAAATCCCCAAGCCAACCCCCTCTTCTCACCATCTACTCCCAAAAGAGCCAAAACTAGAATTTTTAGCAGGGAACAAGTGGGAAGGCGAAGCTGTCCTGTAGGCAAATGCTAATGTCAGCACTGCTCCTAGGAAGAAGCCATGGAGTAGAGGATCTAAACCTGAGAATCCTCCCCTAAGGCAAGGATCCCCATCCTCTCTGGAGGAAAGCATCCCCCATTTACATCTCCAGGATTCCTACAGTTTAAGATCAAACAAATATGAGCTCACAATCATATATCATCAAAAGCCCAATCAAGGAAGGCCACATGGACAAGTCAACCAAAATAACAGGTGTTTTACCTCCAAGGTTTTATTGTATCTGATATCAGATATAGAATACAAACTAGAATATAACTACAGAATACAAACAGAATAAATTATTCATAAATTGCTTAAAGAAATAAAACATGGAGTTTAAAAATAAGCAAGCAACAAAGAACTAGCAAAACTACCAAGAAGATGTGAAAATGAATCAAATAGAACTTTCAGAAATTAAAAATATAACTATTGAAACAGAATACTCAGTGAATAAGTGAAATAGCAGATTAGACACAGCTGATGAAAGAATTGGTGAATTGGAAGACAGAGCTGAAAAAAAATACCTGGAAGGTAGGGCAAAGAGACAAAGAGATGAAAAATATGAATAAGCAGTTAAGACATGTGGAATATAAAATAAGGTCTGACCATATTGAATTAGAGTCCCAGAAGAAGAGAATATGATAATGGAAAAAAGAAAATATTTGAGGAGAAACAGGCTGAGAATTTTCCAGAATTAATAAAAGACATAAACCTACAAATAGAGAAAGCAGAACAAATACCAACCAGGACAAATAAAAAGAACAACACATCTAATCACACTGCACTAAAATGTTGAGTAACAAGAGAGAGGAAGAGAAGACCTTAAAAGTAGCCAGAGAGATAAGACAAGATCACCTCCTGAGGAAGGACGATTAGACTAACACAATATATCTCAACAGCAATAATGGCAGTCAGAAGATTTTATATAAAATGTTTAAATGCTATAATAATAACAAAAAAACCCCACCACCTTCTTTGTACCTGGAAAAAATTACTTTTGGAGAATGTGGATGAAATATAAACATACTCATATTCAGAGAGTTTATAAAAAAAACTTCACTAATGTAACTTCTAAAGGATATTCCTCAAGAAGAGGAAGAAAACTGTAAATAACTGTTGGCCAATAAATTAGACAATTTAGATGAACAATTTCCTAAAAAGACACAAACTACCAAAACTGACTTAAGAAGAAACAGACAATATTATTAAATCTGTAACAAGTAAGGAGAATGAATTAAGAATCAAGCTAACCACAAAGAAAAGCCCAGACCCAGATGACTTCACTACTGAATTGTATCAAATATTTTAAGAATTAACACCAAATGGAAGAGGCTGGAACACTTCCCAACTCACTCTGTGAGGCCAGTATTACCTTGATATAAAAAACAAAGACGTCACAAGAAAATAAACCACAGACCAATATCTCTTATGAATATGAACACAAAAATCTTAAAAAAAAATAACAGCAAACTGAAACTAGTAACATAAGAAGGATCATATACCATGACCAAGTGGGGCACATCCCAGGAACGCAAGGGTGATTTTAACATCCAAAAATAAATGTAACTAATACACCACATTAATAGAATGAAGGACAAAAACCACAAAATCCACTTTCATGATAAAAATACATTCAACAAATCAGGAAGAGAAGGGAACTTCTTCAACTTAATAAAGGACATGAACAAAAACCCAAAGCTAACATCATACACGATGATGACAGACTAAACACTGTCCCCATAAGACCAAGAACTAATCAGGGATGTCCACTCTTGCCACTTGTATTCAACATTGTATTAGAGGTACTAGTCAGGGTAATTATACAAGAAAAATAAATCAAAGACATCTCAATTGGAAAGGAAGAAGTAAAGCTATCTCTATTCACAGATGATCTTACATAGAGAGAATCCTAAGGAATCCACTAAAAACTATTAGAACTAGTAAATAAACTCAAGGTTCAGGTGACAAAATCAATATACAAAAACAAATTATATTTCTCTACACTTGTAATGAGCAATTCAAAAAGGGAATTAAGAAAACAATTCCATTTACAATAGCATCAAAAAGAATAATATATTTAGGAATAAACTTAAGAAAAGAAGCAAAAACCTATGCTCTGAAAACTAAGTAACAATGTTGAAAGAAAACAAAGATCTAAATTGATAGAAAAAATCCCATGTTCATAGATCAAAAGACTCACTACCCAAAGTGATCTACAGATTCCTGGCAATCCATATTAGAATCTCCAGCTGGCTTCTCTGTAGACATTGACAAGCTGATTCTAGAATTTATATGGAATTACAAGGGGCTTCAAATAGACAAAACAATCTTGAAAAAGAACAAAGTTGGGGAACTCACACTTCCCCACTTCAAAACCTACAGTAGGTTAAATCAACATAGGTTAAGCATAAGTATAGACATACAGATCAATGGAACACAATTGACCATCCAGAAATAAACCCATACTTTTATGGTCAGTTGATTTTCCAAAAGGATGTCAAGAACACTCAATGGGGAAAGAATAGTCTCTTCAACGAGTGGTGCTGAGACAACTGGATATCCACATGCAAAGGAGTGAAGTTGGACCCCTACCTCAAACCAAATACAAAAAATTAACTCAAAGTGGATCAAAGACCTAAAAGTAAGAGCTAAAACAATAACACTCTTAGAAGGTAACATAGGGATTTGGAAATCTTAATGACCTTGGATTTAGCAATAAATTCTTAGATATGACACCAAAAATATGAACAACTTAAGGAAAAAAAACAGGACTTCATCAAAATTAAAAATGTTCGTGCATCAAAGAACATTATCAAAGTAAAAAGGCGGCTGACAGAATGGGAGAAAATATTTGCATATCATATATATGTTAAGGGTCTAGTACCCAGAATATACAAAGAATTCTTACAGCTCAACAAAAAGACAACACAATTAAAAAGTGGGCAAAGGATCTGAACAGACTTTTCTCCAAAGAAGATACATAAATAATCAATAAGCACATAAAAAGATGCTCTCTTTCTTCAGGGAGATGCAATTAAAACCATAACAAGATACCACCGCACACCCCCAGGACAGCTAAAATCAAAAAGACAGAACCTTAAGGTCACAGATTTGGATCCCTGTACTAGCCAGCCACACACACACAAAAAAGGACAGATAGTAACAAGTGTTGATGAGGACATGGAGGAACAAAAAACAGTACAGCAGTTTTGGAAAACAGTCTGGCATTTCCTCAAAAACTTAAAGTTGCTCTTGGACCCAGCAATTCCACTTCTAGGTATGTACCCCAGAAAAGCGGAAACATACATACACATCAAAACTTGTACACATATATTTACAGCAACACTGATCATAATGGCCCCCCAAAATTGGAAACAACCCACGTGCCCGTCAAATGATGAATGGGTATGTCCATACAGTGGATAGTATGTGCTATGTCTATTCAACATAATATTATTCAGTCGTAAAAAGGAATGAAGTAGTGATCTATGCTACAACACGGGAGAACCTTGAAAACATGCTAAATGAAAGAGGCCGACCACAAACGGCCACATTTTGAACGATTCCATTTATATGCAATATCTGGAATAGACAAATCTACGGAGACTGAAAGTAGCTTAGTGGTTGCTTAGGGCTGGGGGAATAGTGAGACAAAGGGATAATAACTGAAGGGTACGTACGGGTTTTGAGGTGATAAAAATCTAAAAGCAACTGTGGTGATGGTTGTACATATCTGTGAACACAGTAAAAACCATCGAACTGTACACTTTAAGTGAGTAGACTGTATGGTATATAAATTATATCCTGATAAAGCTGCTATAGAAAAAAGGGAAAGGTCTGAGATACAAGAATGTTAGGCAGTGATATGGGCAAACATGGATAAATCTGAACAAACATCCATATAAAGTAATACGAATTATGGGACTTTAAAAAAATAACAAGACAAATAATACCAGACAATAACTGCATGGAAAATGGGAGAGGCAAGTGGAATTAGAGTGTCCCAAGTCCCTATATTGTGTGGGGGTTGGTGGTGTTAATAAATGATAACTTTAGACTTTAAATATACAGGGTCAAATTGGACAAAAAGCCACCAAAAGGAGAGAAACAAGGTGTAACTTCCAAACCAGTAGGGCAAAAAACAGAATTAAAAAACCAACAAGCAGAAGTGTACAAAGGTCAGCGAACAATGGGCCGGGGGCCAAATCAAGCCCACCACCGTTTCTATAAGTAAAGCTTTACTGGGACCCAGCCCCACTCTGCACATTCTTTGTGGCTGCTTGTCTGAACTACACTGGCAGAGTTGTAGCTGCAATGGAGACCAGATGGCCCACAAAGCCTGAAACATTTACTGCCTGGCCCTTTACAGAGTCTACTGACCCCTGTTACAGCACAGACAACGAAAGCAAGAATTATTGAGGGCTGTAGTTTCCTGGGCATTGAAATGAAGGCAATATCCCTTCCTCTCTTCAGAGATACAAGGTTCAATTAGATAAACACTATAAGTCAAAGAACTTTTGCATGGTAATGTTCTCAACCCCTCCCCAGCTTCAGCTTCCCAACCACCCTCTTCAGATTTAGCTACCAGAACCTAACTCCCTAAACGAGAAAAAGAGCAGACCCTCATATCCAACATGCAAGACCTCAAGCCATATGTACACAATTTCTCCCAATAGTAACATCTTGCAACACTACCATAGTGAGGACAAGTGATATATATACAATCCACAATCTTGTTCCTATCTCGCAGGTTTTTCACGTACGTGTGTGTGTGTGTGTGTGTGATTTATCACGTGTAAGTTCATATAACCACACCCACCCCTCTTCTCCTCCCTGACCCCCAGCAACCGCTAATCTTTGTCATTTCAAGAATGTTATAAACACAGAACCATAGTGTGTATCCTTTGGGAATTGGCTTTTGTCACTCAGCAAAGTTCCCTGGCGATCCATCCAGGCTGCTGAGTGTCGATCCCTGGTGTACACGCACCATGGTCTGTCTAACCTGTTGGTCACCTGTTGAAGGACACTCGGCAGCCTAGCAAAGCCTATGGACCTCTCTCAGAATAACATTTTTAAATGCATAAAATAAAATATAGAGGGTGACAATGTAAAATACTGAAATATTTTAAAAAACAAATATATTCCATAGTAAAACATAACATCTCAGGCAGTGATGAATGTAACCATATCTCAAGGTGTTTGCATGAGATGGAGGGTCTGATTTCTCTTAGTGGCAAAGTCCCGTGTCCTGCTGACCCCACAGGGTGGTTGCCACATTCATAAAGGAGGGAATGCCAAATTTCAGGTAGAGGTTAGTGAAAATAAAGAAGTAATTTTTTTCCTCTCCGAGTTCACGTAGCCCTGAATTCCCTGAATTTCGCAGAACCAGAAAGTATAGGACCAGGCCTCTTCCCTAAGAGATTCTCCCAGGCTGCCCCTTGGGCTCAGTTCTTGGGGAAGAAAGCTGCCCGCACACAGCCATGGTGGGGCAGAGGCACCAGTGGGGTCTGGGACCCCTACTGAGGGCCTTTAAGGAAGGGATAATGTAGGCTGGCAGTCCCTGTGGCCTGATTCTGGTCGAGGTGCACTTGTCCTACCCTAAGACCTGCGTGGGCTGGAGCAGAACCGAACCACAGGAAATCCTCTTTCAAAGCTAAATGTCCCATCACCTGCTCTGGTCCATCTGGGGGAAGCTTCAGACACTCTTCTTTTAAGATCCCAAGTTTCCACATCAGGGGTGGGAGGTGGGAAAACCCCAAGTTAGTGCCAAAAGTTTAAGGAGAACACAGTGTACTCTGGATGGGGTCTGCCCACCTTTGTTAATGCGAAGGCCACCGTCCCATCATCCTCAGTGGAAAGATCAAGCAGCTTCTGGTAAAACGTTTCATCATAAGGTCCGTCTATTTGTAACCTTTTTCTGAAGGAGAAAGTACAATAAAAACAGAATGACAAAGTTGCTTGGATATTGTTTCTTAAACTGCTACAGCAAGTAGCAGCCCTTAGCAAATTTAATAATCACACATTTTGTTTTAAAGAACACCTAATAAATCTCAGGCTTCCTCATATTAAACTTGGTTCTGAAGCATCCAGGTTTTAAAGAGAACCTAGCAAGACCTAAGCCAGGAAGCCCTGATGACGAGCCCTCTCCTGTGACCAGAGCGGAGACACAAGTGAATGCTAGTGAGGAAAGAAGAGGATGGATCCTGGCTCCTGCCAGACGCCAGGGTGTGGGTTCCAGTGTACCCAGGGACAGAGGCTCGGTGGCCGTGGAAGCTCAGGATCTGTGGAGCAACACTGCCCTCTGCAGGCTTGGTCCAGACTCAGGACTCTGGAACTATCAGGTTCACAGAGGTGCTTTCTTTTCTAGAAATGGTAAGTGACCACTCTTCTCATTCAGACCCTGGGACTCCCTCACAAGGCACAGATTTTTTTTTTTTTTTTTTTTTAAGGTTTCCATCCTTTAATTTTTTAAATATAATATACAGAACCTCAATACTACAGCATTTCAGTTTCAAACTGTGGGAGATTACATTCAAACATGCTTGGATTTGACAAGTTACTTTTACAATACTGAGAAATTTCATGAAAAAGGTATTTAATGATTTTTAAGATAATCAAATTTTTTTGCTACATGGGCCAATGCATTAATAGTAGCCTGTTTAAAAATGTAGTCTTTTGGACTTCAGATTATTATAAAAGAATATCAAGATTATACAGACATATTCTCTATATACTTTTCACAAACTCATTTCATTTTGAAGGCTAAAGGTAAATGTTATACATTAGAACATTTCATGAGACCATCACTCTTTGTACTTTGAAAAAGTCAAAAACGAAATCACAATGTCCTAAAGACATCGCTATTTCTAGAATACATTGATATAATCATAAAGGCTACTAGAACTAGATTATCACTTTTACATCAACACTTTTCAAGGCACAGAATTCTTGAGCCAGGCCCTGGGGACAGGGGGCAAGGGGCTGACAGAAGCCAGGCACTGGGAGGCTTGTTCTGTCCTCGAGTTGGGGCAATCCTGGACCCCAACCACCCCACAGACTCCTCTCAGGGCTTCCCAAAAGGGGGAAGACTGTGTCAGCCTCACCTCTCCTCGGGAAACTCCTCCAGGTACTGTTCAACCCGGTTGTATAGAGGGTAGAGGCCTTCGATGTCCAGCAGGTCCAACATCTGCACCTGGAGGGTTTTGTACAGAAGACAGCCCTTCGGTAACCCCGAGCACTCTGGGGTGTTTTTTCCTACCAAGAACATCAGGGGAAAACGAGAGCAGGTTTATTGTCAAAGACTGAAAAACGTGGAGGGAAACACAGGCCAGCGTAGACTGCAGGGCTCCCCCTGGGCTGGACCCCGCCTGGCACTAAGGGCAGACAGCAAGCCTGCCTTGCAGAACTGCTGGGGCTGGAAGGAGCGCGGACATGTTGGGCTGCCCAGGCCATGCACAGATGAAAGAACAAGAAACCCAGGCATCCTCTTCAGAACCTCCTTTATAGCCCACCTCACAAGCCCAAGAAATCACTTTATGATTCCAATTTAAAAGGAGAATCCTCGTTCTGAATAAGACAAGGCACAGAACTGCAAAGGATCATGTTGACATCCCTAAATCTACAAGACCACTAAAGGAGGACTCGCCATCTATAGAGTCCAGAACCATGAGCCCACGTTGAGAAGCCAGCCTCTGGGCTGGCCACAGGCACGTGCTGAGAACTGGCCATGCAGGGCCATGGGCTGTGGTCAAAGCCACCAACGAGGACCTGAAGCAAAACTCCATTCAACATTCCTGTGGGCTCTGACACCTGCTGTGTACAAGGTTAGGAGACACCAAGTCCCAGACCATCTCCTACCCCTGAAGGGAGCAACCACCTCCCATAAAGAACCAAACTACAGGTGAAGATGGGGCAAGAGATGTGTCCATGCTGGGAAGTGGCTGCAGACTTTGCACAGGATGAGCCTGGCCACAGGAGCGAAGAGGAAAATGGGAGTAAAAGCTCACATACCCAACTAGAGGGGATTTGATAAAACTACAGGATATCCATGTGGTGTAATCTATTGCACTGCCAATAATACATTTGCTGATATAGATACAAAGTTATGCTAATTAAGCAAAAAAAGTCTGGTTACAAAATAACATGTAGAATATGATCTTATTGTTTTAAAAAGTGCACATCCCAAGGGTTATGCTTGTTTCTGCATGTGTGTCCGAGAAGTTGTCTCCTCATGGTGTCCCCAGGCCACCTCACAATGCAGCCATCTGTGTGTCCTTCCAAACGTATTTTGCTTCCTTAAAAGCAGGCACGTGCTCAGGTTATGGTCATAACTTTAAGAAAATTTTCTGAAATGATCAGTAATCACTTATCCAACAAGAAAAATAAAAACCACAAAATTCATTTGTGGTAAGAAAAAATTGCCACGGGGTGCCAAGTGGAAGACAGAGCCCAGGGCACGGGTGGGCTTCTGTTTGCACAAGGAACAGGGCTGCCGTCTCCAAACTGCCCTCCGGTTCCCAGAGTCACGAGATGTCACGACCCCCAGCTCCTGTCTGTGAGGAAGGCGTCCCACGGTGGCCACACTCAGCCTGAGAAACACGCACAGGAGAACCTGCTCCCTGTGCTGTGCTGAGGGTCAAAGGGGATAACGTAACCGAAACGCTCTGCAAACCACGCAAAGCAAGTGCGTTCTCAGCAAAACTGCCGCCCAAACGTGTCCTGCCATCCGCAAGCCCAGTTAAGGGAGAGAAAGGAAAGCGCCCCGCGAGGCCAGGCGGAATGCGCGGGGCGGCACCTACCTTGGCGCCGCAGGCTGCTGCTGAAAGGGCTGGCTTCGCAGACCCGCGGGCCCCGCGGCCCCGGCCTCAGGGCGCCGGGCCAGCCCTTGTCGGCGCCGCTCAGCAGCACGCGCGCGACCACGCGCACCAGCTCCCGGACCACGGCCCGTGCGCACTGGGGGCCGCCGGCCAGGCCGTTGGAAGGGAAGAAGAAGGGCTTGAGGTGGTGCGCCAGCTCGCTCCAGTCGGCCACGGGGCTCCGCGCATCTCCGCAGCCATAGATCAGCTCGCCGTTCTTCCGCGGGAGAGAGAGAGGGCGTCAGCCCAGCCAGCGCAGGCGGACACCTCGGTCCCCGCGGCCGGCGGGCCCCAGTAAAGGTCCCCCCACCTGGGGTCCCTGCACCCTCCAGCCCTCGGGGGCACCAGCCCTCCCATGCCATGTTATCAGCCACGAGGCAAATCCTACTCAACGTGGAAAGGAAGTTTGAAAAATTGAAGACCAGCGCCCCGACCTGACAACACCCCTCGGCATTGCGATCCGCGAGCCAGCTCTCAGCACAAAGCGACAGACTCCCAACGCGAGGACAGCGGTCGGCCGGGTCAGGGCCGGGCTCAGGGCCATCTGGTGCTGGGCACATGCAGCCTCTGAGCTGGGACCCGCGGGTGTCAAGTTATGGAAACCTCCATGTTGGAGAACGTCCTGCCTTCTTAAACCGAACCCAGGAAAGAAACTCCTTATGGCATCGAGGTTCACATTGGAATGTTCCCAGGGCACAGGCAGGGACATCTGCTGCCACCCAGTGGGCCCGATACCATGACTTTTATGGGGCTCTGGGGGCCCCAAGCAGCAGCCGACCCCAGGAGAGTGCAGAATCCCTTTGAAACTTATTTGTTCATCACTGTGACGTATGGCCAACACAGCCCCAGTGGCCCCTGCTTCCTCACACAGCTTGAAGAACCCCCGACACGGGGTTTGGTCAGTGTGACCAACAGAACATGGGCAGAGCAACGGCACATCCCCTGCGAGATTAAGCTAGAGAAGACACTGTGGTTCCGCCCTGGTCACTCTCCTGTGGGGTCACAGCAGCCACACTGAGCAGCTCCATGAGAAGTCCCATGGGGCCAGGACTGAGGCCACCAAGCCAGGACTAGCTAAGCTGCTTCTCAGCTCCTGGCCTCAGAAACTGTGAGCTGACGGGAGGTTGTTCTGAGCTAAGCTTTGGGGTATTTAGCAGTCGCTGATCCAGATGAGGACAGCCTCTGCACTCAAGAGGTATGGACAGACTCTCCTCCGTCACTGGGTCCTGTGGCACCTCTCCTGGGAGTCCCCTGTCTGGGGCTCTGTTGGAGCCTAAAGGATAATTGGGACACAACTGAGACCACTGGCCACTCTGGGCAGGAGCAGGGGTGACAGCAGGGCTGGAAGGCAGCAGGCCAAGGCCCAGGGCAGGGCGCAGGGCCCATGGGGAAGCCAGCCCCTCTCCTCCAGGCCACAGGAGGCTGGGGGCCCCTCACCCCGCAGCCAGGGTTCTGATGTGAAGGGCAGTGTGAATGTGGAGTCCGGGTGGACGGTGACTCACACACAAATATTCCACTCAAGAACCTCATGTGGCGTTCAGCAGAGCCACTGACTAGGCAGCAGGGTGGTGGCTCTGTGACAGTGTCCACCCCCCCAAGCCCCCAACATTCCTCACCACGTGTCCCTTGCACGGTCACTGACCACGACCCAGGCAGCTTCTCCACACCTGGAACGTCAGTGTACTGAGTGTTTTCTGCTTTGCTGGGTTAGAATGTTAAACCCAACAGGATGGTGGGAGGCCTGAGCCACTCGTGGGCATCGGTGGTACTTATGACAGATAATGTGCCACTGTCCTGCTGTTCTAAAAAGCCATTCCATGTCATTTAATCCATCTCTTTTGAAACTACTCACTAATCCTCTGGGTTTTTCCATGCTGATTTAACAAGAGTAGCAGACAGCCAAGGTCCCAGACCCCAGGACCTTGCGTCCACGTGGGCCTGATGGGGGTCAGGAAAGGGTCTTCTTGGGACAGAATGTGCAACCTCACTACCAGCTTCCAACCAATTCCCAGATGAAAGGGATTTATTTTCAGGACTTAAATATCAAGTTCCATAAATTCTTTAAAAAGTCAAAAATAAAAACTGGCTTTGAAAAACCCTTCCTTTTCTGAGTTTGGGCAGATGGAGGCAGACAGGGAATAAAGTCCGTTCACTCTGACCAGCGGCTGGGACAACGGGATTTCTGAGCCAGATCAGGGAAGCAGGTGGACAACAGGCTCCGCCCCACTCACTCCTGAAGGGTGTCAACGGGCAGCAGGGCACCGGCCACACGTGGCAGCAAGGAGAGGACAGAGCACCCAGCAAATCAGTCACCTAGTCCAGACCAAGGGACAGGGAGTCGGAAGCCCACATGTAATGACCCTGCCTCCTCTCATAGACCCAGAGCCTGCAGGGAGCCTGGGACCCTGTCCCCAGATGTCACTTACGTGTGACGGTTCACAAGGGCAGGACTGGGGCTGGGAGATAACAATGGGGATAAGGGACACATCTCCAACAGAGGCACAGACCCCAACTGCCATGGAGCCAGCCCTGCCCCCCACCATGTCCCCTCCCTCCACCAGCTTCTCCCCTGCTGATACCCCAACCTGCTCAGCTTCCTTTCTCTCAGTTTCTCTCCCTGCCCATCCCCTGCCTGGCCCCATCTTCTCTTCTTGACACCAGTGCCAGCAGTAGGCCAGGCGACCCTGCAGCCTCAGCAACCCTGGGGCAGAATGCCAGCCCGGGGCGCTGTCAGAACCGTCCTCATCCAGGGCTCACCCATCTGCAGGCCAGGGGAGACAGAGGCCACCCAGCAGAGGTAGAGGCCTCGATGTCACATACCCTAGGGCCACAGACAACCCAGGGTCACTTGGATGTTGTGCTTGTGGAACGGGGCTCAAAAAAAGGTCTGAGCTGATGGGTGGAGCAACTGTGTGGACAGCTAGGGTGGAAGGACCCACAAGGGAGGCATCAGCCATGGAGGACCAGGCCCGAGGCAGCCCAGCCTGGACGTACTCATCTGCGCGTCACCTGAACCCTGTCACCTGGAACAGTGCACGGCAGGTCCACCCTGAAACCACCATAAAACGGAAGCAGCTCTTACCTTGAATATCTTCAGGTTGTTCTGTGCCTCCTGCAGCAAACTCTTCAAAGCAAAGTGCATTCTCTGTTTATTTCTAAGAGGAGAAGTTGATGTGCTTTAAAGGCAGCTGGAACTCATCTGCTCTCGGCGCATGCACCTGCTTGGGGCCCAGAGGACACGTCTGGCGCTCCCAGGGCTGAGTTGGGAAACCTGGAGCCCAGCTGAGCCCAAACAGTGACATCTTCCCCACTACAGCCCCCACAGACACCACGGGACAGGGCTTTGGTCTCCTCCCCACTGCCAATACAGATGAGGCCCCACACAGCCTGGCCAGCGCCCCCAGCACTATCACTGGCCCCCCAGCCTCTTGTCCCACAGGCAACCTGTGGGAACCTATGGGGGCAAACCTACCCATCCAGGACTCTGAGCCCTGCCCAAGCCCACCCCTGGAGGGGACAGCAAATGGGCAAGAACAAGCTTTTTGAGGTCAACTCTGAAAAGGCCGCACTCTACAGCACACCCAGAATGCCCCTCCTTATGTTCTGACACATCATAAATGCTCAACAATGAATCTTCATTACTGACTGCTTCAGAACTCACAGCTTTTAGGCACACAGGTAAATCAACACGTGATTTACAGGTTAAAGCACCGGTCACCTTGTTTCCACATGAAACACTGAGCAACGTTCTGTGTTTCCTACATGAGCAGCCCCAACACGCGGCCCTGAAATACCAAAGACCACTTTGTTCCTGATCTTTGCTCTGGAAGGTTTACAACAGCATCTAACCAAAAGCACTGAAGTGATGACCAGGTATGTGCTCAGTTAGTGTTGAGCATTCAGAAAGGGTGCACAGAGGAATAGACAGGCAGAGAGGGAGCAGAAGGAAGGCTGGAAGGAAAAAGAAGAGAAACCAACAGAGCGAGTGGGAAAAACCAGACCCGCCAGACAGCTCTGCAGAAGCCTGGGTCCCAGGAGGGGAAAGAGGCTGCAAAGAAGGGCCGTGCTCATCAGAAAGGATCGCAAAGACTCACACACCTGCAGCAGCCTGGGGGCGAGCAGGCAACCTAGGTGGGAGCAGGGCTGGGGGGTCACCCAGGCGCTGCCTCCCTACATTTCCTGTCCCCTCTGCCTGGGCCTGACCGCTGCCCCCACTCCCCACTGCTGATGCCCCAGCTCCCGGCCACCACTGCCTCCTGCCCACACACGCTCTGGGCAGGACTGGGCCCTGGGCTGCCTGCAGGCAGGGAAAAACCAGCAAGTCAGCAGCTACCTCCAGCTGGGATCACAAAGACAAAGTCCAAAGCCCGGGGTATCTACGACACTGATGGCAAAGGAGAGCCTGAAGACAGAGTGGGGCCCCTGTCCCTTCCTCACATAAATGCCCCCATCACTGCCCCAGCTCACAGAAGACCGACCACCATCCCCACCTCACAAAACATGCCCCCATCTCCCCTCACAGGACACTCCCTCACTATCCTCCCTCACAGAACACCCCCCGCCATCCCCACCTCACAGAACAGCCCCCACCGCCCCAGCCTCACAAAACATCCCCCTCCCATCCCCGCTTCACAGGACATCCCACCACCCAGCACTGTCCCCACCTCCAGGAGCAAGGGGGCAAACGAGAAGGGTTCTCTTACCCTGAGTAGAGATCAAGGGGACAGTATCTACTTATCTGCTTCCACTTCCCAGTTGCTACCTGTTAAAACATCAACATGAGGGTATCAAATGACTGACTGACTGTGACTACACTGTGCCCAAGCTGACACACAGAACAGTGTAAGTGATGATGCAGGATGATTAAGACAGGCTGCAGCCTCGTTCCAGGAAAAGGTCCCACCACCTTCACAGGTGCACGTCACTAAGTGGGGGATGAAGGTGCTTGACCCCCACCCAAGGAAACCCCAGCCCACCTCTCAGCCTGGGTGTGGACACCAGCCCAGCCCTTCACGGGAGCAGGGAAGAAAGCAGCAAGCACCTTAAAATTATATGACTAAATTTTGGTAATGAGATTAACAGATCTTTAAGATTATAACATCCTGTTATAATCATAACAGGGATGTCATACTGTTGAAAGACAAAGACAAAGAGAGAATCTTAAAAAGCAGCGAGAGAGAAGTGACTCATCATGTACAAAGGATCCTCCATAAGATTAACAGCTGACTTCTCTTTAGAAACCATGGAGGCCAGCAGGCAGGGTATGAATATATCCACAGTGCTAAAACAAAAGACTGTCCATCGAAGAAGTCGACATCCACCAAAACTATCCTTTGAAAATGAAGGAGAAATTAAGACCCTGCCAGACAAACAATACCTAAAAGAATGTGTGCTGCCAACAAACCTGCCCTACAAGAAATCCTACAGGGAGTCTTTCAGGTTGAAATGAAAGGATACCAGACAATAACTCAAATTCACGTGAAGAAAGGAAGAGCGTCAGTAAAGGTAACTACATAGGTAAATATAAAAGAAGAAATAAATGTTTATTTGTAATATTATAATAAATATTATAATAAGTGTTTCTTTTTTTTCTCCTATCTACTTTAAAATACAACTGTGTAAGGTAATAATTACAAATCTGTACTGACAAGCACACGATGTAGAAGCTGTAACTTGTACGACAATGACAGCACAACATGGGATGGATGCAAAGCTACATAGAAGCAAAGCTTTTGTGTTACTGACATTAAGTCGGCATTAATCTGAACTAGACTGTTCAGGTTAAGATTTTAAGTTAACACGTAGAGAAACTAGATAGGAAGTCAACAAGGAAGTGGAAGACTTGACCAACACTATAAACCAACTAAAACTAGCACATTATAGAACACTCCACCCAGCAACAACAGGTTACACATTCTATTCATGTAAACCTGGAACATCCTCTAGGACAAACCTTATGTTCAACCCCAAAACAAATCTCAATAAATTTAAAAAGAGTGAAATCATGCAAACATTCTCCAAACACAGTGGAATGAAATTAGAAATCAATAACAAAAGGAAATTTAAAAACTCACAAACGTGAAAATTAAACACTCCTATTAATCAGTGAGTAAAGAAGAAATCAAAAGGGAAATCCAAAAGTAAGATAAATGAAAATGCAACATACCAAAACTTATGGGATGAAGAGAAAGCAGAGCGTAGAGAGAAATTTATAGCTATAAACATCTATATTAAAAACAAGAAAGATCTCAAATCAATAACCTAACTTTCTACCTTAAGAAGCTAGAAAAACAAGAAACTGAACCTAAAGCAAGCAGGGGAAAGAAATAGTAAAGATTGAAGATAATTAAAATAGAAAATGGAGGGAAAATGGAGAAAATTAACAAAATCAAAAGTTGTTTCTTTGAACAGATCAACAAATATGACGATCCTTTGGCTAAACCAAGAAAAAAGAGAGGAATCAAATTACTAAGATCAAAAATGAAAGAAGGGACATTACTACTAACCTTGCAGAAATAAACAGGTTTATAAAGGAATATTATGAATGATTGTACACAACAAATTGGATAAAAAGGACAAATTCCTAGTAACACCCAACTACCAAAACTGACTCAAGAAATAGAGAATCTCAACAGACTGGTAAAAAGAGACTGAATCTGTATCAAAAATCTTCCAACAAAGAAAATCTGAGGACCAGATAGCTTCACTAGTGAATTCTACTGAATGTTTAAGGAGCAATCAATACAAATAGTCAAACTCTTCCAAAAAATTGAAGAATGAGGAGAAGGAAACATTCCTAACTTATTCTATGAAGCCAGTTACTACACTGGTACCAAAAGCCAGACAAAGACATCACCAGAAAACTATAGAATATCACTTATGATTCAAAACTAGCAAAATGAATTCAGCAGCATATTAAAGTGATTATATACCATGATCGAGTGGAATATAACCTAGAAATGCAAGGGTGGTACAACATATGAAAATCAATGTAAAACACTGTAGTAATAAAAAGAGGAATACACTTCATGACCTCGTGATCATCTCAATAGACACAGGACAAACATTTCACAAGATCCAGCATACTTTCAGAATTTGGAAAAAAAAAAAAAAACCCTCAAAAAGAACATCTTTGAAAAACCCACAGCCATCATTACACACTCAATGGTGATTCTAAGATCAGGAACAAGACAAGGATGTCCACTCTCAATACTTCCATATAAGATTGTAGTGCAAGTCCTAGCCAGGGCAATTAGGCAAGAAAAACAAATAAAGGGCATCCAGATTGGAAAGGAAAAAATAAAACTACCTCTATTTACAAATGATATGATCGTGTGTATACACAACTCAAAGAACCCACACACAAAAAATTTTTTAGAGCAAATGAACAAGTTCAGCAAGGTGACAGGATACAAGATCAAGAAATAACAATCAATTGCATTTCTCACCTCACACCTATTAAGATGGCTACTCTCAAAAATCCAGGAGATAAGTGTTGGTAAAGTTGTGGGAAAATTGGAACCCTTGTGCACTGCTGATAGCAATGAAAAATGGTGCAGCCATTATGAAAACATGACGGTGATTCCTCATAATTAAAATGGAAATACTATATGATCCAGCAATTCCACTTCTGAGCAAGTACACAAAACATTTGAAAACCCAAGTGTCCATCAATGGATGAATGGATAAACAAATGTGGTATATACATCCAATGGAATATTATTCAGCCATATAAAGGAAGGAAATTCTTCCACATGCTACAACATGGACGGACACTGAGGACATTACGCTAAGTGAAATAAGCCAGTCACAAAAGTACAAATGCTGTATGATACTACTTAGATGAGGTACCTAGAGTAGGCACACATTCATAGAGAGAAAGTAGAACAGTGGTTACCAGGGGCTGGGGGAAAGAGGACATGGGTAGTAATTGTTTAACCAGTATACCATTTCAGTTTTACAAGATGAAGAGTTCTGGAGATGGACGGTGGTGATGGTAGCACAACAATGTGAATGTACTTAATGCCACTGGACTGTACATTTAATGGTTAAGGTGGGAAATTTTATGCTGTGTGCATTTCTCCACAATTAAAAGCATATATTTAAAAACCAGTTATATTTTTATGCATTAGCAACACACAATCTGAAAACAAAATAAAACTCCATTGACAATAGCATCCAAAAGAAAAAAATACTTACAAATAAATTTAACAAAAGTAGTATAAGACCTGTACATAAAAAACTACAAAACTTCATTAAAAGAAACTAAAGACCTAAATAAATAGAAAGACATCCCATGTTCACAATCAGAGTACTAATACCCTTAAGATGGCAATACTTTCCAAATTGATCCACGGATTCAATGGATCTCTGTCAAAATCCCAGCTGGTTTCTTTGTAGAAAATGACAAACTAAAGGCATCGAAATAGGAAAGGAAGAAGTAAAATTCTCTATTCACAAATAACATGATCCTATATACAGAAAAATACAAAGAATCCACAAGAAAGCTACTAGGACTAATTAAAAAAAGTTAAGCAAAGTTCATCAGAATCCAAAAAGGAAATTAAGGAATCAGTTCTACTTATAATCACATTTATAATATTCCAAAAGAATAAAATACTGAGAAATAAACTATCAAAGAACTGAAAAATGTGTACACTGAAAACTACATTGCTGAAAGAAATTAAAGACCCCCCAAAATGAAAGGACATTCATGTTCATGGTTTGTAAGACTTAATACTATTAAAATGGGAATACTAAGCAAGTGATTTAGATTCATGCAATCTCTGTCAAGATTCCAACAGCTTTTTTTTTTTTTTTTTTTGCGGAAATGAAAACACTGATCCTCAGATTCGTGTTTAATTGTAAGGGGTCCTAAATGGCGAAAACAATCTTGAAAAAGAAGAAAGGCTGAAAGTATCATACTTCCTGATTTCAAAATACATTATAAAGCTACAGTAATCAAAACACTGTGGTATGGGCATAAAGACAGACATATAAACCAATGGAATGGAATGGACAGCCCAGAAACAGACCTCACATATATGACCAAAAGGTCTTCAACAAAAGTACCAGGACCACACCTGTGGGGGAAAAGAGTCTTTTCAACAGGTGCTGGGAGAACTGGGTCTCCACAGACAAAAGAATGAAGTTGGATGCTTACTTAACACCATATACAAAATTTAACTTAAATGGGTCAAAGAACTAAACATAAGACCTAAAACTCTTAGAAGGAAACACAGGGAAAAAGCTTTGTGACGTTGGATTTATCAATGATTTGTTGGTTATAACACCAAAAGCACAGGCAACAAAAGAAAAAATAGGCAAATTGAACTTCATCAAAATTAAAAACTTTTGTGCATCAGATACTATCCACAGAGAAAAAAGGCAACTGACAGAATGGAAGACAAAATCTACAAATCACATATCTCATAAGGCACTAATATCCAGAATATATAGAGAATATCCACAACTCAACAACAACAAAAAACTCAATTTAAAAATGGGCAGAAAACTTGAATAGACATTTCTCCAAAGAAGATTTAAAAGGGCCAATAAACACATGAAAAGATGGTTAGCATCACTAACATTAGGGAAATACAAGTCAAAACCGCAACAACCTCATACCCATTAGGATGGCTACAACCACCAAGACAATAACAAGTGTTGACAAGGATGTTGAGAAATCGGAATCCTCACACATCACTTGTAGAAATGTAAAATGGTCCAGCTGCTGTGGAAAATAGTTTGGTGGTTCCTCAAAAATGTAACATAGGATTACGATATGACCCAGTCATTCCATTCCTAGGAATCTACCTGAGAGAATTGAAAACAAGGACTCAAACAAGTACATGTATACAAATGTGCATGGCATCATTATTCACAATAGCCAAAAGGTGGAACCAACTCATATGTTGGAATTCCATTTAATAGATGAATGGATAAACAAAATATGACATATTCACCCAATGGAATAGTATTCAGCCATATAAAAGGAATGAAGTGCTAACACATGCCACAACATGGATGAACCTCAAAAACATTATGCAAAGAATCCAGTCACAAAAGGCCACATATTCTATGATTCCATTTATATGCAATGTACAGAACAGGGAAATCTACAGGGACAGAAAGATTGGTAGGAGGGGGAAATGGGAAGTGACTGTTAGTAGATACAGGGTTTTTCTGAGGTGATGAAAATGTTCTGGAATTAGATATAAGTGGTGACTGCACAACCTTGTGAAGAGACTAAAACCCACTGAATTATATACTTTGAAAGACTGAATCATCATGGTCTGTGAATTATATCTCAATTTTTTTAAAAAAGGTGCACATGAACAACTTGTGAAATAAAAAGTCAATACTAAATATCCACATTTTCCTTTACTCTTCTGCAAACCCAAGGTGGCCACACCTCCACCCCGTACCCCTGCACACAGCTCCTGTGCTTGAAGGCACGAGCAGCCCCGCACCCACCGTCAGCTCCTCTCACCTTGAGGTGCTGGTGCATGCAGTACCGACACACCTTATGCTTCATCTCATGAGTGACATCACTCGAGAAAGGAATAAACCCACATTTTGGCTGTAAAATAAACAAAGAAGAAAAAACATTTAGGGAGAAATCACCGACCTTTAAATAGACCTACTATCATGAGTTACAAGATAATGAAGAGCTCAAATGTTGGTATAAACGTCCCCAGAAGCTGTTTTCATTTTCAGCTCCCAGTGGGAATGATGCTTCCTCCTCACATTGTACAAACACCTCTCTGTCTCTGGAGACTCCAAGGCCAGAACTCTCACTGGGGAAGATGGGCAGTGTCTCTATGCTGGCTTGACACAAGTACGACACAGAGCAGCCTTGTGCTTTCATTAAAGAATGCAACTGGGAGACTCTAAGGAGTGGAGATAGGCTGAGGGCTACCAGCTCCAATAATCAGGATCATTGCTCCCACTGACACTGGTGTGAGGCCCGTAGATGCCCATCTGATAGCTGCTAGGGGCCCAGAGCCTTTGGGTACCCCAGCTGCCTTCTAAAAGCCATGGCCTCTGAGCACACACAACATGCAAGGCCTGTAGTCAGTGTCAGGAACTGAGAATGTGGCTGCGGACACAGAACAGTCACCTACACGCAAGAATCATGTAGCGTGAGTGCTCAGGACAAGGGCATGACCCAGAAATCACTACCTCAGAGGTCTGGAGGAAGGAGACGAACAACGGCCAGGATGTGGGGGGAAGCTTCTTGAGGGACTGGGTGGCCACCTCGCTGTGGGCAGGAGAAAGCTATTCAGATAAGCAATTCAGGACTCCAGGCCACGACACACACCGTGTCTGAGGGTCACAGCCTCTGTGCCTCTGGGTCATCCCTCCTGAGCAGAACACAGGGAGGCCCTAGTCGGGGGCAACCATGGTCTGGGCTCCTGCAGCACAGTGAGCAGCAGCAACCAAGAGGGTGTGACCAGGAGGAGGCATGGAGGAAGAGGGGGGCCTGACAAGCTGCTTCCCAAAGAAAACTGGGGGTTGGGGTGGGATCAGGCATTACACTTTCCTCTGGTGACCCTCGACCAGGGCTTGTCCCAGCCCCAGTATGCAGGGCAGTGCCCCTGTCATCAGTATGCAGGAACGAGCCTAAATGTGGGGCCTGGTAGCATGGGAGGAACCAGAGCAGGCAGCATGCAGGTGGCGGCTCTGGAGGGAGAAGAAAGCCGAGCCCGGGGCCACGTGGCCTCTGAGCACGCTTGCGCGGGAACACACTTCTACGGGAACGCGCACTTGAGGCAGACCTGCACAATTCACAAGCCGGGGCCAGCCTTTTCCCATCCCCACATCGTTTCCCTCCACAAACGCTCACCTTAATCTCTACACACAGAATTGGCCGGTGCTCTGCAAAATGGTAGGTCTGAAGCCTGGTTAAATTGGGAAGGCACATAGCGTAACCACTGAGAGTGTCGAGGTCCTTGTCACAGCGAGATTCTGGAAAACAGCAAGAGCCACCCCTGAGGGTCAGTACAAGGAATGAGATGAAGCCCGTGGGACCCAGAAGAATCCTGTGGGAGAGGTTCAGCCCCATCTGAGACAGGCCCAGCCTTGTCTCCATTTCCTAGGAGACCACCTCTGAGCATGGTGAGAGCCTCATCTTTACCTGGGGACTTCGGGACACATGACAGTAACACTGTGGTTTGGGGGGTGCTTGGGGCCATGCGGTATCAGCTACTGCTCTGGAGAGGGTAGAGACTGAGGTCAGCCATGCGGCAGCCAGCCACGTCCATGTGTTTGAGTCTAATAAACACCCTGGACACCAGGGCTCGGCTAGCTTCCCAATTAGGGGCTGGTGGGGAGGTGGGTGGTGAGGATCAGGGGAAGGTCATGAGCACAGAACTCCCCTCACTTCCCTCTTCCCCAGGGCAACAGCATCGGGCCTGGACCTTGGCTGGGGGCCGCTCTCCGGGCTGCAGACTCTCCTGGCCCAGGCCCTCCCGCCTGAGGCTCAGGTCACCCTGGTTTCCTTTTGACTTATCCAGGCCCCCCTGGGACCTTTCCCTTCCCTAAGTCTCCCCCACCCCCTACAACTCCCCCCCCCCACTGCTATTACGTTGGTTTATTAATCGGCTCTTGGTCACTGTCCTGTGCTCTGCACTGGCTTTCTGACGCACAGAATTGTACCCATCAGCACAATCCTAGTATCTCTACCCCTGATGATGAAGTTTTCAGCAACAGAATTGCTGAAAACTGCATATACCTAACACGGGTGATCATTTCAAACACTTTTCAAACAAGGTATTTTATATTACAAACAGTATTCATAAGTTAAAACACTCTTACCTGGTCTTTCAGACTGTATCTTTAAACAAAGCTGTTTCACAAACTCTAAAGGCAGCTGAACAACTTCCTGTAAGAAAAAACATGAAACGCTCAGTGTGGGTTGAACATGCTCAATGCCACAGAACTGTGTACTGAAAAATGGTTAACATAACATTTAGGTGTATTTTACCACAATAAAAAAAATGTACAGCTAAAAAAAAATTCAGTGTGTGGGTATTAGGAATAAATGTTGCCCTGTTTTTTTTAGAATCCATCCAGGTTAAGCAGATGCCAATGGCTCAATGCACTAAGGAGGCTGGCTGTCCTCAGAGCATACGGTCCGTGGTGCTGGTGACCAGCCTCACAGCTGGGGTCTCCCACCACAGCACCCACCTGCGGCCCCTCCGTGTCCTAGCAGCATCTGTGGACACAGAGCAAGGGCCTGAGGCAGTTATCTGGCCACGTGGAAGACCCTTGCTGACCCCTCGGACAACCAGAGAGTCTCACGCTCCCACCTGCAAAGCAGCTCAGGGTCGTGAATCATGAATGCTGGGCAAGTCGGCCCATGCATCAACCACGGAGGACACGGCCTGGCCAGCACCCAGCATGTCTCCCCTCAGCTGTTTCTTTGCAGTTTCCCAAATAAAAGGGTTTTTAGTTAGGCCACGCTGCTCACCATCTTCCCTGGCCTCTCATGTTTCCAGGGTGGCAGAACTGTCACTTCTGAAAAAGTCCCAAGGGACACAGGAGACCTGCCTATAACAAGGACGCTGGAATCCTGCCTGCAGAGAGTGCGCCTTCTCCACCCTGCCACGTCACACCCGTGCCTGCTGCTGCCCACCTGCTCCGGTCGTCTGTGCCCAGCCTGCTGTGCCAGTTTCACTTGTGATTTTATCATTGACCTAAACATGTTATAAACTGATGCAAGGTGAGTCACTAAAAACTTAGTACTGAATTAGGTAAGGTGAAACAATAGAAAAGAGAAACGTACAAGTTCAAAAATTCAAAATTTGAATCATCTCCCAAAAGTCCATGTTTTTGCTCCACTTTAAAGAAACCAAAAGCACAAAGGGCACAGATGCTGATTCTGGCTGCTGTGTGTGAGGACAGTATCCGAGAACTACAATGAGATCCTCCCTCTAGAAACAGCTTGTACACAGCTGGGGGACACAGCAGCCACACGGGTCTCAGGCCACGCACTGGACAACCCTCCACACTGCTATCCGCCCACGGTCACCCAGGTGAAAGGCAGACTCGGGTTTCTTCTAAACAACTTTAGATTACTGAGTTTGGTGAGTCGATCTTTGTTTTAAGTCAAAATAAAGTGTTTACAGTAGACATCCTCTTTAAGATTTGATGACATTGCCAGGTGTGGACCACACCATCCCCCGATCCTGTGAGGATGGTGACAACCAGCTCCTGCACAAAGAATTCACCTAAGAAGAACCAGCACCAAAGCCCACAGAATTCCCCTCTCAGAGCTGTAATCAGGTCTTGAAATGAGTGACAATTTAGGCATGGCATCACCCTTGAAGGAACAAAGGGACAGCTGCTCAGAAGGACAAGGAGCCGCCAGCCTGGCTATCCCCTCACTCCTTGCATGCCTGGCCCAGCCAACACATCCAGTGCACCAAGATCAAACAGGGCATCGAGGCAAGCCCTAGGTGGCACCTAGCCTCGGGGTGATTCAGTCCACAGAAGTGAGGTGGGCTTCTAAACGTCAGGCTCCTCTAGTACCCAAGAAGTAACAGTGGCAGCAGTATCTGCCCTCCCCATTTCCTAAACTCTCCAGCTCCATGGAGACAGGCCCAGACCAGCCTCACACCCACGGGGTAGGGCCGGGAGCCAGGGTCTGGCTGTTGTTCTCTTGTGGTCTCATCACAGGGACTGGTTGTGACTCGACCCAGGACAAACAAGACGGAAGTGCTCTGGCGAGGACTCCACTTTACCTAACTCACTGACCTGTCCTTCTTCCTGGCCTGGCCTCATGTGGCCAATGCAGCCACCCCAACTACGCACACCTGCCCAGAGACGAGCTCTGCGCCCACTTTCTACCATGTCACAGCCCAGCCACTGTGCTGTCCGGACATGCTCACCTGGAGAAAAAGTAAGCTTTGTTTCCCTTTGGTGGGTGTCTTAACACAGAGGAGAGACACCAACAGGTGACCTTGTGAGCCAAGCCCCACTGACTGGGTTCACTTACTGTGACCTTCCCACCGAGGACAAACAGAACCAAACCCACAGCCTGAGTGCTCACTGCCAGAGATGCTAGAGATACTCTTGATCCTGTCTCCCCAACAGAGAAATCTCCACTGCCTACCCCACTGGGCTTGCTGCTGCTGGGACCCCCACATCTACCTCCACCTCCCTGGCCACCAAGGGCCACTGCTGCCAAGTCCTCCCTCTGGGGAGAGGTCTAAAACTCACAAGTCCAGAAACAAACTCACCCGGCACAACGAACCAGGGCCACAAGGTGGCAGTGTTTCTGGTAGATCACGCCTCTGAGAACACTCTCCCCTTGGGGAGGAAACTGGCCTTTGGCACAGACACCATCTAATGGCCATGCCCTGTAGAAAAACTACATGAATCTTCCTCAAAGGGGCACCGTGACCTCCAAACGTCTCCAACACCAGGACAGCACAGTAGGCAGGCCAAAGGAGGCATGACACGTCTTCAGCAGCCATAGGAGGGCAGGACTTGGGGCCTCTCCAGGCCCCAGGACACAACTCAGCTCAAGAGACAGCCTGGTCAGACCTGCGGGCCTGTTCCTGCAGACTACATCCAAGAACACAGGTCCAGCACAGGCAGCAACGCCAGGAGGCGTGGAGGTGTGTTCTAAGCCCCAGCTTTCAAAATGAAATCGGGCAACTGGGGCCCTCACTGGGTGTGGTGAGCAGCCCCCAGGACGGCCCAGTACCCATGCCCTGCATAGCCTTCTGCATGAGATCCCTTTGTTCCCTGACCTGCTTCAAAGGTGCCCCAGCACAGAGGACAGAGTTGCCCTCTGGGATCTGGGCCTGCTGGACTCTTGCTCAAGACCCCTCACCAAGCAGAAGCCTCCAGGGGGCTGGTGGAAGAGACCCGGGGGTCCCGGTGAGCAGGAAGCGCCCATGGTCTCTGCAAGCCTCACATGTCCCAGCTGCAACCGCAGCGTCTGCTCCTCCACAGCACGCGCAGCAGATGAGAAAGGTGCTTGGAGACACTCACGTGGGAGGGTTGTCACTAAGCGCAAAGCTCCACGAGATCATCGAAAGGTTGGTATCGTATACACAGCATGCCAATGAAATTAGACAACATGAATAAAAATCACTTACCCCACAATGAACATAGTTATCCCCCAAAAACTCTTTCATGACGTTTTTGCCAAAGTCCACTATGTTCTGCAAGTGCTGAAATATCTCTTCTGAAGTCTGCAAGAGACAAGCACAGGGTGGCCTCAGTAATGGGTCTTCCAGGCAAAGCCCCCGCTAAAGGGAGCAGACACGAAAACCATCACAAACCTGTCACAAGCAGGGGCCATGTCCAAGTCACAAACAGAACCTGGCAGTGGCCCTCAAATTCAGAGGAAAATCCCCAGGGTCCCCACCGGAGCGTCTCTCCCCTGCCACCCTCCCAAGCCCTCCCCGGCCCCCTATGACTTTGGTTTTTTCTTTCTTTTTTTCTTTCATTTTTCTCCCATGACTTTGAAAGGTCACAGTTTGAAGGCCACACTCCCGCCCCTGCCTGCCCTCCTCCGTGTCCCCCTCCCACCCCAGGAATGGAACACAGCAGCTCCCACGTGTGCCTTCTGAGGAATGCCACTGAAAATCTCTCACGTCCAAAGTTACTGAGTATTCAGTTTTACTCTTTAGCCTCTAACTGGAGAATAAAATATTTTCTCCCCAGAGGTTCTTAAAGAGTCAGTAAGCTGGTTGAACCTGGGTGAGACAGGAATCACCTCCATGACCCCAACGTGTCCCAAAGGTGAGAGGCCCTAAGGGTCCATGGCAGACTGTTCTCAGGAGAAAGCTGTCCAAAAGGCTGGCCTGGTAGGGTCTCACTGTGCCTGTGGGTCTACCAGTGCTGGAGTGTCATCCAGGGCAGGCCTGGAGGCACCCAGCTCCCACTCGGGAATGTCCCAGGACTGAGTGGGTACCATGTACACCGCAGCCCCTGGAGAACCCACCACCTGTACCCAGCTTTGCCCTGGGCAGCCGCAGCACATGCAGATGTCCTGGGGCTCATGCAACAGGATCACATTGGAACTAAGCTGGCAGAAAACCCCAGAAATACCCAGCGTCCCTGACCAGCTGTGGTCACAGCTTCTGACAAAAAGCCCTTCTGCTCAATGTAAGAGTGACTACTATATGAGTCCACTGATAATGTAGCTGTGTTGCGTTATGACATTTATAGAATAAATTAAGCAAACTGCTACCTTAGGAGAGGTGCTAAGTCTACCCAAGAAAACCTGATGCAGGGTCCACAGAGGCCAGGCCCCTGGGGAGATGAGGCGGCTGTGGTTTAGGCTCTGCAGTCCCTGATGGGGGAAGAAGGGGACAGAGGAGGCTGGAGGCAGCCACCAGAAGCTGTTTCCATGGGATGCCTTCCACAGAAACAGAACAACCAGACGCTTCTCTTCACCAGCTGAGACAAGAACCATAGGAAGCTTCAGGCCCTCCCGTCCTCCTCAGCCTGCCCACCACCCCCATGTCTCACTATGGCTCCCACCCAACAGCTACATGCACACTCTCTCCCATGGCCCCCATCTCTCCTTCCATGAAGCAAACCCTGTGCTGTGCGCTGTGTACGCCCACGAGCTAGGCTGCCATTGCCACCCGACAACATCCCCTAGCCTCCCTTTCTGTGACCTCCACCCTCAGACACTCCCAGGAACCCCAACTAGACGGTGACTCATCAGTCCTACACCCTGGTCTCAAGCCCATCCACTCTCTTGTCACTGGCCCTCAGACATGATCCACCTGCCCCCAAGTGTGGGGCAGCCCACGACCCTGCTTGGCCAATGTGAGGAGCTGGGTGAGCACCTCAGCCTCCCTGAGGGGACTTACATGCTGAAATGGGAGGCAGAGAAAGAACACAGGGAGCCCCCACTCCTTGGTATTCACCCCTGTGGCCAGCTGAGATTTACATGTAAAGGGAGACAGGTGGTAACTTGCTGGTCAAGAGCATGGGCAGTCTGTGGCATTTTGCTTGGATGACTCAGCAAATGGAAACCCAAAGACCCATCTGACCTTGCCCACTGTGACATTTTTTTTTTTTTTTTTAAAGATGACCGGTAAGGGGATCTTAACCCCTGACTTGGTGGTGTCGGCACCACGTTCTCCCAAGTGAGCTAACCAGTCATCTCTATACAGGGATATGAACCCGTGGCCTTGGTATTATCAGCACTGCACTCTCCCAAGTGAGCCACGGGTCAGCCATGCCCACTGTGACTTTTAACACAGTCTACCACACTGTCATGGTCTCTATTTTCACTGATACAATTACATAGATGAGGAAATTGAGGCAGCAGGTGCTAAGGAACTCGGCAAGGCAAAGCTGAGACCTGATCCTGGGGTCCTCACCACAAACAGGGCCCTCTAAGCAGGACCCTCCACTGTGACACATGGTAACCCATGGTCAAAGCACTGGGGCCCAGCAAGTTCTACGTCAGGAATGATGGACACAGCACTTCGTACACTGAATCCTTGTGACGTTATTTAAACTTCTACAATTAGCATTAATATTTCTGCATCAGGAAAAAAAATCAAAGTTCTCCTAAATTATTGTTTCAATGACTGGGTGGTAATGCCACCAATCTTACCTTCTTCCTACTTGGAGGAAACTTCAGAAAACGCAGCACAACACAGCGCTGTTAGAAAATAAAAGAGTCAGATTAGTACTTGCCCATGGCCCGGGCATAAGGGGTCAGTGGCGTCGAGAAGGGTTCGGGTCAGCTTCGGGGTCCCAACCTCAGCAGATGGAAGCCCACAGTGAGGCCCAACAGTGAGGAGGCTAGAAGCCCCTGGGGAAGGTGGCCAGGGCTGGACACAGCAAGGACATGCTGGGCAGCAGGCAACTGGGAACCAGCTACCCACTCCTGGGAACTTATCTTAAGGAAACAATTAAGGAAGCACAAAAGACTTCAGCTACTGTGTATAAAAGCAGTTTATAATTCCAAATAAAATGGAAACAACCTAAATATGCAACAATAATGGGATGGTTAAGTACAGCAGGACACATTTTGAACCATGTAATACCATGCCATCACAAGAAAATAAGGAAGATCCATATTTACAGTCACAGATGTGCAGTCATCACATATCGTTAAATAAAAAGGTTTCAGAATAGAGCTTATGTAATGAGCCTATTTTCACAAAATGACAAAAATATATATATACATATATGTGGATGGGTAGATATAATTCTATTTATATAAAGTTCAAGATACAGCTAAGACTGACCCCTGGTGCCCAACCCTCAAGCAGGAAAGGACAGTTCTGAGGAAGGTTCTAGAAGGAACTGGTCAGGGGATTATAGGTCCATTTACTTTGTGATAATTAAACTATACTTTTATGATCTGAGCACTTTTCTATAGGTATGTTACACTTCAATTTTAAATTTTGAAATAGAAATTTAAAAATAAAGTATGTGTATAATCTGTCTCTCTGAAAAAGCCTGAAAGGACATTCAGCACAAGGTAAACAGCATCTCCAGGTAGCAACAACTGTAATATATTTTTTAATTTCTGCTTATTTGAAGTAACATACATTACACATAACATACATTATAAGAACACACACTCTTTGTGGGAAGGAGAGCAAGCCTGGGAGGTGCTATACCCACACACACAGTGGTCAGGAGCCCTGGGGAGAACACACACTGCAGCCACAGGGCAAAACCTGGGCAGGGGCAGAGGAAGCAGGACATGCGGAAGGAGGCTTCAACAGTGCAGTTTTCCAAAAGATGGCTATGGAGACCAAATCAGTCTCCCTGCCAGCTCCCCATGTACTTCTTGGCACCTCGGCCTGCCCCACCTAGACAACACATTCTGCTCCTCTTAAAACTCAGGCATCCTGGTTTAGATGTCCTGGTTCCCCAATCCCCACTTTCTGAGTTCCGGTTCCCAGTCAGTGCAATGCACCTGGTTCACTGCTAATCTTCTGAACGGTGTCCCCCGCCTCGAGACTTACGCCTAGACCTGGGGAAGGCCAGGTCAAGCTGCTGTCCCCTCTCAAGTCCAAGGCAGACATCAGTATTGATCATGAGAATCAAATGGCTAAGGATCATTTTAATGGTAATTCAATCAAAATTCAGGGAAAAACAGAAGTTGATCTGCAGAAATCCTAATTCTAGACAACTTTCCAGAAATTCACTCTCCTAAAAGTGCATACACTCCTCACCTGGATGTGATAGTGCTGTTTCTGCTCCAGAATGTGCCTAATCAGTTCTTTCAACAATCAGACACCAAACACAGGACACTTCTCCATTGACAGCGGGCATTCAGCAACACACTACCAACAACTGCTCATGCTTGAAAGTCATGGCAAGAAGAAAACATACTAGAAGGCAGGAGTGTGCCCAGTGACCTCAGCAGAAGCCACAGGTGGTCCCCCATCCAACAGAAGGCAGGAACATGCCCAGGAACCTCAGCAGGAGCTACAAGCAGCCCCTGCCTGACAGAAGGCAGGAACGCTCCTGGGGACCACAGCTCCCAACACTGCCGCAAACACCGCTTCTGCACAGGTGGTCCACCACAGCCACTGCCGCCACAGGGGCAGCTTGCCACCACAGCAGCAGCCACAGCCACCATGCAGGTGGCCCAGCGACCACTCAACTGCACTGTCACAAGGAGAGTCATCAGCAGAGTCAGGAAAAAGATGTGGAAGTCTCTCTCCTCAAAGCCCACTCCAGAGTAATAGAAGAAGCAACTGCTCGATCACATGACCAGATGTCAATGCAGAGACACTAGAAATATGAAAAAACAAGAAAATATAACACCACCAAAGGAACACAGTAACTTTCAAGTACCAGACCCCACAGAGCAAGAAACCCTTGAAATGACTGAAAAGGAATTCTGAGCAACAATCTTTTTTTTTTTTTTTTTTTTCTTAAAAGATGACTGGTAAGGGGATCTTAACCCTTGACTTGGTGTTGTGAGCAACATGCTCAGCCAGTGAGTGAACCGGCCATCCGTATATGGGATCCGAACCCGGGGCCTTGGTGTTCTCAGCACCACACTCTTCCGAGTGAGCCACGGGCTGGCCCCTGAGCAACAATCTTAAGGAAACACAATGAGACATGAGAAGACTCAGACAACACAATGAAATGAGAAGTAGTATGCAAGATATGAAGGAGGAAATTTACAAAGAGGTTAACACCTTAAAAAAGAATGTAGCAGATCTCCTAGGACTGAAGGATTCATTTAACAAAATAAAAAACAAAACCAAGAGGTTAAGCAGCAAGTCGGAGCAAGCAGAAGAAAGGATTTCTGATCTTGAAGACAGTCTTTTCAAAATAACCCAGGAAGACAAAATATAAAAAAGAATCCAAAAAAATGAAAAAAATCTAAGAAGGCTAGCAGATAACCTGAAGCACACGAACATCAGAATCACAGTGTTCCAGAAGGGGAGGAAAAAGGAAAAGGCATTGAAAACCTATTCAATGAAATAATAACAAAAACTTCCTAGGGGTAGAGAAAGACAAAGACCTTCAGATCCAGGAGGCTCAAGGATCCTAAAACAGATTCAGTCCAAAAAGACCCTCTCCAAGGCACATTATAGTCAAACTTGCAAAGCTCATAGACAAAGAGAGAATCTTAAAAACAGCAAAAGAAAAGAATCAAGTCACCTATAAGGGACTTTCCATCAGACTGGAAACTCCACAAGCCAAAAGAGAACAGGATGATATATTCAAAATATTAAAAGAAAAATCTTCCAGCCAAGAACACTATACCCAACAAGGCTATGCTTTAGAAATGAGGGAGAGATAGCGTATTTCCCAGAAAAAAAAAAATATATGCAGAAGTTAACCATCACAAAACCAGCTCTGCAAGAAATCCTCAAGTGAGACCAGCAACAGAAATCTGAAAAATGATAATCACTACCAGAAATATACAAGAAAGAACAAAACTCACCAGTAGAACAAAAATGAAAACAAGAAAGAGAAGGAAACTAAATCTTACCAACTAAAAAACCCAACAAACATCAAAAACAAATAATAAAAGGAGAAGAAAGGAACAAAAGATATTTAAAACATCCAAAGGAAAATTGATAAAATGCCAGGAGTAACACAATAGCTTTTTAATAACAATCCTGAGTGTAAATGGATTAAACTCCCCACTCAAAAGATACAGACTGACTGATTGGATTAAAAAGATAGACCTAGTCTCAACAAATTTTTTAAAACTGAGAACATATCAAGTATCTTTTCAGACCACAACAAATTAAATTAGAAATCAATAACAAGTTAAACCCTGGAAACTATATAAATACATGAAAATTAAACAAAATGTTCCTGAACGACCTATGGGTCCAAGAAGAAATTAAACAGGAAATCAAAAAATTTCTTGAAACTAATGAAAATAAAAACACATCATACCAAAATCTGTAGGGTACTGCAAAGCAGTAGTAAGAGGGAAGTTTATTGCAATAAATGCTTACATCAAAAGAATAGAAAGACTTGAAATAAGCAGCCTAACACTACATCTCAAAGAACTAAAAAAACAAGAACAATCCAACCCTAAAATTAGTAGATGGAATGAGATAATTAAGATCGGAACAGAACTAAGTGAAAGAGAAACCCAAAAAGCAACACAAAAGATCAGTGAAACCAAAGAGTTAGTTTTTTGAGAAGATAAACAAAATAGACAAACCATTATGTAGGCTAACCAAAAAAAGAGAGAGAAAAAAACAAATAACAAAAATCAGGAATGAAAAAGGAAACATTACAATCGATACCACAGAAATACCAAGAATTAGTAGAGACTATTATAAAAAACTATATGCCAACAAATTTGAAAACCTAGAGGAAATGGATAAATTTCTGGACACATACAAAATACCAACTGAAAATACAAGAAACAGAAAACCTGAACAGACCAATAACAAGCAACAAGATTGAAGCAGTAATTCAGAAGTCTCCCAGTAAAGAAAAGCTGAGGACCTGATGGCTTTACTGCTAAATTCTACCAATCTTCAAAGAGGAATTAATACCAATTCTCTTCAAGTTATTCCAGAATATTGAAACAGAGGCCATTCTCCTAAACTCATACTATGAGGCCAGCATCATCACACTGACACCAAACAAGACAAATACCAAAAAAACGAAAAGAAAAAGAAAACTAGAGGCCAATATTTCTGATGAAGATAGATACAAAAATTTTCAACAATACATTAGCAATCATAATACAGCAATGCATCAAAAAATTATACACCGTGATCAAGTGGGATTCATCCCAGGGATGCAAGGATGGTTCAACATACACAAGTCAATAAATTTGATACACCACATCAATGAAGTCAAGGACAAAAACCATGATTAACTCAACAGATGCAGAAAAAGCATCTGACAAAATTCAACATTTCTTCATGATAAAGACTCTAAGCAAATTAGGTATAGAAGGAAAGTATCTCAACACAATAAAAGCCATATAAGACAAACCCACCACCAACATCATCCTAAAGAGTGGGAACAAGACAAAGATGCCCACTCTCACCACTCCTATTTAACATAGTATTTGAAATATTGGCCAGAGCAATCAGGCAAGAGAAAGGAATAAAGAGCATCCAGATCGGAAAAGATGAAGTCAAACTGTCTCTATTTGCAGATGACATGATCCTATATATAAAAAAACGTAAAGGCTCTACCAAAAAACTCTTAGAGCTGATAAACGATTTCAGTAAAGTTGCAGGATACAAAATCAACATGCAAAAATCAGTAGCATTTTTATACTCCAATAAAGAACTAGCAGAAAAAGAAATCAAGAAAGTAAGCCCATATACAATAGTCACCAAAAAACAAAACAAAACAAAAAAACCTAGGAATCGATTTAACCAGGGAGATGAAAGATCTCTACAATGAGAACGACAAATCACTGCTGAAAGAAATTAAAGAGGACACAAAAAGATGGAAAGACATTCCATGCCCTTGTATTAGAAGAATTAACATTGAGAAAATGTCCATACTGCCCAAAGCGATGTACAGATTCAATGCAGTCCCCATCAAAATACCAATGACATTCTTCACAGAAATAGAAAAAACAATCCTAACACTCATATGGAACAATAAAAGACCCTGAATAGCCAAAGCAATCCTGAGCAAATATATAAAGCTGGAGGCATAACACTACCTGACTTTGAACTGTACTACAAAGCTATAGTAACCAAAACAGTATGGTGCTGGCATAAAAACAGACATATGGACCAATGGAACAGAATAGAGAACCCAGAAATCAACCCACATACTTACAGCCAACTGATCTTTGACAAAGGCCATAAGGAAATACATTGGGAAAAGACTGAACATACATTGGGAAAAGACTGAACCATACAATCCAGCAATCCCACTGCTGGGTATACACTCAAAGGAATGGAAGTCATGTCAAAGGGATACCTGCACTCCTATGTTTATCACAGCTCTATTTACCATAACCAATAGTTGGAACCAATCTAAATGCCCATCAATAGACTACCGGATAAGGAAAATGAGGTATATATACTCAATGGAATACTACTCGGCCATAAAAAATAATGAAATTCTACCATTCACAGCAACATGGATGAACTTAGAGAAAGTTACATTAAGTGAAATAAGCCAAACACAGAAAGAGAAATACCACATGTCCTCACTCATAAGTAGGAGCTGAAAAAATAAAGAAACAAAGATAGAAACAAGGAAATATAACAATCACAATAATACATTGAACATTTGATGAAAAAGAGAACAGAATTGTGGTTATTAGAGGTGGGACGGGGAGGGGGAGGGGGCTTAGTGAGAAACTGGTTAAGGTTCACAAAGATTGATTATATTTTATAAACATGAGTATACTAATTATCCTGATTTGATCACCACATATTGTACACAGGTATTGATACTCAAATCTGTGAACTGATCTTGGACAAAGGCACCAAGAACATACACTGGGGAAAAGACTACGTCTTCAATAAATGGTACTAGGAAAACTGGACATCCACATACCTCTTGCCATATACCAAAATCACCTCAAAACAGATTAAAGACTTAAACATAAGACCTGAAACAGTAAAACTTCAAAAGAAAACATAGGAGAAACACTTTAGGAAGTAGGACTGTGCAAAGATTATGAATAAGATCCCAAAAGCACAGGCAACAAAAGGAAATATAAACAAATGGGATTATATAAAACTAAAAAGCTTCTGCACAGCAAAAGAAACAATTAACAGAGCGAAAAGACAACCTATAGAATGAGAGAAGATATTTGCAAACTATGTATCTGACAAGGGATTAATATCCAGAATATACAAGGAACTCAAACAGAAAAAAAAAAGTAACCCGATTAAAAAATGGACAAAGGAACTGAACAGACATTTCTCAAAGGAAGATATACAAAAGGCTGACACAGGAAAAAATGCTCAACATCACTAATCATCAGGGAACTGTAAATCAAAACCACGTTGAGATATCACCTCACCCCAGTTACACTGGCTATTATCAAAAAGACAGAGAGTCACAAATGCTGGCGAGGATGTGGAGAAAGGAGAACCCGCCTACACTGTTGGTGGGGCTGTAAATTCGTGCAGCTATTACGGAAAACAGTATGGAGGTTCCTCAAACAACTACGTATAGAACTGTTATATGATCCAGCAATCTCACTGTCGAGTGTACCCAAAGGAATGGAAATCATCATTGCAAAAGGACACCTGCACTCCCATGTTTATTGCAGCTCTATTGTACAATAGCCAAGAGCTGGAACTAACCTAAATGTCCATCGATAGATGACTGGATAAGGAAAATGCGGTATATATACACAATGGAATACTACTCTGCCATAAAAGAGAATGAAATTCTGACATTCATAGCAATGCAGATGAACTTAGAGAAAATTATGTTTAGTGAAATAAGCCAGGTGCAGAAAGAGAAATACCACATGTCCTCACTCATAAATGGGAGCTAAAAAAAATAAATAAATATAAAAAAGAAAGAAAGATATAATAATCACACCAATTCGTTGAACTTTCAAAAGGAGAGAATGAAACTCAGGCCATCAGACGTGGGGGTTAGCAAGAAATTGGTTAAGGGCCATAAAAAATGAAAACATTGTATAATGCTGAATATAGTAATTATCCTGATTTGAGCATCATATATTGCACACAGATGTTGACATTCAATGCTGTACCCCACAGATGTGTACAATTATGTAATGATAAAAACAAAAACAAAAAAGAGAAAACATACTAAGTTCCTAATCTGCATGGACTGACCCATGCTGCCACAGCCCACCTGCAGTGCAAGATCTCTCTCCATCCCTCACAAGGGCTATCCGTGCTGCCCACATGAGGCATGCTTGCCCACCACCAGTCTCCATTTCTCTGGCACCCAGATGTCAACAAGTTCTCTCTCAATTTATCTCTCTCAATTCCCTGATAAATTGCTGCACAAACAGCCTTTTGTAGCTAAAAAATAAGCTGCACAACAGCCTTTTGTAGCTAAGCAGTCCTGGGAAGGGCAATGCCAGTGCAAGACATGTGCCTTCTCATGGCGAGAGATCCCCACGGCAAATGCAAAGAAAGAAGCTCAGTGGGCCTGTGAATACCACCTACAGGAAGGTGGGAACCCCCTCACCTGGCAGCATTTGCTTATTAATACAGACTGAGATTTCCAAAGTTCTGTATCATGGTGCTCCTAGTAAAAGCAGGAAAGCTGCTCTTTTCTGTTTATTTACAAATGGAAATTACAGATTTCCTTTGCATTATTCTCTCTCTCTCTGTCTCTCACACACACACACACACGTACGCACGCACGCACACATAAAACCATTAACATCAAGTTAATTCAGAAAGCCACTATCTGGCCTATCAAGAAGAAAATGTTTAAAGATCAAATTGTACAGGGCACTATACAAAAAAAACCCATACACAGGTCCAGGAGAAAAAGATGTAAGAGAGGAAGTGACTGCAGCTATCAGTCCTCCCTCCTTCTTGCTGACAGTAAATAACATCAGTGTTCCCACTAGCTCTCATCAGTATTGCTAATAATAATTATTATTATTGCAATAACCAGCATGCACTGAGCATCATCACGGCAGGCCCCAGGCTACAATCCTAAGTTATATCATCTCTCCCTCCATGGTGGGCAACAGGAGCCCCAATCTGCAGAATGAGGAAAGTGAGGCTCCACGAGAGCAGATCAGGTCTCTGAGAACTCAGGTCCTGCCCCGCCATCTGGTCCAGCCCCGCCTGGAGATCAAGGCCTTGACCGCAAAGGCCAAGTCATGTGGGATAGAGCAGAGCCTTGAGGTGGGCCAAGCCCTGGCGAAGGTCTCCACCTGTCTCCGGTTGTTAGGTGACTTGCTGCTGCTGAGGTGCCAGTTGGGGGCTGGGGTGCTGGCTAGAGAGCTGCCCCACAGCAGAGGGGGCGGACACGGGCCCTTCCAGCCCTGGGCAAGTCTGTGAAGCCACAACGCCTGCAGCTCTCCCCTTCTAGCCCCTCCCAGCCAACATGTCCATGCTCTGCCTCCCTGATGTCACCTACAGGAAATCTCCTTCTTTCCCTTCTCATTAGAGAGCCAGAACCACAACCAACCGAGAAAGTTGGAATGGAGCAATGTGTCCATTTCACAGAAAACTGTGCTCTCTGCACCTATCCATTCATCATCCAAAACCTGTCATTAGAAACCCAACCACCCCATCCCTGGAGGAACTCCAGTATTAGCTTTAAAAGCCAATCTTAAATTAAGAAAAATAAAATAAAAGCCAATCTTAATCAATACTAACACTCAGACACACTTGGCTCGCCTACCTCACACAGCCAGTGCCAACTACCCTTCATGAGGGGCCTGACCAGGCTGGCCCAGCTGAGGGCAGGTGGTCCCCAGGACGTGCTAGGTGATGGTCTTCAGGGATGCCACCCAAGCAGGCAGATGGCAGAAAACAGGTGAAATCAATACTGTACTAGCTCTCATTAGCCAAAAGACACAAGGAGTACAAAAGGGGCCTACGGCTAGAGGAGCCAGTGAACACAGCCACCGGGGAGACTCCCCAAAAAGGAGCAGGGCAGAGCTGGGGAGATCTGAAGACACCCAGGGGCTCCAGGGCTCCTGCCAGCTCACCAGGTCTTAACCAGTTCTGAAGGAAACCACTCTTTTGCTTTTAAACCAAGTGTCTGAAATCAGATGTTCAAAATGTATCTTCTACTTAATGTCTAGGGTAAAATGCTAAAAGTGAAGAAAACAGGTTAAGATAGAAGGGAGGAACTTGAGGCTTCTGCACAATCGAGAGCTGGGGCGTTTCTCAGTAAGGCCCAAGACACACCTGTATGTCCTGGTAAGAGGGAAGTTACACCTTGGAAAACTAGATGAGAATCAAGGGTTTTAGTAAGTTGAAAAAGGCAACCCAACAGAGGAAGAACAAGAGGAATCACACATGCACAATTAAATAAATAACCCAAAATGTAAAAAGTTAAGGAATACAAGTGAAAAAAGACTAAAACAGAAACGGACACACAGTATTTTAACTATCCAATAAAAGCATATAATGAGAAAAAGACTGGAAGGAAGTGCACCAAAGTGTTAACAAAAGTTATTTTCTTAATGGGGAAATATTCAATGCTTTTACTTTCTTCCTTCTAATATTCTATATTTTCTGGGCAGAGGGAGGAAACAATGATTGGTATTAAATAAAAATAAAAGGCCACAAAAAACCCCAATACATTAAAAAGGACACCTGCCAATGTGAAGGCTGAGGGAGGGACCCTGTGGGTGCAGTTAAGGCTATTAGCTTGAGAGCCTTTCAATGAAGTCGAGGAGGGAGGGGCTGTCCTGCCACCCACAGGGCACTCATGATGGGGACTGGGGGTTGTCACCTACTCAATCAGTTGTCCCAAACACTCCTGTCAAAGAACAGGGGCCAAGATCAGTTCTTCCATTTGGGTAAGGCTGGGAAGGTGGCCCCCAAAAGACCCAGGGAAGCTGAGATCAGGCAATTTTCAAGGGAAGGGAAGATAGGAAACCACAACAGCAGCAGATGTCACCCCTCGGAATGCTGCCCCAGCTTCCAGAAACAGTGCTCAGACCAGCTTCTCCTGAATTATGATGACTCTCAGGCAGGAGCCATGGGGGATCACAAATGTCCCATCTCATGAGGCCACCCTCTCTGTGAACCAACCCTCCCTGCTCTGTCACTGTCAGACCAGGAGGCTGCCGGGGGTCTGTCAGGCACCAGGGGCAGGAGGTGCTGAAGTTGCCAACACAACCAGAGATGCATGCTCAGGACTCACAGGACTCAAGAGGGGATGGGAGGCAGGGCTGTGGTGCTGGGCTCTGCCAGGAGGCGCTCTCAATGGAGCAGCTGGTCTGCAGCGGGAATTCACAGCCTCGGGTGGAACAACAAAGCAGATTCAATGGAGGATGAAGATGGACCTCGGGAGATGCCTGCCAAGGAAGGAAGCCCAGTCCTCCACAGGCTACAGCTGGGAGGCCAGACAGGAGGTGGGCTCAGGCGGGCACAGCAGGTGCTGGTCCCTTGTCCAGCCTGGCCAGGCCAATCTTCCCGAGCTTCGGTGGCTCCATCTCCTGCAGGTGTGAGCCGTGCAGGGCAGCCATGCACCCATGTAACCCTGAGTGCAGGGGGACATCTGTGGGGATAGGCATGGCTCAGGTGACCCCTAAAGGGATGGAAAACCTGACAAGGTGCAAAGAGGACACAGGATAGCGTGCAGGCCCATGGGGGAGTCACAGAGCAGCACAACAAGTCCAGGGCCCTCTGATCATCCCGGGCTGCACCACAACCGTGACGCAGGGGCCTTGCTCTTGCAGACACAGAAACGCTTCCCTCACCCTCCTGGACCGCAGTTCTCAGAAGACAGAGGAGGGCATGGGAGCTGCTGCTCTGACTGAATTCCGATCGAATTCAGTTAGAAGGAGGGAGGGGTTGGCCAGGGGGAGGCGGGCTGTACTGGAAGACGTGCAAATAGAGGTAGGGCAGACAGGCCCACAGACATGTTAGGGAGGCACCACTGCAGGGCTGAAAGTCACCAAAAAGAACAGGGTTTGGAAAGAAACAAATCCTATCCACGCAACTGCATGTATAAATAAAGGAATGAACAAAGAGGGAGCAAACCTGCAGAGCTCGCTGATGAGCTCTCAGATGTGATGAGAGAGAAGCTCGCCAAGAAAGAAGCCACACCAGCAGTACCAACCTGCAAGAATATCATTACAGCTCTCACACGCAGAGTAAGTCACTGGCTTAGAAAATGCTGGGGGCAAGGGCCAGCCCGTGGCTCACTTGGGAGAGTGTGGTGCTGATAACACCAAGGCCATGGGTTAAGATCCCCTTACCGGTCACCTTTTTAAAAAAAAAAAAAGAAAAGAAAATGCTAGGGGCACCAGAAAGGTAAGACTTTTTCAACTAGGTTCAGGTAAAGACTAAAGACAGGAGTGGCCATATGGCTGGAAAAAACAGAGAACACGAACTCTTGTGTGTTTCTCACATCTTCAGTAGGACGTACGGTCTCTACTCACATGCCTAGAGAACTGGACAATTGCTTTCCACTTAGACTACTGTAAATAATTCTGTAATGGATATCTTTGTGTATAAGATCTTTATTTAAATTTTCAGTTATTTCCTTAGAATAGAATACTAGAACAGATATTAGTAGATCAAAGAGTATGAACTTTTAAAAAATCAATGCTTTTTTCCTGATTTAATACATATTCATTATAGGCAATTTACAAAATATTTAAAAAACAAATAGGTAAAAATAATTCATGATACTATACAAAGGGATAACCACTTGTAGCATTTTCATGTATTTTCTTCTCATCATTTGTAATTAGAATCATACTATGCATCACCTCTTTGTTTGTTTGTTTTGGTGACTGACCAATAAAGGGAGTAAACCCTGGACCTTGGTGTTATCAGCACCACACTCTAACCAACTGAGCTAACTGGCCAGCCCTGCATCTTCTTTTGTAACCTGCTTTTTTCCATTTAACACTGCAAACATTTCTCCATATTAAATGGGACATAGCATAATTTATTTAATCCATCCACTACAAAATAACCATCTAAATTGTTTATATTTTGATGTATATGTAAAATAATGCTGTATTAGGCAAAGAAAAAGGTATGGTCCACAAGCCAGAAATCCTAAAACATGAGATGATCAGAGAAACAGTGCGATGGCACCTGACGGCTTGAACTTCGCACCTGCAAGCACCAAAACAGGCACCAAAACAATTTGCAGAAATGATCAGAAGCTGCTGTCAGAATCTCAGAAACGTCACAAAACTGGAACAGCTAGAAACAAGCAGCTTTCTCCACACTTTAGATAAATATCCTTTTGTTGGCAGGTCAGATTAAATGGCAAAACTTCTCACATTACCTCTGTCAACAAGAAGGAAAACATCACAATGGCTCAGTGTCGTGACAGGAGTGGGCCACACTCTGCACCTGTATCCCACGGCCCAGGTGGCCTGGGGAAGGGGCTCAGTGCCCCAGATCTGAAGACACCTAAGAGATCAAATGACAAACCAGACTTAAAGTGACCTTCACTGGACAAGATGCAGAACCAAAACCAATAAGCTGAAGGTGACACAGGCAAGTACAGAGGCCATGCAGGAGGGAAATACAGAGCATGAAGGATGGTCACCGGCCTCGCAACCTGAAAGGTGGCCACTAACACAAGTGCCTCAGGCTGCAGTGAGGAAAGTGTGTGCCCAGATGGGAAATGCTCCTGTCCAATGACTCCTGACAGAGTCAGTGCCTGGGGCTCCAGACATCCCTGGAGGACAGAGCCAAGCTGGGCAGGGCAGAGAACACCACAGGTGCCCACACCTGGGAAAGGGTGAAACTGCACAACTGTCCCCAACAAAGACCGAATGCAGCCTGACAGGCAAGATCAGAACCATTCAGGGCTGCCTGGGCGACCTTGGAGTGAAGGGGCTGTGGGGAAGCTGACCACTGTCAGGAACACCATTGAAACGCCTCTCTCTGGACTGGCCTGCTGTTAACCTGCTGGCCTCACACTGTCCCTTTCTCCCTGACTACCCTTAGCACACCCCATGCCCTCCTACAGCCTACACTTAGCTCCTCCTTCCCCAGACCCCTTTCTCCACAAGTCCCACACTCATGCTCTCTCTCATTCAATGTTTGAGCACCACAGTGTTCCTTATAGGGCAGATCTCCCACCCAGACCTTCGGCTCCTGCAGGATGTGCACAGTGATCTCACACTGGAGAGGAGGGACGGCAGACAGGGCCTTTCAATTCTGAGAATAGTTGATGTCCTCTCAGAGAAAGCAACCTCTCCCTATCCAGAAAACCATAGCAAAGGCCTCCTTCTCTCTTGGAGAACAGAAAGATTCTCTTACCCACCTTCTCTCTGTCCCACTCACAGACACACCCTCTCATTGGGCACAGTGGGCCCTGAAAAGCTGCCTTCCAGGGCTTTCTCTCTCTTCCTGGGTCCACAGCCAAGGCCAAGGCCAAGCACAAAGGCTTCTCCAGGCTGCTCTACACTGAGCAGTTCAGTTCATCTACATCAGGCACAGGTGCCATCCAACCTCAGCTTGATGGGAAACGTTTTCCTAAGAGACTATTTGTGGTGATAATCGTCCATTCAAAATGATGAGCTAACAACCACCGCAAGCAGGAATGAGCATAGTAGAGCAAATTTAGATTTAAAATAAAAAATGAACAGCATAGGCCCAGGACAGTGTGATGCTGTAGTAAGTTTAAAAATATAAAAGAAATTGGCTAGAACCTGGCCTCATATCATCAAGATCAAGGGTTCAGTTCCCTGCAACTGGCCAGCTACCGAAAAAAATAAAAAATAAATAAATAAAAACCAACCAAACTCATCAAAAATGTAAAAGAAAAAAGAAACACAATCCTAATAATTGAAGCTGTACAACAAGGGAGGTCCCGGCTGCCCTGGAGAGGCCTGCTCAGGGAAAGGGGTGGACGTGCACTATTGGGGACAGTGGAGAAGGGATCCAAGTGCCAGAGATGACTGCACAGAAGCCTCTGCTCTTCCACCCTGGGTGTCCTTTTGCTCCAAGTCAGAACTTGCTCCTTTGTCTGCCACTACTTTTGAAACTTAATATGTAGGCCCCCACCAAAAGAAGCCTTAGCTTTATCTAAAATGCAGAGATACGACATCCAGTCTTACCAAGGAATTGGAAGATGAGTATTTGTTGTGAGAAAGGATTCAGGGAATCAGCACATAACAACAAAAGGGAAGTGGGCTGTTGATACCGCTTATTTCATCTGACCTTCAAACACAAGGGGCCCAGAGGCCACACAAGAGATGGTTAGCGTCGTGTTAGACTTGTCCCTTACTAAAGATCCAGAGCATAGCCTGTAGCCTTAGCTCTTTAGCTCACCAACTGTGCTAATGAGTAACAAAATGCAAAGGCAGAACCTAGGGGCCACCTGGGTGTCTGCGGCTTATACTACAGCTGGCCAGTGCACACAGTGGGAAAACAGAGCAAGGCAGCACTCCAGCACCTGCATCACTTCTGTAGAGCTGTTGGACTGGGGCAGGGCCCTTAACCTCTCTGAGTTCTGCTTTATAGGTCCAAGAGGATGATGGTTATCACCTGCTAGTTATAACTTGTCCGTCTGCTGCTCAATTGATCTTTCCAGCAGTTCCACAAAGCAAATTCTATTACTAGTTGTACTTTACAAATACAGACACAGCCTTGGCAAGCTGTGGTAGAACAGGGATTAACCCCACTGTGTGCGCCTCTAACTCGCAGGCTCTAACCCCTCCCTACCTGACACCTGGCCCCACCTCCCCCCCCACCCCGCTCCTAGCCCACCACATTCCTGAGTGTTTGTTTCAGACAGCAAGACATCAAAGAGATCTGGGCCCTCACACAAATCCACACGCATCTCTTCCCAGATTCGCCTCCTTGGGAGTTCTTACTGCAGTGTCTGAAACTCTCACTCTCGCTGACTTAAGAAGGGGAAACCTTTTAAATTTTAAGATTCTGGAGTAGGATTTGTGGGCAATGCCCCGTCATTTTAAACAGCAGCAGCAGCGAGAACAGCAATTCCGTGGTCTCACGAGGCTGAACTCCCTCCGTGCTGGGAGCAACAGCACCCCGGCTACTTCGCTTCTTCCTCCAGGGCTGCCCGGAACCTCTGTCCCGGCTCGGCCTCCGCCCCGCTGCGGCCTGGCAGTCGGGCGGGCACCCAGCAAGAGGTGGCACCGACGGGACGGGGTGGGGGAGGGAGGGGGAAGGCGGGCGCGGAACCGACCCTGGGGGACAGAGAACAAGCCCGGGGGGAGGAGGGGAGTGCTGGGGGCACAGACTCGGGGGGGGGGAGTGCGGGGGGGAGGGGGACAGACCCTGAGGGAGGGATGCTGCAGGGGACGAGGGGCGGACCCCGGCTTAGAGAGGTGCTGGGGGGACAAGGGACCAACCCGGGCGGGAAGGAGGGTGCTGGAGGGGACGAGGGACTAAGACACTGGGAGAGAGGAAGGGACTAAGACACTGGGAGAGAGGAAGGCACTGGGGAACCGGTCGCCCAAGTGGACCCGGCCGTCCGAGTGAGGTCCGGCCCCTGTAGTCCGCCGCTCACCTGCGCGTGGGCCACCACCAGGCTCTTGTTGCCCTCACCGTGGTACCCCCATTCATTCTCGTCCATCTTCCCCTCGTCCATGCCCCGGCGCGGCCCTGGCGCCTCGCGGGCTGAGACGTGGGGACGAGAGCTGGGGCCGCCAGCCTAGTCGAGCACCAGCAGCCTCGGTTGGGAGAGGAGCGCCTGTCAACTGCCACCCCCGCTCGACCCCGCCGCCGCGACTAGCAGTCGCAGGCCGCCGGAAGCCACGCCCCCGGCGGCCGCCATGGACTCGCCGGGCGACTTCCGGGTTCGTACCCGCTTCCCCGCCATTAACCGAGGCGGCTGATGGGTCGGCGGCCATCTTAGGTGCTGGCAGAGTGACTCACTTCCGGAGCGCGGTCTTGGGAACCGGAAAGGAAGCTTCCGGCCGGGGTGCCGGATGTGCGGCTGGCGGGAGCCGCGGCGGCGGATCGGCACCTGGACTGGCTGGCGGCCCGGCTCCGTGGGCCGCACGGTCGTGGGACCGAGGGAGGCGCTTGGCGGCTCTGGGCCTTGGCTTTCACTCTGCTGAACGGGATGTGACTGAGCGCATACTTTTGGGGGCTACCAGGTGGTCCCGACGGCAGACATACTGTCCCCCACGCTTCCCAGGCGAGGGGACGCGGCCGGCGAGGCGGTGGGCCGCCAGTGCTGCCTCTGCTCGAGGACTAGGGTGACGCGAGACTCCGCCTGGCGGTGCAGGACGGGCGGTCACCCTCCCGGCCTCCGCACCTTAGAGTGGCCCTGTGGTAAAGGAGGGTGCGGTCCGCAGACTCCTCCTCTCAGGACCACTGTATGCTCTTAAAAATGATGGAGGGCCTTAGAATGCTTTTGGTGGTGTGGGTTGTAGCTGTCGGTGTTACCATATTATAAATTAAAACGATTAAAAATAAATACATGACATTTTTTAATAGCTGTATTCCCCCCGCCCCAAAATAGAGTGCTGTTGTTTTACATTTTGCAAATCTTTTTGAAGTCTGAATAGAAAAATGGACTCTCACGTCTGCTTCTGCATTGGGTCTACTGCAGTATATCGCTTTGGTTGACGTACAGGAAGAACATCGGCCTCACGCAGATACAAAGGAAGGACCTGCAGACCCAGCTTTGAGCACCTCGGGGCACCTGGCCAGGCATTGGGAATAGCAGTGGGTCAGGAAAATGAGCTGACCGCTTTGAGCATCCCTTTTCCCCCACCCTGGGCCTACAGGGGAGGCCTTGTGAGTTTGCTTAGGACCCTCTCTATGGTCGGTTGAGAGGGGGGGACAGAAACAGCCCCTTCTAGACGTAAGTAGTCCCCCAGGAGAGGGGAGGGGACCTTAGAGTTCATAAAGTCCTGACCTTCCCACACCCCAGAGGGTACCCTACACATGACTGAGATTGATTGATTTTCTCAGCACCCTGTGAAAGGAGAGTTGGGACCATATTAAATAATATGCTAGGTATTAAAATATTTCCTTGAGAAAGCCTCTGTGATGCTGGAAACATTCTATATCTTGAATTTTTTTTCCAAGGAGTATTATATCACTAACATTTTAGAATTGCCAGTGTGTGGTGATGATGATTAAAAAAAGCAGATCAGACTTTGGTTTCATGATTGTTTTTAAATTCTCCACAGACAAGCAACTTGAGCAGATCACGCCAGCAGCCCTCCCCAACTTGGTACACCTCTGGATACTGGGGAAGGGACTAGGATGCTTTGAAAAAAATACGGTAGGATAACAGAGACATAGAGAAGAGTCGTCCCACCTGAAGGGGTTGGAAGAAGGGAAAGAAGGGCTGGGAAACAAAGACAAGAGCAAAGTATCAGCCGGAGGGATGGGAGATACCAGTTGTTTTTCATGACCTGGATCCACACCCCTGTCTTTTTATAAAACGAACTCAGTTTTTGTTAGGGGAGGCAGCTTTCCTCTATTCAGGTTTTCTGGTCTGGACTCAATTCCTAGTGTAAAGGCTGGGCTTGTAGCCTCAACCTGGGCAACCCGGAATTACATTCCCCAGGAATTATATCAATCCACTGGTTGGTTCAGGAGGTGCAGGGCGGTGAAGCTCCCTCCTATGGCTTGTATTGAAATGATTGAGTGGAAATGTCAGGAGGCCAGCCAATGTTGTTGGCAGTGACACAAGCAACAGAGGGGAAACAGCTGGGAAGTATCAAGGAAGAGTGCAGTGTCAAGTCTGTGGATCAAGTCCTACCCAATTGCTTTTAAGTTTCTGAGCCAATGAATTCCACCTTTTGCCTAACAGTGTGAGTTGGGGGCCGAGCCCATGGCGCACTCGGGAGAGTGCGGCGCTGGGAGTGCAGCGACAATCCCGCCGCGGGTTCGGATCCTATATAGGAATGGCTGGTGCACTCACTGGCTGAGTGCCGGTCACGAAAAAGACAAAAAAAAAAAAAAAAAAAAAAAACCAGTGTGAGTTGGGTTCTTTTCACTCACAGCCGACAGAGTCCAAATTAATAACAGGGTATACTGGATGGGCTGGGTCATGTCCCCTGGTAGTGACTGGAAGTATTGAACGAAAGACCAAAAGGCTATCTTTGAGGGGATTTCTACATAAGGAGTGTTATGGACTGTGTGCCCTGCAAATTCATATGTTGAAGCCCTAACCCCCAATGTGATGGCATCCCTTTGGGAGGTGATTAGGTTTAGATGATGTTATGAGGGTGGAGCCCTTCTGGTGGGATCAGTGTCCTTAAGAAGGGGACGAGACACCAGAGTTTCTTCTCTCTGCCATGTGCGCACACTGCAAAAGGCAGCCAGCCCTCTGCAAGCCAGGAAGAGGTCCCTCCCCAGAACCCAACCATGCTGGCACTCTGATCTCAGAATTACAGAAATAAAGGTGTGTTTAAGCCACCCAGGCTATAGTATTTTGTCATGGCAGTCTGAGCTAAGACAAAGAACGATTGATTTTCATTAAAAATGAAAACATCTTCCAACCACATTGAAAAGCCATCCAGAAACAAGGTGGCAAAACAGCGATAACTGTGGAAGCCAAGTGATGAGTACTTATTCTGTTCTTGCTATTTTTATGTATGTTTGGAATTTTCCTTACTAAGGAAGCTTGTGATATCATGTATCACCTGCAATGACATGTCCTGATGAGAAGGCACTTCACCTCTGGTATTTCCCCCAAACCCGATAAGCTCTGTCTTATCATTAGAAAAACATTATACAAACCCAAATTGAAGGCCACAGCTAACCAGGACTTCAAAACTGTCATGGTCATGGAAGACAAGGACAAACTGAGGAACTGTCGCAGATCAGAGGAGCCCCAGGAGATGTAACAGCCAAATACAACATGGGATCCTGGATGGGATCCTGGAACAGAAAAGGACATTAGCAGGAAAACTGGTAAAATCCAAATAAAATCTGGAGTTTAGTTAATGATGATGTACCCATGTAAGTTTTTTAGTCTGGCAAATGTACCATAGTTATATGCGTTCACTTTTGGGGAAGCTAAAGGTTATATGGGAATTCTCTGTACTGTCTTACCACATTTCTGTAAATCTAAAATAATCCCAAAATAAGAAGTTCATTTACAAAAAAAGAAAGCATTCATTGTTCAGCTTCATTTGTAATTAAATGATTAAAATGATTAAGTATTTTATATATCAAAGTGGCAAAATAAAAACACTCATATGCAGTGTTTGCCATGGGCGGTAGGGAAGAGACAGCACGTTTGTGCTCTGTGTGGGGGGGAGTATTGCAATGTTGGGGTTCAGTTTGGCCATATCACTAAAACTAATGCAGCGAATCTCACCTGATTCATCATTTCCACACGTAGAAATGTACCCTACAAAACTCTCCCTTGGGTGCTCAGACGTACGTACAGGGTGTTCACACAAACACAGCAGAGGGATGGACAGGACTTGGTTGCCAGCTTGGGACACTCAGGACAGCCTCAGGCTGCATCCATTCGCCCCAGCATGAGACTTGGAGGGGCTCAGCAACTCGTGTTCTAACGAGGCCCCAGGCAAGCCTCAGAACCTCTGAATTATGACATACTCAGAAAAACTACACAGCAGGTAAAAATGTGTGTGAGACTGGTTCTGCACTGACCTGAGAGATGTTCAAAGATTACGGTTAAGTAAAACGAGGGATGTGTGTGCATAAATCCAAAGAAAAAGGAATAGAAATTATTATTCTTTCTGGGAAGAGTAGAGAGAATGGGAAGAACTAGGGAAGGAAATTCACTTTCCTCTTATAGTTATATATTGTTGGCTCTTTCACAAAGAATGTTTTCAGGGCCGAGCCCGTGGCGCACTCGGTAGAGTGCTGCGCTGGGAGCGCAGCGACGCTCCCGCCGCGGGTTCGGATCCTATATAGGAATGACCGGTGCACTCACTGGCTGAGTGCCGGTCACGAAAAAACGACAAAAAAAAACAAAAACAGAATGTTTTCATGTACAACTTCTATAATAAAATTTCGCTACATGAATACATGCTCATCCTTATTTTTTACATGAGGAAGATCTATCTCTGTGTTTTGATATGGAACCATGGCCGTAATATGTTGTTAAATACAGGAACAAATGCTTGTATTAGAATAGAAAAGGAAAACAATCAAGGAATATATGCCTTACTGTTAACCAAAATTTTCTTCAGAGGTATACTGACGAGGCTGTGTGTTTCTGCAACGTTTGAATTTTGCATAAAAGATGCAATTTACCTTTGTAATTAGAAACAGCAACAGAGAAGCCCTGCATACAGCAGCCTCGGCTGCCCAGCCAGATGGAACTTGGGCAGTTTTTCCTGAGGGTGGACTCCAGGATATTCAGGTCACCTAAACCTAGCACGGGGTAAGAGCCCGCTGTCCTGAGGCGACTCCACCGACTCTGAGGGGTCCTCTGTGGATGGTGAGTCAGGGGGCCTGACAGCACATGGCCCCTTCCCACACAGGGAGTCAGTGATGGGGCTGCTGTTACCTGGATTAGCAGTCACTTTCCTGGTGTCTGCTGTCCACAGCATCTGCTCCCCACCTATATCTTAGTCTGTTTTGTGCTGCTATTACAGAATCCCACAGGCAGGGCAGCTTATAATGAACAGAAATCTATTTCTCACAGTTCTGGAGGCTGGGAAGTCGAATATCAAGGGGCCAGCATCTGGGAAGGGGCTTCTTGCTGTGTTATCCCATGGCAGGAAGCATCACATGGTGGAAGTACAAAGAGGGTGAAAGAGACACCCAAGGGGGCCAAACTTGCCCTGTTATAACAGCATTAATACCACCTGTGACTGATCACCTCTTAAAGGCCCCATGTCTTAATACTGTTACAATGGCAACTAAATTTCCTCATGAGTTTCAGAGGAGACAAACATTCAAACCATCACACCCATGCTTTGCCCCCTCTCTCCTCTCTAGCTCTTACACTCCAGGAATACCCAGGACAAAGGGTGGCGGTGCCACAGCATGATTGCGGAGGCTCCAACTCCCCAAATGAGGGCATCCCAGGACATCACTGTCATACTGCAATTAGACAAAAAAGTTCAATTTATCAGAGAAAAGAGCGATACCTTTGTCTCCTGTAAAAGTTAAAATCTTGAGGTAGCCAAAATGGCCAAATTCACAGAGACAGAAAATAGAATGATGGTTGCCAGAAGCTGAGGGGAGGGAGAAATGGAGAGTTAGTGTTTAACGTATTTAGAGTTTCAGTTTTGCAAGATGAGAAAAGTTCTGGAGATAGATGGTGATGAAGGGGGTACAGCAATGTGAATGTACTTAATGCCACTGAAATGTACACTTAAAAAGGGTTAAAATGTTAAATTTTATGTTACGAATATTTTGCTACAATAAAAGAAATTAAAATCTCTGCACACAAAAAGCCACATAACTATAATGCACATAACTGACAAAAAAAAAAAAAAGATGGCAAGTTGATAACTAAATTATCCATCTAGTACATGGTATGCAGTCACTACAAAGAACAGAATGATTTCCAAGATACATTATTAAGTGCAAAAGGTAAAGTATAAGACACTGTCTATATTACGCTACCATTTGTATAAAGATATACAACATACACGCATATATAATCAGCCAAATATTTCTACATGCACAGAATATTTCTGGAAGGATACACAAGAAATTGGTTACAGTTATATATACTAGGATGAAAAAGCGTTGTAGGGAAAAAAAACTGGCTGTACTCTGAATGCTCTTTTTTTTTTTAATTGCGTACTTACATATGTACATATTTTTCCTATTAAAAGTAAAATATATGGGTACTTCTGGTTTCCAGTCGAGCATGTAAGGAACTTGGAAGTGGCCACTGTCGTAACAGTAAATAAACAGTTGAACAAACTGCAAACCAGCAACTCTTCTTACATCTGTCAGTGAATTAAGGTCACAGGACAAACTGCTGCCCACAAAATTGTAGAGACACAGGCCAGTACAGAAAATCATAACGTACCGGAGCAGAAACCCATGAGCAGAAACTTCCATGAGAACCAGCATTGGGGTTAAAAAAAACTAAACATAATCGACGAATTGCTGGAGTCTCAATGTGGATAAATCTGAGAGTTAAAAACTCCAGGGGGGCCCAGTGATAGGAGGTAAAACTCCCACACATTTGTGAGTTTTACCTCCAAGAGCTCAACCAGGTTCTCACATTGAATATTAGAGAAAAATCCCCTCAGGCTCCTGGCAGGCTAAGGGGGAAAGTAGCCTTTTTGGAATACACCAGAGCATGTGTTCTTAACAAGTCCCGCCCTCAAGAGAAACTGTTTAACCAGAGCCTGACCTGCTGAGGTTTCATCAGAGCCTAACCAACCTAAGGGGAGGGACATGCCCAGTTCCAGCTCACTCTAGCCATCCTGTCCCACAGGAGGTGGGGAAAAAACTCAGGAGCACTGAGTTTAAGAGACCAACACGTTTCAAAAATAACTATTAGTTTATGATTTGGGACACAGAATGTACAAAGATGTTATTTTTGTACATCGATAACCGAAAAGGGTGGGGATGGAGCTGTACAGGAGCAGAGGTTTTGTATGTTATTGAGGTTAAGCTGGTGAAAATTCAAATTAGAGTGTTATAACTTTATATTAAATGTAATCCCCGTGATAACCAGAAAGAAAATAGTTATAGGACATACACAAAAGGAATTGAGAAGGGAATTAAAATATTTCATTACAGGGCCGAGCCCGTGGCACACTCGGGAGAGTGCTGCGCTGGGAGCGCAGCGACGCTCCCTCCACGGGTTCGGATCCTATATAGGAATGGCCGGTGCACTCACTGGCTGAGTGCCGGTCACGAAAAAGACAAAAAAAAAAAAAAAAATTTCATTACAAAAAAATGAACCAAATACAAAAGCTGCCTACCTAGAATGCCTGGAGGAGTCAAAATGATAAGAGCCAGAGTCGAGTGGTGGTGGCTGGGGGCTGAGGTGGGGAGGGGGATGAGGAATTACAGTTTAATGGGTGCACAGTTTCAGTTCTGAAAGATTAAAAGAATTCTGGAGGTGGAGAATGGCGATGGTTGAACAAACAATATGAATACCACTGAACTGTACACCTAAACAGTTAAAATGCTAAAATTTTATGTAATGTGTATTTTATTACAATAAAAAATGAGAAAACAATGAAAGCAAATAAAGCTTTCTCAGACTAACAAAAATTGAGAGAATTTATTGCCAGTATACTTGCCTTACAAGAAATGTTAAAAGAAGTTCTTCAGACAGAAGGAAATGACATAGGTTGGAAACTTGGATCTACATAAAGATAGGAAGAGCATTAGAGAAGGAATAAGTGAAGGTAAAATAAAAACTTCTATTTTTTCTTATTAATTGATCTAACAGATAACAGATTTTTCAATAATAATAGCAACAATGTATTCAGTGATAGCTTATGTAAAAGTGAAACGGATGACAGTCAACATGCAAGAGACAGGAGGGAGGAATTAGGAAAATTTGGTTATGATGAGACACTTGCACTATCTGTGAAGTGGTGTAGTGTTATTTGAAAGTGGACTTGGATTATTTGCAAATGCATATTGCAGACTCTAGGGCAACCACTAAAAAAGTGAAAAAAGTATAATTGATGTGCTAAGAAAGAAGAGAAAAATAGAATCACGTAAATGCTAAATTGAAGCCACAAAAGGCAGAAAAAAGCGTGGAAGACAAAAAGAGAAGAAAAAAAAGAAAAAAAAGAGCAAAGGCAACTGATATGGATTGAATTGTGTTCCCCAAGTTTCATGTATTAGAAGCTTGACCCCTACTGTGATGTTAAGAGGGTGGGAAATCCTATGATAGTAATTGAAAGGTGGAGCCTTGAGGAGGAGATTAGATTGTAGGACTGTGCAGTAGTGAACGGATTAATAATGGTGGTCAGGGGCGTGGTTCTGAGGGCTTTAAAAGAGGAGCACGTGAGAGGTTAGTATGTCTCTGCCCCACCACTCTCTGCCACGTGAGACCCCTAGGTCACTGTTGCCACCACCAAGCCCTTCACCCAACGTGTTCCCTGGACTTTGGACTTCCCAGCCTCTCAAACTATAAGCAATAAATTTCATTTTCTTTATAAATTACCCAGTTTCAGGTACTTATGTTATAAGCAACAGAAACAGCCTAATACAGCAACCAATAGGAAATGATAACAAATATGTAGCTGTCAGTTTAACTACAGGCACACCTGGGAGAGGCTGCAGGCTTGGCTTCAGACCACTTTAGTAAAGCTAATATCGCAATAAAGCAAGTCACAGATTTTTTGTTTCCCAGTGCATATAAAAGTTACATTTATACTACAATCTGTTAAGTGTGTGATAGCATTATGTCTAAAAACAAGTACACGTGTTAACTAAAAATATTTTATTGATTTAAAAATGCTAACCATCATCTGCACCTTGAGTGAGTCATAATCTCTCTGCTTCTGGAAGGTCTTGCCTCGAGGTTGACGGCTACTGACTGATCGGGGGGTGGTTGCTGAAGATTAGGGTGGCTGTGGCAGTTTCTTAAATCAAGACAACAATGAAGTTTGTCACACTGATGTATTCTTCCTTTCATGAGAAATTTCTCTGGAGCATTCGATGCCGTTTGATAGCATTTCATCTACAGTAGAACTTCTTTCCGAATTGGAGTCAATCCTCTCAAACCCTGCCACTGCTTTATCAACTAAGTTTATGTAATATTCTAAATCCTTTGTTGTTGTTTCAACAATATTCACAGCATCTTCACCAAAAGTAGATTCTATCTCAAGAAAGCACTTTCCTTTCTCATGAATAAGAAGCAACTCCTCATCCATTCAAGTTTTATTATGAGATTGCAGCAATTCAGTCACATCTTCAGGCTCCACTTTTTTTTTTTTTTTTTTTTTGGTGGCTGGTACAGGGATCAGAACCTGAGACCTTGGTGTATAAAGGCTGACGTCTAACCACTGAACTAACCAGCCAGTCCCCAGGCTCTATTTCTAATTCCAGTTCTTCTATTTCCACCACATCTGCAGCTACTTCCTCCACTAAAGTCTTGAACCCTTCAAATTCATCCATGAGGGTTGGAATCAACTTCTTCCAAACTCCTGTTAATGTTGATATTTTGAACTCTTCCCAAGAATCACAAATGTTTTTAATGGCATCTAGAATGGTGAATCCTTTCCAGAATGTTTTAAATTGACTTTGCCCAGGTCCATCAGAGGAACCACTACCTATGGCAGCTATAGCCTTATGAATGGGCCAGCCCATGGCTCACTCGGGAGAGTGTGGTGCTGATAACACGAAGGCCACGGGTTCGGATCCCTATATAGGGATGGCCAATTAGCTCACTTGGGAGAGCGTGGTGCTGACAACACCAAGTCAAGGGTTAAGATCCCCTTACCGGTCATCTTTTTGGAAAAAAAAAAAAAAAAAAGGCCGAGCCCGTGGCGCACTCAGGAGAGTGCTGCGCTGGGAGCGCGGCGACACTCCCGCCGCGGGTTCAGATCCTATATAGGAATGGCCAGTGCACTCACTGGCTGAGGGCCGGTCACGAAAAAGACCAAAAAAAAAAAAGAAAAAGAAAGAAAGAAAGAAATTACTCCGTGATCCATGGGCAACAGTATGGCTATTGGGTTGGCAGGCCTGAAAACAACATTAATTTCCTTGCACAGCTCCATCAAGGTTCTTGGGTGACTAGGTCCATTGTCCATGAACAGAAACATTTGGAGAGAAATCTTTTTGTCTGAGAAGTAAGTCTCAACAGTGGACTTAAGATATTCAGTAAACCATGCTGTAAACAGATGTGCCAGCATCCTGGCTTCGTTGTTCCCTTCACAGAGCACAGGCAGAGTAGACTTAGCTAATTCCTAAGGGCCCCAGGGTTTCAGAATGGTAAGTGAGCATTGGCTTCATCTCAAACTCACCAGCGTTAGCCCCTAAAAAGACAATCAGCCTGTTCCTTAAAGCTTTGAAGCCCGGAATTGACTTCTCTTCTGTAGCTATGAGAATTCTAGATGGCATCTTCTTCCAATATAAGGCTTGTCTGTACTGAAAATCGATTGTTTGCTGCAGCCACCCTCATCAGTGATCGCAGCTAGGTCTTCTGGACGAGTGGCTGCAGCGTCTACATCAGCAGTTGCTGCTGCACCCTGCACTTTTGTTGTGGAGCATATGGAGACGGCCTCTTTCCTTAAACGTCATGAACAACACTCTGCTAGCTTCGCACTTTTCTCCTGCAGCTTCCTCCCCTCTCTTAGCCTTCATAGCATCGAAGAGAGTTAGGGCCTTGCTCTGGATTAGGTTTTGGCTTAAGGGAATGTTGTGGCTGGTTTGATGTTCTATCCAGACCACTAAAACTTTCTTCATAACAGCAATAAGGCTGCTGTGCTTTCTTGTCATTTGTGTGTTCAGTGCAGTAGCATTTTTAATTTCCCTCAATAACTTTTCCTTTGCATTCACAATTTGGCTAACTGTTGTGCGGTGCAAGAGGCCTAGCCTAGCTTTTGACCTGTCTCAGCTTTCAACATGCCTTCTTCAATAAGTTTAATCATTTCTAGCTTTTGATTTAAAGTGAGAGACCTGTGACTCTTCCTTTCACTCAAAACTTCAGACCTTTGAAGGGTTATTAATTGGCATAATTTTAATACTTACTGATGTGTCTCAGGGAGTAGGGAGGCCTGAGGAGAGGCAGAGAGATGGGGGAATGGCCAGTAAGTGGAGCAGTCAGAACACACACAATATTAATCCATTAAGTTTGCTGTCTTATGTGGGAATGGTTCATAGTGCCCCAAACAATGAAAATAGTAACATCAAAGATCACTGATCACAGATCATAATAACAGATATAATAATAATGAAAAAGTTTGAAATATTGTGAGAATTACCAAAACATAACACAGAGACATGAAATGAGCACATGCTGTTGGAAAAATGGCGCTGACAGGCTAGCTCCATGCAGGGTTGCCAGAAACCCTTGAATTTGTAAAAGATGTATAATATGCAAAGCATAATAAAACAAAACACAATAAAATGAGGTATGCCTGTATATCCATAATCATTGTAAATGTCAATGATCTAAATATACTAATTAGGGCTGGCCAGTTAACTCAGTTGGTTAGAGCATGGTGTTATAACACCAAGGTCACAAGTTCAGATCCCCACACTGGTCAGCTGCCAAAATAAATAAATAAATAAATAAATACACTAATTAAAAGACAGAGACTGTCAGAGTGCATCAAAAACCAAGACCCAGCTATACGCTGTCTCTAAGAAATCCATGTTAATTATAAAGACACATATAGATTAAAAGGAAAGAGATAGGGCTGGTTGGTTTGCTCAGTTAGTTAGAATACAGCGTTATGTCACCAAGGTCAGGCAAGGGTTTGGATCCCTGGACTGGCCAGCCACCAAAAAAGAAAATAAAGTTAAGAGATGGAGAAAGACATATCATGCTAACTAATTAATCTAAAGAAAGTGGGAGTAACTAAACTAATTTCAGACACTGCGACTAGAGAGCAAGGATAATTATGAGGAATAAAGAGCGGCATCACACAGTGATAAAGGAGTGGATTCTCCAGAAAGACACAACAATCCTTAATGTGTACAATCTGTATGTGCCTATCAACAGAACACCAAAATGCTTGAGGCAAAAACTCTTACTACTGAAAAGAGAGATAAATTAATCGACTGTCATAGTTGGAGACTTCAACACCCTCTATCAGAAATGGGCAGATCCAATGGGCAGAAAAGGCAAAGTCAAACTCAACAACACCATCAATCGATTCAGTTTAATGAACATCTATAGACTACATCCAACAACAAAACACACATTCTTATCAAGATCACATGGAATATTCACAAAGGTAGATCAAATTCCAGGCCATAAAACACCCCTTAACAAGCTTAAAAGAATAGAAATTACAAAATGTCCACTCTCAGAACACAAACTAGAAATCAGTAACAGAGAGATAACTGGAAAATCACAAAATGCAAGGAAATTAAACAACAAACTTCTAAATAATACATGGGTCATAGAAGAAATCTCAAGAGAGATTTAAGAAGATTTATAACTAAATTAAAATATTTAAATTATTTTAATTTAAATACTGTATTTAAATTAAAATGTAAATACAACTTATCAAAATTTGTGGGATGGAAGCACCAGCTAATTAATTCTGCTTTATTTTTCATATTTGTCTTTTAGGATCTTTTTAAATGGAAATACATATGCAAATACGATACAAATACACATATATCCATGCCCCAAAAAACGTTTTTTGTGGGATGCAGCAAAAGCAGTCTTTAGACATTTATAGCATTGAATGCATCTTTTAGAAAGGACAAGAGTTCTAAACTCAATAACCTAAACTTCCACTTTGAGATGCAAAAAAAAAAAAAAATAGCAAATTAAAAGCAAAGTAAGCAGATGAAAAGAAATTAAAATTACAGCATAAATCAATGAAAACAGAAACAAGAAATCAGTAGAGAAAACTAATGAAACAAGCAATAAAATCAATAAGCCTCTAGCCAACCTAACCAAGAAAAAGAGAAGACACAAGTTGCTAATATCAGAAATGAAAGAGGGCACATCACTACAGATCCCATGGACACTAAAAGGGTAATAGAGAAATATTATGAAAAACCGTATGCTCACAAATTTGATATCCTAGATGAAATGGACCAATTCCTTGAAAGACAGTTTGTCTGCCAAAACTCTCACAAGAAGAAACAGACAATCTGAATAGCCTATATCTATTGGAAATGAATAAATAATTAATAATACTTCAAAACAGAAAGCAGCAGGACCAGATGCACTGGTGAATTGTACCAACCATTTAAGAAAAAACATACTAATTTTCTACAATCTCTTCCAAAAGGTAGAAGCAGGGGGAATATCTGATTTTTCAAAAATTTGCGCTGAAACAACTGGACATCTTCATAAAAAAAAAAAAAAAAAGAATCTAGATACAGACTTTACATGTTTCACAAAATATAGCTCAAAATGGATCATAGACCTAACTATAAAACACAAAACTGAAAAACTCCTAGCAGATCATACAGGGGAAAACCTAGATGACCTTGAGTATGGAGATGACTTCTCAGACATTACACTAAAGGCACAATCCATAAAATAAATAATTGATAAGCTAACTTCATTAAAATTAAAAACTTTTGCTATGTGAAAGAAATCAAGAGAACAAGACAAGCCACAAAGGAGAAGAAAACGTATGCAAAAGCTATATCTGGTAAAGGACTCGTAACCAAAATATACAAAGAACTCATAACTCAACAGTAAAAAAACTAAACGCCCAATTAACAAATGGGGAAAGGACCTGACAAGACACTATATTGTATATTTTCAATAAATAAAATATACAAATGTCAAATAAGCATATTAAAAGATGCTCAGCGTCACATTTGTAGGAGGTTAACATCTTGTGATATGCTCTGCTAAGAGAATGGTCATGACCTCTGGCCACAGCCAGAAGAGACACATGGTGCCAGTACCCACGCAGGACGTGCTGCACACAGCATTCTCCAGACGTAACACCAGGCGTTAGAAACTGCTGCATACAAAAGGTCCTTGAAATACCCCTATCTTTCATATTCCTAAAAAATCTGGAAAATAGAGACTCCTACATGATCTTCGTGAAGTTAATCTTTGCGTAGTTCCTCTGGGTACATCTAAACCTGCACTTCCTTTGGTTGCAGTTACCAAATCATTAATGCGGAGGCGGGAGGTGCACTTGGGTTGAGAGACAGGATCCATTCGGGTGCTTGCACATTCCAATTGTGAGGACAAGGGCTCCCGTTTTGTTGTGGGGAGCTAGAATCTATGCCCCTCTTCCTGTTTCCCGAATTAATATGATTTCTATTAATATCAAATTTAGAATGACATTGATTAGCCCAATGAAACCCCTTTTTACATTTAGGACATTTCTTTTTAGGTTTTGGTTGATCAGCTGAATTACTAGTTTTACATTCCTTGTGAAAATGACCTTCTTTTCCGCATTTAAAACAAGTCAAAGGTCATAAAGCAGCAGCTACTATTTGAGCTTTATGAGTTTCAGTTCCAACATTTTGACAAGCTTTAATCATATCTGCTAAAGTGGGTAATAACCCTTGTAGGGCTTGTAAAGCTCGTTTACAATCACCGTTTGCATTTTCAATTGCCAGTTGTAAAAGTAATGCCTTGGCTGCTTGTGCATTTTCAACTTGCTGAGAAATAGCACTTTGTAATTGATTAACAAAATCCATGTATGGCTGTAATGTTCCCTGTCTAATGGTGGCAAAAGAGCCAGTAAGGGGTTCCTGTACCAGGGACACATGCCCAAGCCCATATTGCAGCTTGAGAAACCCGGGGAAAAGCTTGTCAGAGAAGTTGGGCCGAAAAATTAGGAATGGAAGAATTGCCTTGGCCTAATAACATATTACTCCCCACAGGAATTTGAGTGCTAAATTATCCATTGCAACTTGAGAAGACTTATCCTGATATTCCTGAAGCCATGAACTGTACTGAGCAGGCGGCAAAAGAGTTTTGACTCACATGCGCCAATCCCAAGGAGTCATTTCACATAGAGCCCTAGTATTTTCTACCAAACCTTTGGTAAAGGAACTTTGAATTCTATTCTCTGAAACCCTCTTTTTTAATTCTTTATAAGCTTGCCAACACATAGCATCATGTCTAGGTTGTTGTCCTGGTGCTCTAAGCACTGGGAAGGCCAAAGAAGCTTTACCATCAACATTAAGGCCTTCTTGGAAACAGCGTTCAATGATTCCTTCATATTTGTCAGAAGCAACATCAGGATTTCCAACAGGAGCATGAGAAGGAATAGGAGCAGGTGGAGGTGTACTATTAGTTTCCCCCACCACATATACTGAGGGATCAATTTCCTCTGTCTGAGGAGAGCATGATCTTGTGGCTGAATAGGTCGAAGAGCTAAATGGCATAGATTCCACGCAGTCAAATGTTGGACTGTAACTGGACCTACAGCGTCACGCAGCCAACCACCAACTCGTTCACAATCTTTAATATCCAAGGAGCCTTCTCTAGGATACCAAGGGCATTGTTCATGAATTACCTTCAATAATTGTATGAATTGTTTTTCTGATACTTTACAATTTGCCACCTGAAGAAGACCTTGTAATTGTAATTTATGTTTACATTGTTCTGAAGTGAAAGAGTTACCCATTTGAAAAATGCAAGCAAAACAGTACTAGCAAAGAAAAGAACGGATAAAAGAAACTCCTAGTCTGGGAAAAACTCGTTAAACCTTGCCGAAGGAATTTACTACAACATTGTACAGAAATTCCCAAGGTCCCATTAAATGGGAGGATGTGTCTCTTTCCTCAAAAGGCTTACCATTCTGAAGCTTTCTTACCATTCTGAAGAATGGCCCGTAGAAAGTGTCACGTTGAGATGGACACCCGTAGAAAGTGTCACGTTGAGATCGCCAAGATGTGGCCATTGTTGAAGCAGAAATGGTCGTGAACCACACCGAGACACTGGCAGTTGCAACCGAGGGACTAAGAGTGACCGTTCACTGAACAAGTGAGGGCCTAGAATCAAAGTCCAATGGATATTTATTATGAAAGCTGTGGGAAAAGTATGCGAACAGGGATAAAGGAGGGGGAGCCCCTGGGGAAGAACTTTCTGAAATTTTATTTGAATAGAATATACTGCATACTCTCTTGACTTCAAGGACCCAGTGCCTGCAGCAGTTTCTAACAGCTGGTGTTATCATCTTGAGAAACACTGTGTGCAGCACGTCCCGCATGGGTACTGGCGCCATGTGTCTCTTCTGGCTGTGGCCAGTGGTACAGCCACTTTGGAAATCAGTTTGGCAGTTTCTTACAAAACTACACATGCTCTTACCATACGATCAACTGATCACGCTCTTTGGTACTTACCCTGATGACCAAAAAAACCCTATGTCCATGCGACACCTGCACACAGATGTTGATAGCAGCTTTATTCATAATTGCCCAAATTTGGAAGCAACCAAGATGTCCTGTGGTCGGTGAATGGATAAACTGTGGTACATCCAGACAACGAATATTATTCAGTGCTAAAAAGAAATGAGCTATCAAGACATGAAAAGACACGGAGGAAACTTAAATGCATATTACTAAGTGACGCAAGGCAATCTAAAAAGGCTACATATCATATGAATACAACTATATTACATTCTGGAAAAGGCAAAATCATGGAGATGGTAAAAAGATCAGTGTTTGCCAGGGGTCGAGGGGAGGGAGGAATGAACAGGTGGAACACAGAGGATTTTTAGGGCAGTGAAACTATTCTGTATGATACTATAATGGTGGACACATGTCGTTATATATTTATTTAAACCCATAAAATGTACAACACCAAGAGGGAACCCTAATATCAATTATGGATTTGGGTGATATTGACATGTCAATGTAGGTTCATCGGTTGTAACAAATGCACCACTTTGGTGGTATCGAGTTCTTTTGCCTGCCCGTAATCCTGCTGACTGGGCCAATTGTTGAGCTAGGGCTGGGTCTGGTGCTCACAGACCCCTCAAGCCCATTCCAGACTGAGCCACAAACCCTTCACACGCCAGGCTGGGTCCCCAGACCCCTTATACGCCAGGCTGGGTCAGCAGACCCCTCCCATGCAGGTCTATGAGCTAGGTAACAGGCAAACAGGTCCTTGGAAGCCATAGGTTCGAGAGCATGGCTGCGCAGAGTGGACACCCGAGACAGATGCCAACCAAGTCGCAGTGCCGTGCATGCACACTAACTCCAGCCACACACAACTTATTTACAAAGAATGTACCACACCACCCCCAACCAGACCTAAGGTGAGGTGAGGGGGCCTGATGAAACTATTCTATTTTCCCAACAGGTGGGGACGTTGATAGTGGGGGAGGCTGTATGTGTAGGGGGCAGGGAACTTATGGAATTCTCTGTACTTTCTGCTTGTATTTCCTGTGAGCCTAAAATTGCTCTAAAAATAAAGCCTATGAATAAATAAATAAATAATCCTGTTACTAGAAAAATCATGTAAAGAACTCCTACAAGTCACATAGACACCGAGCCCACGAGAAACATGGTCATAAAGTCAGAACAAGCAATTCACACAGGAGGAACCCAAAATTTCCAACAAAACCAAAATATGATGCTGGACTGCCCTAGTAACCAGACAAATGCAAATTCAAACCCCAACAAACTGAAAAGAGATACTATCTCATGTGTCAGAGAAATATGAAGATTAAGTCTGACTGTGGCTCAGGCTGGACAGGAAGGAGGCAGCAGGATCTCCGCTGGTGGGGCTGCCAGCTGGTGCAAGGACACTGACAGTGCCAGGACCCAGGACGTCCACTTCCTGGTATGTGCCCCAAAGAGCCTCTACCACAAGTGGGAAAGGAGACAAGCACAGCAGCACTATCTTAATAATAAAAATGGTCAGAAACCATCTGCGTCCCTCCGCAGGAGAAATGGATGAATACGTTCCAATGAATTCACAAAGCAGCAGTTAAAGGAAACGCACTTGGTCCTTACTTATCAATGTGGAGGAGTTGCAAGAACATAAGACTGAGTGAAAAAAGGTGCAGAAGGATGTGGTGGTGTGATCTCCTCCCTATGAAGGGTAGAGCCCTGCAGATAACACCAGGTCCCGTCTATGGATTCACAACCAAGGAACATTGTAAGGATATCTGGTAAACCCTGAATTCAGGACAGAGGTTATGTGTGGGTGGGATTGGGGGGCACAAGGGAACTCAGAGGCATTTGTCATGTTTTAGTTCTCTAATATCAAAAAAGATGTGAAGCAAGTATGGCTGAGTGATAAGATATGATAAAACTAGACAGGATGAAAACGGAGAGACTACAGACTACAGACAAGGCTACAAACAAGAGCCAGGAAATGCAGAAAGTGTCCTGCTTACCACACTCCTATTGGCATCTATTTCAATCAAAACAGCTGGCACCCATCGTCTGTCACCCATGCATGCCCAGGGGCCCACAGCTGAGCACCCTTAATGCAGAGGTCCCTGCATTGAGGTGCAGTGCCAGCAGGCAGCAGTGGCACCAGCTGCCAGCCCCCAGCACCCCATCCAAGGTTGGGAAGCAGGACCTACAAAGGACAGAACTCTGCTGGCTGTCCTGGATGGACCAGGCAGTCAGCATGACATCCATGGGCAGGTGGGGCCACCACACAAGGCTGCTTGGGCAAAAGTGGGGTCTTGCTTCAATAGCCTTCAGAAGTGGGGTGTGGGGCTCTCTTGCACTTAAGATTGGAGGGATTGAATCAGGGATTTGTTTTATATCAATCGCTATTTCTCCTGTATCAGCCCCCCAAACCAGCATAAGGTTTGCACCACCCCCTGATGGGCGAGATGAAGTCCCTTTTGCTTCCTGAAAAACAGGACTTGGGTGGCCCCTTCCACTTCTCTCTCACTAGGTAGACAACGAGCCCTTGGGATTTGGAGGCTGTGGTCACAGATGTGCACTTCAGTGTTCAATGTTATCGTTCAGATGCCATAAAACATAAAAAAGCAGCTGACCATCTCTTCCTGAGATTGTCTAGCTGCAGAATTCCAGATGGGTTTTTGGCCCTTGCGGTCTTCATCTCCTAGCCCACAGGCTCCTCTCTCCACCCCAGTGCCTGTGTCATTTCATGTCTTTGTACTTTCTTCTATTGCCATGTGAATTCATTTTTTTGTTCGTATAGTTTTTCACTGCCTACCTTCCACCCAACTGGAACATAAATACCAGGGACGGCACAGCCTTTCTCCTGGGTCCCCCCTGTGTCTCAGTGTCAGACAGTGCCCAGCCCTAAGGGCCAGATAGTGTTTGCTGAATGAATGGACAAGTAAATGAATGAATGAAACTAAACTCTTCTGTCTTGCATGCGCCCTGCCTGGCTGACATCCACCGTGTGCTCCAGCCCTGGGTAGACAGTCGCCAACAGAACCTTTAAAGAAATCCTTGTGCTCTGCTCCCCAAAATAGCAGGTGACAAAGAAGTGACGAGGAGGGAGAATTAACGAGGTGGGAGCACTCTCAGTCAAGACAAGGGCAAGGAGGAAGTGTGTGATCAGGGCAGGACTTTGAAAGTCAGAGACAGAGACCATCTTGTGGGAAAACCATAAGTCGCCCTGCAGGCTGGGGAGGGCTATTAGCCCTGGCGAGAGCCGCTGGACATCGTGTGTGTTTCCCCGGCTTGGCTGGAGTGGAGGACAGAAGAGTATTGGCCACCCCTCCCTCATTCCCAGGATGGTGCCTGTCGCAGGTGGGCAACTCTTTAGCTGGGAGAAGGACCAGGGAACAGCAGAGCAAGCCTGAACTTCAACAGGCTTGGAACTGGCCACCTGGAGCTGCTTACAAGGCTGGGGTGGGACCCACTGTCCAAGAAGTTAGGACACACCCAGTTTCAGAGAACAATCACAGGCTGAGGCTTCCTAGAAGGGAGTGTCCCAGACATTGGGCACGGCTTGTGGTGCAGGAAGGGTTGGCACAGAGCAAAGCTCAAGGGGTGGGAGAGGCCACGCAGAGGCACCCAGGAAGCCAGGCAAGACCCTGTTAGAGAGCAGGCGGGCGAGGGAGGGAACAGTGGTGACAGGTCCCAGGCAGATGGAAACACTCTTGAGTCACTGGGTTATGCAAGTGCTGTAGGCAGCAGTGACAGAAAGCTGGATTATGGCGAGAGGCAGGCTTGGCCAGTGGGGTTGATGGCTCTCTCTATGCCCCAAAGACTGGGCAGGAATGTGTCACCATCTGCACATACAAATAGACTGCCTGTGCCCCATGGCTGCCAGGCACCCTGGTGTGGATTCCAGGCACCGGGATCAGGGATCCTGCCAGGAATGGGCTGGGAGGTGCCCAAAGCTGGAGGAAGAGGCACCCCAGTGCCATGAGGCTATGAGATACTTCCAGAGCAGGGACCATGGGGGGCAGAACTGACCAGATCCTCCCACCCCCACTGACTGCAGGAAGATGCTCCTGTTTGCAGGACCAAGAGGGAGAAACAGAGTCCCCAGGGATGGACAACAGAGCTGAGGCCGGGGGAGAGAAGGTGGCAGTGCCTGGCTTAGAGCTACTCTGGGGGGAGGATGCCCAGGACCTGACCCCTTCCCAGCCTTGCTTCTCCTCCCTCTTATCAGCCCCCACTTCAGGGGAAGGATGTCCTCCCCCAGTTCCAGCAGCCAACCCAGGTGAGTTCTGTCCTCAGCCTCTCCCAAGGGGACCCGCCTCAGGTTACTGATGTGCAGACCAGCTGAGCTGCTCAGGATTGGCCCCAGCATGCAAGAATGAGTCACAGCCCTTGGGAATGCTTCCTGCCTCACCACATCAGCAGCTGGTGAATCATACGTCAAAATAATTAGAAAACAGCTAAACCTGGCAGGCTATGGAGTCCCTGCATTTGCTGATCAAAGACTTGATTTGAGGGCTCTCTGATGAGAAACCATGTTCAAAGCATAAACCCCTGACAATATGACTGCTGGTGAGGCTGTGAGAAAACATTCATTCTTCTCCGTTGCTGTAAGGTGTCATCTTACCTGGTGTAATCCATCTGGGGGACAACCTGGCCGTATCTATTAAAAGATAAAGAATACACAAGCCCTTTCATGGGAATTAATCCTAGATATACTTTTCCTTCAGGATAAATTCAGCTCCTCCTCTATGCCGGGGTTTCTCAAGCTTGGCACTACTGACATTTTGATCAGAGGATTCTGAGTTGCGGGAGGCTGTTCTGGGTGTTGCAGGATGGTGATGGTTGACTTTACGTGTCAAGTTGACTGGGCTACAGGGCACCCAGATACTTGGTCAAATATTATTCTGGGTGTGTCTGTGAGGGTGTTTCTGAACAGGATGAAGGTTTGAATTGGCAGACTGGTTGTCTTAGTCTATTTGCGTTGCTATAACAAAACACCACAGACTGGGCGGCTTGTAAACAACAGAAATTTATTTCTCACAGTCCTGGAGGCTAGGAAGTGCAAGATCAAGGAGCCAGCGATGCAGTGTCTGGTGTCCTGGGCCTCATGGATGGCGTCTTCTCACTGTGTCCTCACGTGGTGGAAGGGGTGAACAAGCTCCCCTGAGCCTCTCTTATAAGGACACTAATCCCATTCACGAGGTTCCTCCTCCATGACTAACCACCGCCCGAAGGCCCACCTCCTAAGCATCACCTTGGAGATTAGGTTAGGTTTCAACGTATGAATTTTGGGGGGAGGCATTTAGCCCACAGCACTGAGTAAAGGCAATGGCCCTCCCCCACGCAGGTGGGCCTTATCCACTCAGCTGAAGTTCTAAACAGAGCAGAGAGACTGAGCCTCCCTGAGAAGGAGGGAATTCTCACGGCCTGAGGCCTTCGAACTGGGGCTTTTGGACTCACACGGAAACATCGGTTCTTCCTGGATCCTGAGCCTGTCAGCCTTTGGACTGAGACACACCACCAGCTTCCCTGGGTCTCCAGACTGCCACTTACCCTGCAGATCTCGGGACTTAGCCTCCATAATCGTGTGAGCCAATTCCTTATAATAAATCTCTTTCTGTACATACGTGCATTATTGGTTCTATTTCTCTAGAGAACCCTAACACAGAGGGTGGGCAGCCTCCTTGGCCGTCACTCACGAGATGACAATAGCGCCACCCCCAAGCGTGACAACCAAAAATGTCTCCAGACCGTCCCAAATGTCTCCTGGGGGCAAATCGCCCAGTGAGACCCTTTCCCATGAAGGACACTACAACTCGCTTATCTGAGGCCCATGGTGGGGGATCACAGGTGATGCCCTGGTGTGGGGACCTGGGGAGTTGTAAATGGGGCTGGGGACCACATCGACAGAGGTAGGTGAGGAGTGAGCAAGAGAAAAGTCCTTGGGAAGACTGAAGAGCTAGTGCAAAGGCCCCAACATAGGCACAAGCCTGAGCCCTGCTCAGCACAGAGAGGCCAACTCGGCTGGAGTCGGCAGGGCGGGGAGGGCAGACCCGGCGGGGAGGCGGGGTCTTTCTTTAAGGTCAATGGGTGCAAGACACGGCCACACAGTTCCCCAGGGAGGTGAGCCCTAGGTGTCAGGTCCCCGACTGGGAGTGGACCAGAGGTGAAGCATCCCCAACTCCGACAGTGGCAGAGCATTAGCAGTGACCACTTGGGACCACTAGGGTAGAACTAGGCACAGATGACCATCCAGTCACAGCATGGCAGGATTAGGATATTTTTTACACCCAGAGTTGTGGGGCTAGAGTTATATCCACTGCACCTGTGGAAACCTATGCCAAAGCCTCTGTAAAAGGCGTTCACTAGAACTTCCTATAAGCAAACCTGGAACCACCTCTGTGGCCATCAGCTGGAACATCCTATAGCACAGGCGTGTGTGGGGTATACTCTGAAGCCACTCAGAAGAAAGGTGGGGACCCACTGGGGCATGAGAAAGACCTCCAGGTGCAACACAACATGCATGGTGTGGTGCCTTCTGGTTTGCATCTTTAGAAGGGGATAGATGTAGAAAAAAATACTGTAACAACACAGAAACTGTCAAGGCTCCATTCAGAGAGGGGCCGGACAACATTTCTAACCATGCTCTTGTATTCCTTTTTCACTTTTTGAAGTTAATGACATTACCTGGGCAGAGGCATTATGCACTATTTCTTCCTTATGCTTTCTTGTGCTAAAACTCAACAAACAAAACTTATTGTTTGCTGCGGATTGACTGAATTGTATCCCCCAGAGTTCATATATTACAAGCTTAATTCCCACTGTAACTGTTGAGGGTGGGAAATCTTATTATGGTAATTGAAAGGTGGGGCCTTGAAGAGGTGATTAGATTGTAGGACTGTGCAGTAGTGAGTGGATTAACAATGGTGGGTCAGAATCTTCTGGGGGCTTTAAATAGGAGAGCACATGACAGTCTCTCTCTCTGCTCTGCCATTATCTGCCATGTGAGACCCCTGCATTGTTGTAAAGCCACCACCAAGAAGACCCTCACCAGATGTGTTCCCTGGACTTTGGACTTCCCAGCTTCTGACACTGTAAGCAATAAATTTCATTTTCTTACAAGTTACTCAGTTCCAAGTATTTTGTTATATGCAACAGAAACGGACTAATACATTGTTCCACAGGGTCCTGTAGATCTTGAAAGCTGAATTCAAAATGTATATAGTGATACAAAGGTTTTAGAATCAGTGACACAATCTTGAACAAAATTGGAGACATATACAACCTGATTTCAAGACTCACCACAAAACTTTAGCAATCAAGACATTATGATTTCAGCATAAAGACAGATCAGTGGAACAGAACAGAGAACAGAAATAGACTCACAAATATATGGCCAAATGATTTTGACAAAGGTATCTAGGTGACTGAATGGCAGAAAGGAAAGTTATTTCAATGGATTCTCCTATAACAACTGGGTAACCATATGGGAGAAATGGATCTTGTCCCCCACCTCATACCATGCATGAATTTGAGATGGATCACAGACTGAAACGTTAAAGCTAAATCTACAAAAACTTCTAGAAGCACACATAGGAGAATATTTTCATAACCCTCAGGCAGGCAAAGACTTCTTAGAACACAGAAGACACTGATCATAAAAGAAAACCTGACACATTGGACTTCACCAAAATTAAAAACTTATGCTCAATAAAACATACCATTAAGAAACGAAAAGCCAACCCACAGACTGAGAAAAAATTATATAAAATATAATAAAAGAAATTAATCAGAATAAAGGATGAACGCATGCACACACGCATGCGCGCACACACACGCATGCGCGCGCACACACACACACACACACACACACACACACAACTTGCCTATTGAAAGCAAAAGTCTTGCCACTTCACAACTAGAAATTATGAATGTCAAATACAATTGAAAATGTGCTGTATCTTTAACAGAGCAATGCAAACCAAAACCACAGGAGATACTTACACACCGGCCAGAGGGGCTAAAATTAAAAAGACCAACAATACTAAGGGCCAGAGAAGGCACAAGGCAAGTGGAGGCTTTGCATGGAGGTGGTGAGGGTGGTAGCTGGAACCGTCAAGCCATGTCTGACAAAGCTCAAAGTACACGTACCTTACAACCCTGAGATTCCACTCTTAGGTATTTATTTACCAGAGGGAAATGAATCCTTTTGTTCACACAAGTATCTGTACCTAAACGCTCACAGCAGTTTGGTTTTTAAGGTTCCCAGTTAGAAACTATGTAAATGCCTGTCGGCACATGAGTGGATAAACTGTGCTGTATCCACACGTTAAAACGCTGCTCTGCAGCAAAGGCACAGACTACTGGTACACACAGCACCCACGGATCTCAGGAACATGATGCTGAACAAAAGAAACGGAGCAAAATTCCTCTCCCTGACAGAAGGCAGATAGCTTGTTACCTGGGACCAGCTGTGGGGACTGACTGCAAAGAGCACCACTGAGGGACCCTTCAGAGTTACAGAAACATTCTGATCTTTACTGAGGTGGTGCTTACCTTATCAAAGACATCAAACTGAGCTTACGAGGGTGTATTTTCTCATATGTATATCTCAATAAAGTTGATTTTTAAAAAACATCCAGGTTGGCAAGTACTTAAAAATCTGAAAAGATCAGTTGATAGTGACAATGTGGAGCAAAGGGGACTCACCCTCCAGCGATTGCTGGAAACCATGACAACCGGTCTGATGGGACACATCTCCCTCCACGGCTGCCCACTCACACTCCGAGCACATGCTGCAGATGGGCGCCTGCGGCAGGAGTGTGCTGGCTCATGGCAGCCTCGTGTGGGACAGCAAAGCATAGAAGTGACCCAGAGGACCACAAACAGAGACACACTTGAACAACAGAATACTATACAGCCATGAAAATGGACAGCAGCTGCAGGCACCTGCATGAATCAAACTCACAAATAGAATGCTGAATAAAAAAATCAAATCACCAAGGTCAAGGGTTTGGATCCCTGCACTGGCCAGCCGCCAGGAAAAAAAAAAAATTCAAGGGGCTGGCCCGTGGCTCACTTGGGAGAGCGTGGTGCTGACAACACCAAGTCAAGGGTTAAGATCCCCTTACTGGTCATCTTTAAGAAAAAAAAAAATTCAAATCACAATGAAGTACACACAGATTGCTGTCATTTAGGCAAAGTTCACAACCTATAAGACCAAACAATACCATTCAGGATTGCACGTTGGTGGCGATCAACAGAAAGTGAGGAAACAAGCATGCATGATCCATAGAAGGAGCAGGGGGAGGGCTGGTGGGGGCTGGGGGATGCTCCTTTTTGTGTACGTGTGTGTGTGTGTGTGTGTGTGTATGTGTGTGTGTGTGTGTGTGTGAATAGCACCACACTCTACTGAGTAAGCTAACTGGCCAGCTGGATGCTCTTTCTTAAGCTGGGTGGTGGGTATTTGTTTCACTGCTCCCTAACCCTTACGTAGGTTATTCTGCATATATGTATTATTAACAAGGGGGAAGTTAAAAGAAGGCAGAGGTCTCAGATGAGTCCTTAAACCCACGGTGCTTGGCAGTACCCTGAGCCATGGCACAGGAATTCATGGAAGCTCCCTGCATCCCAGAGATGCCCCTGTGGGGTCTGGTTATGCCTGGACCCTAGCTATCTCCTTTGATATTCATTCAGGATGCCTTGAAATGAGCTTAGACGTTCCAAAGCAAAATCCACTTTAATTCACTTCATATCAGTTCCACTGCAGGAGGCCGTCCTGAAAGCAAACAGCCAACACCTTCCAACAAACACAATCAGATGCACTCCAAAAGAAGGGAAACACTGGGAGCCCATCGCTCATTCATGTTGCAAGTTCCAGTTGACAGACCAAACAACCAGGGGCGACCAGAACAGTTCTGCAGGAACTTCAGCCGCAGTCCGGGAGGGCCCGAGTTCACACCATCATCTGTGCTCAGGCTATGCCAGCGGCGGCCCCCACAGCCTGGGCTTTGGAAGTCTCTAGAAGCATGAGAATGGTAGCTTGAATCAGTCACGGCTAGCCCAGTGGGGGATGGAAGGGAAGTCAGGGGGCATGACTTTTCCTCTCACAGTGTTGGACTAAGTCTATTGAAATGTATTTCTGTAACACAATTTATGCCCCAATAAGTTTTTAATTCATTGTTTAGTAACTTTTTTTTAAAAAATGCTGCCTGGGCTTTGGGGGAGCTGCCAGATTGATGGGGCACCCAGCTGATATTCCTCTGGAGCAGCTGCCCTGGTGCATTCCTACCCTCTGGTCCAGGAGAGCGGGGGTGAGTGGTTCCCTTGCAGCCTACACACCCCCTGCAAACACACCTGCTGACCTGGCATTGATCTCGGCAGGGTCCGGCAGCCCCACTGACCTGCGGCTTGAGAGCCCCAGAAGGCCCAGGTAGTCCATGGGTCCCAGGGAGGCTGCAGTGTGAGGGGTGGTCTTTGGGGGGCGGGGTCTGTGGTGTGGGGGTTGGTTCTGCTGGATGCTGGGAAGTGGTCTGTGATTCAGGCAGGGCACCCCCTGCTGCCTGGCCTGGCCTGGGGCACCTCCTATGGGCAGCAGCAGAGCTGGGTGGTGGGTGGGGAATTGGGGAGTCGGTGGCTTCACCTTTGTGAGAACAATCATCACATTAGCTGTAACAGTTGTAATGAGTGAACAACTGTAACAGCTGACTGACTGGCTGCATATAGTAGGCACTAAATAAACGAATGCATGGATATAATCCTTACAACCTTATGAGGAAATGTTTCTATTCTTATATAAGGAAACTGAAGCAAAGAGAGGCTCAGTAACTTGTGGTATTATTTATCGCTGTGGGACCAATTACTCCCAGACGGAGTGTCTCAAGGCAGTAATACTCATCATCACAGTTTCTGTGCTCAGGAGTTCAGGGCAGCTCTGCTGGGCAGGTCTGACTCAGTGAAGTGTCACCCAGGCTTCAGTTATCTGAAGGCTTGACTGGAGCAGGAGTACCTGCCTCCAGCTGGTGTCCTGTGCCTGTGCCAGGAGCCTCGTCCTCCCAGCATGGCCGCTGCCCCCTCCCCAGCATGTGATCAGAAGACAGTGAGGAGGTGGCACGATGTGCTCACAAATGTCCTGTCTATAAAGCACACACCATGGCTTCTGCCACCATCCACTAGAAGGGGGTCTGTGGGCCCAGCCCATACTCTGTGGCAAGGGAATTAGGCTCCACCTTTTGGAAAGAGAAGTGTCAAGATATCTGTGGATGTAAAGTCACCCTACTTGCCCAGTGTGGTGCTGCTGGGGACCCCAGTCTGAGAACCACTGCCTCGTGCGTCACTACCATCCACTGAGTGCCCACATGGCAGCATCAAGCTCTGTAGGTTTGCTTGCTCATCCTCGTGGTAACAACAGCAGCAGCAGACAATCTGCATGGTGCACACCTGGGGCAACTGCTCTTTGAAGTGTGGTACCTCCACTAATTTTTCAGTTCTTATGGTGACTGTGTGGGGTAAGTACCAAAACTGTCCATATTTGACAGGTGAGGAGGCCGAGGAAGAGAGAGATGGAGTCATTTGCCCACATTCTCACAGATAGGCAAGTGACAACAGATTCTAAGTGGGCAGCTGGCTCTGCAGGGTCTGTACTCTTTGCACTGCACACACACAGTAGCTCCACATTTTCCAGAGGAGGAAACCAAGGCTCAGAATGGCCAGCTGGAACTAGAATCCAGCTCACTCCAGCTATTTGTGAGGGTGGTTTGGATGAGATGAACATTTAAGTTGTTGGACTTTGAGTAAAGTAGCTTGTCCTCACTAGGTGGGAGGGCCTCATCCAATCAGTTGAAGACATAAGTAGAACAATAAGACTGACCTCATAGCAGGAGTGAATTCTGCAGCAGACAACCTTCAGATTTGAACTGTAAGGTTGTATCAGCCACAAGTCTCCAGACTTCCAGCCTCCATAATGCTGTGAGCCAATTCCTTAAAATAAATCTCTGTGTACACATAAACATCCTATTAGTTCTGTTTTTCTGGAATACCCTGACTAATGCAATGTCCTTACTGATTCTGGCCTGCTTTTTTTACATCAATTACTTTCAATTATAGGTAGAGGGGTGTTGAAGTCTCCAACCATAACAGTTGATTCATCTGTTTTTCCTTGAAGTTCTATCAGTTTTTGCTCCACATATTTTGATGCTCTGTTGTTAGACTTGTACACATTAAAAATTGACCCCTTCATCATTACATAGTGCCCCTCTATTTCTGATAACTTTCCTTGCTCTGAAGTCTGCTGGGTCTGAAATTAATATAGCCACTCTTTCTTTCTTTTGATTAGTGTTAGCATAGTATATGTTTCTCCATCCTCCATTCTTTCTCCATTCTACTTTTCTATATATGGTAAAATACACATAACATAAAACCTACCACTTTAACCATTTTTAAGTGTAAAATTCACTGGTCTTGAGCATATGAACAACGTTGTGTAACCATCACCACCATCAGTTTCCAGAATATCTTCATCATCCTGAACAGAAACTTTTTACCCATTAACAGTAACTCCCCCCTCCCTCTCTAACCCAGTGATAGAGTTTGGATATGTTGTCCCCCAAACGCTCATGCTGAAATCTGATCCCCAATGTGGCGGTGTAGGGAACTGTTTGGGTCATGGGGGGCAGATCCCTCATGAATAGATTACACCCTCCCTGGGGAGAGAGTAGTGAGTTCTCGCTCTATTAGTTCCAATGAGAGCTGGATGTTTAAATGACCCTGGCACCTCCTTTCTCTCTCTCTCTTGCTTCCTCTTGCCATGTGATCTGCTTGCACCCGCTGCCCGCCATGCCGTTTCCCACCATGAGTGGAAGCAGCCTGAGGCCAGTGCCAGACGCAGATGTCCCAGAATCATGGGCCAAATAAACCTCTTTTTTTTTTTTTTTTTTTTATAAATAACCCAGTTTCAGGTATTATGTTATAGCAACATAAAGATGGACTCATACACCCATTCCCTGGTAACCCCATTCTACTTTCTCTTTCTAAGAATTTCCCTATTTTTGTTCCACATATAAGCGAAATCATATAGTATTTGTCCTTTTGTGTCTGGCTTATTTCACCTAGTAAAATGTTTTCAAATTTCAGCCATGTTGTAGCACGTATCAGAATTGCATTCCTTTTTATGGCTGAATAGTATTCGATTGTATGTATGTACCACGTTTTGTTTATTTATTCATCTGTTGATTGACATTTGGATATTCATCTATCTAGGAACGTTAGTGTACAAGTATCTGCTAGAGTCTCTGCTTTTTATCCTTTTGCGTATACACCTAGAAGTGAAACTGCTGGGTCATATAGTCATTCTATTTTTAAATTTTTGAGGAATAACCGAACTGTTTTGTTGAGCAGCTGCACCATTTTACATTCCCACCAGCAATGTTCAAGGATTCCAATTTGTTCACATCCTTGCCCCTTGCCAACACTTTTTTGGTTTTGTGTTGTTGTTGTTGTAGTTTTAGTAATAGCCATCCTAATGGGTATAAAGTGCATACCTTCACTTTTAATCTATTTGTGTCTCTATATGTAAGCAGGGTTTCTTGTAGACAACATATGGTTGGGTCCTGTTTCTTTGTTATTAATACACTCTGACAGTCTAGTCTCTCTCTTTTAATCAATGCATTTAGACCATATACGTTTAAAGTAATTATTGATATAGTTGGATGAATATCATATTTGTAACTGTCTTCTGTTCATTGCCCTTGTTCTTTGTGTCTTTTTTTTGTCTTTTACTTTTTTCTGCCCTCTCTGATTTTGTATGATTCCAATTTCTTGTCTCTCTTAGTCTATCAATTGTACTACTTTAAAATTATTTTTTAGTGTTTGCTCTAGAGTTTTCACTATACATTTACAATTAACCCAAGTCCTCTTTTAAATAACATTCTACCACTTCATGCATAACACAAGTAACATATATAAAGTATTTCCTATTCCTTATTTCTGTCCTTTATAACATTGCTGCTATTCATTTTACTTACTTCTAAGCTATAATCACCAAACACATTATTGCTATTATTATTCTGAGCAAACATAGATACATTAAGAATAAGAAAACACCTCCCCGCAAAAGAATAAGAAAAATAAAAGATTTTTATTTATCTTCATTTCTTTTTTTTCTTGTGCTTTTCTTTTTTATGTAGATATGAGTTTCATAACTATATCATTTTCCTTCTCTCTGAAGAACTTTTAACATTTCTTGCAAGGCAGGTCTACTGGTGACAAATTCCCTAAATTTTTGTTTGTCTGAGACTCTTTATTTCTCTTTCACTTTTGAAGGATAATTTTACTGGATACAAAATTCTAGGTTGGGAGGGGTTTTTTTCTTTGAAAACTTTAAATACTTTATACTTGTTTGCACAGTTTCTGAAGAGAAGTTTGATGTAATTCTTACCTCCGTTCCTCTAGAGGTAAGGTGTTTTTTTCCCTCTGGCTTCTTTCAAGACTTTCTCTTCTTCTTTAGTTTTCTGCAGTTTGAATATTATGTGCCCAGGCGTAGACTTTCTGGCATTTACTGTGCTTGGTATTCTCTGAGATTTCTAAATCTGTGGTTAGGAGTCGGTCATTAATTTTAGAAAATTCAGTTTTTACTTCAAATATTTTTTCTATTCTTTTTTCTCTTCTTCTGGTATTCCCATTACATGTATGCTATACTTTTTATAATTGTACCAATGTTCTTGGATATTCTGTTCTATTTTTTAAATTCTCCTTCTCATTGATTTTCAGTTTGGGAAGTTTATATTAACCTATCTTCAAGCTCACTGAGTCCTTCCTTGGCCATGTCCAGCCTACCAAGGAGTATTTCCTTTTTATTCTTTCTTAGAGTTTCTTTTCTTCTCTCTCTCTCACCCTTACCCATCTGTTCTTGCATGTTGTCCACTTTTCCATTAGGTCTTTTAACATATTAATCAGTTATTTTAAATTCCCAGTCCAATAATTCCAAAATCTCTGCCGTATCTGAGTCTGGTTCTATGCTTGCTTTGTCTCTTCAGACTGTTTTTTTGCCTTTTAGCCTGCCTTGTAATTTTTTGTTAAAAGCCAGACATGATATACTGGGTAAAAAAAACTGAACTAGGACTTTCCTGTGAAGTCTTATGTTTATGTGTCTAGTAATTAGGCTGTGTTTACTGTCTGTCATACCTGTAGGTGTCAGAGGATAAATTTCCTCTCCGGTTATTGTTTTTGTCTTCTCTGTTGCCTCTGGATTTTCCTAAAGACTTCTTAAGTAGGGTCTGAGCCTTGCAGTACTTTTTGTTGTAATCCTCTATTATTATACAGGATCCCAGCTGATGTGGTGGTGAGGTGCTGGGGGGATGGTAAGCGATCTATAATCCCATGATTCGGTCGGTCTTTTAGTGCACCAATGCCCCTCGGCTGTGACCTTCACAAGTGCTTCTTGGCTTCTTTCCCTCCTTAGATGAGACAGGAAGGGTAGACGTGGCTGATGTTGGGCATTTCCCTTCCCCAAGTCAGTGAGGCTCTGGTAAAATAGTTTCCCTTTAGGGATGGCCTTTGTTAGGGAGAACAGAGAACTCTGGGCATATTTGAAAATGGCTACTTAACCCTTTGATCTTAACCCTGAGAACCTGGTGGAGATCCTGTAGGTAACACCACAAAAGTGTGGGGACTCCCACAGAGTAGGCCTCCTGGAGATTTTTATCCTGAGGCTCATCTACACTGAGAACCCAGCAATTTGTCAATTGCAGCTTAAGTGTTCCAACCAATACTCCCTCCAGGAGGGCTCTTCACTCCTGATAAGCTGTGATTCCTTGTATTCATCTTTCCAATTTTCGAGTGGTGGTTTGCCATGTGACCTCAATTCTCTGATGGATCTGAAAAGAGTTGTTGGTTTTCAGTTTGTTCAGCTTTTTCATTATTGTGAGGATGTCTGACCAGAGACTAGAAGTTGTAGCTCTTACACTTACATCCATGTGAAAATTAACATATATGAATTCATTTTTATATAGGTCATGAAGTATTGGTATTTAAAAAATATGGATATCTAATTGTCCCAGCATCATTTGTTGAAAAGACTATCTGTTGTCCCTCAATTGTCTTGACATTTTGGTAAAAAATCAACTGGCAATAAATGTAAAGTTTTATTTCTGGACTCTTAATTCTGTTCCATTATCTGTATGCCTATCCTTATGCCAACACCACACTGTCTTGATTACCATACAGCTTTATAATAAATTTAAAAATCAGGTACTGTAAGTCTTCCAACTTTGTTCTTTCTCATGGTTATTCTGGCTAACCTAGCTGTCTTGCATTATGTATCACTTTGAAGAGTATTGCCATTTTAACAATATCAAGTCTTCAATCCACGAATATGAAATGTCTGTCCATTTATTTACTTTCTCCCAGCAATGTTTCCTTGTTTGCAGTGTGCAAGTCTCACACTTCCTTTGCTAAATTTATTACCATGGATTTTATTATTCTTTATGCACCTATGAATGAAATTTTTCAATTTTACTTTGGTATAGTTTGTAGCTAGTATATAGAAATACTATTGATTTTTAACTTTTTATTTTGTAATAATGATAGGTTCACAGGAAGTTACAATGACACTACAGAGAGGTTCTCTGTACCCTTTGCTCACTTCCTCCAGTGATTACATCTGTGACTATAGTACAATGTCAGAACCAGGAAATCAACATTGGTGTGTATATCAATAGTTCTGTGTCATTTTGTCACATGTTGCTATGGATTGAATTGTCTCCCAAGTCTATGTATTAGAAACTTAAGAGGGTGGGAAATCCTGTTATGGTAATTGAAAAGTGGGGCTTTAAAGAAGTGATTAGATTGTGAGGACCATGCCCTAGTGAATGGATTAATCCATTTGATGGTTTAATGGTGGTCATGGGCGTGGTTCTGAGGGCTTTGAAAGAAGAGCATGTGAGGAGATTAGCTCTCTCCCTGTTCCTGCCATCTTCACCATTTGACGTCCTGTGCCACGGAAGTCACCACTAGGAAAAGGCCCTCACCAGATGTGTTCCATGGACTTTGGATTTCCCAGCCTCCAAAACTGTAAGCAATAGTGTTTCTTTACAAATTACCCAGTTTCAGGTATTTCTGTTATAAGCAACAGAAACAAACTAATATACATGAATAGATTAGTTAAACCACCACCTCAATCAAGATAAAAGTATTTTATCACATGAATATTCTGCTGTTCCTTTATATTCACACCAATTCTTCTCCCAGCCCCCACTCCTATCTTGAACCCCTGGAAATCCACTAATCTGCTCTCCATATCTATAATTTTGTCATTTTGAGACGGTTATATAAATTGAATGCGATTGTATGTAACATTTTGAAAAAGGATTTATTTCCCTCAGCACGTCCCTGAAATCCATCCAAGATGTTGCATATATCACTAGTCTATTTGTTTTTATTGTTGAGCCATGTTCCATGGTATAGATGTACAGTTTGTTTAACCATTCCTCTATTTAGGTTGTTTCTAGTTTGGGGTTGTGAAAATAAAGCTGCAATAAACAATGTGTACAGTTGTCCCCCTTATCTGCAGTTTCGCTTTCTGTGGTTTCAGTTACTTGCAGTCAACTATGGTCCAAAAATACTAAATGAGAAATTCCAGAAATAAACAATCCATAAGTTTTAAATTGTGTGCCGTTCTGAGTAGCATGATGAAGCCTCATGCCATGTCTGTCCCACCCAGGATGCGAATCATTCCTTTGTCCAGTGTCTTGACTCTGTACACGCTGCCCGCCCATTAGTCACACGGTAGCCATCCTGGTTATCAGATCCACTGTGGAGGTACAACACTGCTTTTTTCAAGTAACCCTTATTTTACTTAATAAAGTCCTCAAAGTGCAAGAGTAGTGATGCCGGCAATTCGGATATGTCGAAGAGGAGCTATGAAGTGCTTCCTTTAAGTGAGAAGGTGAAAAGTTCTCAACTTAATAAGGAAAGAAAAGAATCATAAGCTGAAGTTACTAAGTTCAGTTATTGTTAATCTCTTATTTTGATTAATTTATAAATTAAATGTAATCATAGATATGTATGTATAGGGAAAAAAACATAGTATGTACAGGGTTTGGTACTATCCATGGTTTCAAGCATTCACTGGGAGTCTTGGAATGTATCTCCTGCAGATAAGGAGGGACTACTGTACAGGTTTTTGTGTGGACCTAAGTTTTGATTTCTCTGGGATAGATACTCTGCAGTGCAATTGCTGAGTCCTGTGGTAAGTGTATATTTAGTTTAGTTTATATATATACATGTGAAACTGCCAAACTATTTTCCAGAGTGGCTGTTCCTTTTTACATTCCCACCAACAATGGGTGAAAGATTCATATTCTATACACACTTGTCAGCTTTTGGTATTGTCGCTTTTTTTAAAAGCTGGTCTAATATGTGTGTACTGATATCTGTTTCTGGTCTTAATTTGCATTTTCCCAAAGGCCATTGATGTTGAACATCTTGCCATGTGCTTATCTGCCATCTGTATACCCACATCAGTGAAATATCTCTTCATGTCTTTTTCCCACTTTCTAATTGGATTTCTTTTTTTACTGTTGAGTTTCGAGAACTCTTTATATATTTCAGATATGAGTTGTTTGTCAAATTTGTTTTGCAAATATTTTTTCCCAGCTAAATATTTTCTTTAGATTTTTTTTTTCATCTCTTCACAGTCTTATGCAGAGCAAAAGTTTAAATTTTGACCAAGTTCAATTTAATGACTTTTTTCTCTTAAGGATCATGCATTTGGTGTCATGTCCCAGAACTTTTTACCAAGCCTTAGGTCCTAAACTTTTTCTTGTTTTATTCTAAAAGTTTTATAATTTTACATATTACATTTAAACTTATTCTACTTTGCGTTAGCTCTTTAGGTGAAAGTCACATAACATAAAATTAACCATTTAAAAATAAACAGCTCTGGCATTTAGTACATTCACAATATTGTGCAATCACCATCTCTAATCCCTAAAAACTTCTATCACCCCAAAAGAAAACTCCATATCCATTAAGCGGTTTCTCTCCATTTCCCCTTCCCCGAGCCCTTGGCAACCACCAATTTGCTTTCTGTCTCCATGGATTTACCTGTTCTGGATATTTTATACATATGGAATCATACAGTGTTCGACCTTTTGTGTCTGGCTTCTTTCACTTAGCGGACTTTCAAGGTTCATCTATATTACAGCATGTAGCAGCACATCATCACTTTTTTATGGCTGAATAATATTCCATTTTATTATATACCACATTTTGTTTATTTGTTCATCTGTTAAGGACATTTGGGCTGTTTCCAAACTTTTGGCTATCATGACCAGAATTACTATGCACATGTGTGTATATAGGTTTGGTTAGGTATCTTTTTTCAGAACATATGGATATATACCTAGAACAGGAATTGTTGAATCATGGTAACTCTACGTTAAGCCTTTTAGGAATAGCCAAACTGTTTTCTATAGCAGGTGAACAATTTTACATTTCTACTATCAGTGTGTAAAGGTTCCAGTTTCTCCACATAATCACCAACATTTTTTATTTTCTCGTTTTTAAAAACTTTTATTATAGTCATCCAAGTGAACGTGAAGTGAAACCTTACTGTGGTTTCAGTTTGCAGTCACCTAATGAAGAAAGATGTCGAGCATCTTTTCATGTGTTTATTGGCCATTTGTATATATTCTTTGGTGAGATGCCTATTACAAAAATCTTTTAGTAATTTTTAAAATGGGTTGCTTGAATTTTTGTTCTTGAATTATACACATTCTTAATGTATTATAGATACTAGAGCCTTATCAGATATATGACTTACATTTTCTTCCATTCTGTAGGTTTTGTTTTCACTTTCTTTACAATTTCCTTTGATGCACAAAAGTTTTAATTTTTATGAAGTTCAATTTATCTGGGTTTTTTTCCTTTCTTTCTTTCATTGCTTGTGCTTTTGGAGTCATATCTAAAAATCCATGATCAAATCCAAGGTCTGCAAAATTTACTACTATGTTTTCCTCTAATAATTTTATGGTTTTAGAACTTACATTTAGGTCAATCCATTTTAAGTAAATTTTTGTGCACAGTTTAAGAACTTCATTATTTTGCATGTGTTCTTTTTTTTTTTTTTTTTTGGCGGCTGGCCGGTACGGGGATCGGAACCCTTAACGTTGGTGTCATAACACCATGCTGTAACCACCTGAGCTAACCAGCCAGCCCCACTCTTTTGCATGTAAATATCCAGCTGTTCTAGAACCATTTGTTGAAAAGACTATTCTTTCCCCATTGAATGGTTTTGGCACCCTTGTCAAAAATTAACTGGCACTGGAGCTAGTAGGAGGACTCTTTGCCACCTTCTCATAGCTCTGTATTCTTGAGCCCAAAGTCTGAGGGCCCAGGGCCTCAGGGAGAATTCAGAGATGCAGGCACAGAGGCCCTGACCCTTCTCATCTGGAATCGTCTATGTACTACCACTAGCCGAAAGAGTTACTGGCCTGGTTCCATGGAGCCCTGGACGGAGCCCCTGAGTCCTTTTGAGGATGTGGCTGGCACAGAGATGAGTCAGTCTGACAGTGGGGTGGACCTGAATGGAGATTCTCAGGAGTCATCAAGTCCCTGCAGCCAGTGAAGTTTCCCTGATGGAGGACTCAGTGGGGCAGCAGAGGAACCCCCCCACCAAGTGGCCTGGAGTCACTTCACCCCTGACTGCTGTTCCTGGTGAGGGTCCACCTAGCTCTGAACCCTATGAACCTCCTAGCAGATGGCACCTGCCCCCCACGATGGGGACAGAAAGGAGCTTCCCCTGGAGCAGCCTCTGCCCCCCTCCCCATTGGCACAGAATGATCACAGCATACAGAGCGAGGTCCAGAGCCTTGCCTACTCCAGTCATTGTATCGAGCTGGCCCCCCAGCCTAGTTGGCACGAGTGATAAGGACTTGGACTTGTGCCTAGCAGTAGGAGACAGTTTAAAAGCAGAGAAGCCAGGGTCATGAGTTCAGGTCCCCATGCTGGCCAGTCACAAAATAAAATAAAATAAAACAAATAAAAGCAGAGAAGGAGCTGGCGGCATCAGTCACTGAGGCCATCCCTATTTCTTGAGACTGGGAACTGCTCCCCAGTACTTCTGCCTCGGCTGAGCCACAATCCAAAAACCTGGTTTCTGGCAGTTCTCCTCAGGCCAGCACCTGTTCCCTAAGGTCTTTTATGGCAACCCTGAGCCTCCCAGTTCTCAGGTCTCTGGGGGAGCCATGGACTCTCAACTATATCCCAACAATGGAAGCTTCGGCCCTGGGACCCCCTCCCTGCATCCTTTCAGATCACAGCCCCTACTCCCAGGCCCAGCCCCTCCCTCGGCACTACTCTCTGGGGTAGCTCTCAAGGGTCAGTTCCTTGATTTCTCAGCACTGCAAGTGACAGAGCTGGGGAAGTTGCTACCTGGAGGAGTTGTCTACCCTCCACCTTCCTTCCTGTACCCTCCAGCTTTCTGCCCCAGCCCTTTGCCCGACCACTCTCGCTTCAGGTACTGTCGTGCTCTTTTACCTGCCCATAATCCTGCCGACTGGACCAATTGTTGAGCTAGGGCTGGGTCTGGAGCTCACAGACCCCTCAAGCCCGTTCACAGACTGGGTCACAAACCCTTCACACGCCAGGCTGGGTCACCAGACCCCTCACACGCAGGTCAATGAGCTAGCTAACCAGCAAACGTTCCTTGGAGCTGTGTGTTGGAGAGCATGGCCGCATGGGGCAGACGCCCAAGGCAGTCGCTAGCCAAGCAGCGGCTCTGCACAGGCACAATAACTCCACCCCCCCACACAATTTGCTTACAAAGAATGCACCACACCACCCCCGACCGGAAGGGCAGGCAAGGGGTCCTGATTAAATTATTCCATTTCCCAACAGGTACACCAGGATCTGCCATCCCCTTTGGATTTTTATTCTACTCCCCTGCAGCCTGGTGGCCAAAACAGCTTCCTCCCTTCAGGGTCCCTGCCCAGCAGATGCTTCTACCTATGGTAGACTCACAGCTGCCTGTGGTGAACTGTGGCTCTGCTGCCAGTGTCGCCTCCCGCCCCACCCCCCTTTCCCTGTTATCTGTGGGCCCTGCTCTGCAGCCCCCCAGCCTGGCTGTCAGGCCCCTACCTACTCCTGCTACTCGGGTGTTGCCTTCACCTGCCAGGCTCTTCCCCTCTAGCATGGGGTGAGCAGAGCTGCACCCAGTGGAACTAAAGCCATTCCAGGATTATTGAAAACGGAGCAGTCTTGGGGGACCTGGGTCATCACGTGCTTCCCCTGCTGGAAGGTCTTTCTCTGCCCTCAGTTTCCGTGTCAAGGCCCCACCTTCCACCTACAGTGGAGTCTTCCGCACCCCGTGCATCGACCTCTACCAGTAGGCCTCCCCACCAGAGGCCCTGTGCTGGACGCTGACGCCCGGGGAGCACACAGGGCCAGCTCCTCAAGAAGGGCCTCCCCGATGGGCAGAGGAACCTCGGTCCTGAGAGGACAAGGAGCCCGGGTTGCCCCCACCCTGCTAAGGGAGTTCCCTTTGCCCCCCACCCCCCGGGGCTTGTAAATAGATTATAAATCCGTAGCGGGGAGAGGAGAGGAGGGGAAAGGGGCTGTGGGGCTGGGGCCGAGCTTCCCCTCCTCCCCCTTTCCCTGGTCCCCATCCCTGGGCCATTTGCTAAAAAAGAATAATAAAATGATTTTTTAAAAAATTAACAGGCCATAGACTTACGGGTTTATTTCTGGCCTCTAAATTCTATTCCTTTGACCTATATGCCTATCCTTATGCCAGTACTTTGTAGTAAGTTTTGAAATTGGGAAGTGTGAGCTCTAAAACTTTACTCTTCTTTTCCAAGATGGCTTTGACTATTTGGGGCCCCTTGCAATTCCGTATGAATTTGAGGACTAGCATTTAAATTTTTGCAAAAAAGGCCATTGAAATTTTCATAAGGATTTCATTGAATCTCTAGGTTGCTTTGGGCAGTATCGCTGTCTTAACGATATGAAGTTTTTCAATTCATGAACATATACTGTGTATCCATTTGTTTAGATCTTTCTTAATTTCTTTAAGCAATGTTTTGTCGTTTTCACTGTACAACTTCTTCACATCTTTGGTCAAATTTATTCCTGTGTATTATATTCTTTTGGATGCTACTGTAAATGGATTGTTTTCTAAATTTCCTTTTTGGATTGTTCATTGCTGGTGCACAGAAACAAAAATATTTTGGGGGTGTTGATTTACACCCTGCACCTTTGCTGAATGTATTTATTAGTTCCTGAATGTAATGATTAGTTAACTAATTATTTATTAGTTAGTACTTTTTTGTGTGTATTCTTTGGAATTTTCCATATCTAAGATCATGTCATCTGATCTTACTTAGTTTTACTTCTTTCCATTTTATATTTTTAAAATTGACTAGTAGAAAGTGTACATATCACCTGGCTGGTTAGCTCAGTTGGTTAGAGTGCAGTGTTGTTAACACCAAGGTCAAGAGTTCACATCCCCATACTGGCCGGCCACCAAAAAAATAAAAAATAAAATTAGAAAATTGTACATATTGATGGTGTACAATAACATGATGTTTTTGATATATTTATACATTGTGGAAAGGCTAAATCAACCTAATTAACATATCCACTACCTCCCATACTTATTTTTTTGTGATGAGAACATTTAAAATCTATTCTCTTAAAAATTTTCAAGAATACAATACATTGTTATTAACTACAGTCACCATGTTGTACAAGAGACCTCCTGAAACTGAAATTTTGTATCCTTTGACCAACATCTCTACAGACTGCCACACCCACCTGGTAACTGCCATTATACTTTGCTTTTATGAGTATGATTTTTTTAGGTTCCACATAAAACTGAGATCATGTGGTTCTCGTCTTTCTGTGCTTGGTTTATTACCCTTAGCACATGATCTCCAGGTACATCTATGTTGTTGCAAATGACAAAATTTCCTTTTTTTAAAGGCTGAAGAGTATTCCATTGTGTATTTATACCACATTGTCTTTATCCATTCATCTGTTGATTCCACATTTGGCTCTTGTAAATAATGCTGCAATGAACATGGGAGTGCAGATACCTCTTCGACATAATGACTTTATTTCCATTGGATAGACAGTATACTTAGAAGTGAAATTGCTAGATCATTTGGCAGTTCTATTTTTAACTTTTTGAGGGACCTCTGTACCCTTTTCCATAATGGCTGTACTAATTTACATTTCCACCAACAGTGTACAAGGGTTCTCTTTTCTTCAGACCCTTGACAACACTTGTTATCTCATCTTTTCCCTAATGATTGGTGATGTTGAGCATTTTTTCATATACCTGTTGGACATATTTTCTTTTTAGAAATGTCTTTTTAGGCCGTTTGCACATTCTAAAATTGTGTTATTTGTTTTCTTGCTACTGAGTTATTTGAGTTCCTTAAATATTTTGGATACTAGTCCCCTATCAGATGTCTAGATCTGCAAAATTTTTTCCCATTCTGTAGACTGTATCTTCACTCTGAATTGTTTTTTCCTTTCCGATTTGTCACTCATTATTTTTTTCTTGCTTAATTGCTGTGGCTGGAACTTGCAGTACACAATGTTGAGTAGCACTGGTTAAAGCAGGAATCGTTGTTATATTTCCCATCTTAGGGGGAAGGCATTCAGTCTTTCACCATTGAGTACGATGTTAGGTGTGGATTTTTCACAACTGCCCTTTATTATGTTGAGGAAATTCCATTCCATTTTCTGAGCGCTTTTATTATAAAAGAGTTGGATGTTGTCAGAGGCTTTTCCTGCATCAATTGAGATTATCATGTGGATTTCTTTGCTTTCATTCTATTAATGTGGTGTATTACATTGATTTTCATGCAACCACCTTGTATTTCTGTAAAAAATCCTACTTACTTTGTAATCTTGGGATAAATCCCACTTGGTCATGGTGTACAATACCTTTTATATATTAGCTAAATATGATTTGGAAATATTTTCTTAAAATTTCTGGTGTCTATAATGAGATGGAATATTTCTCTGAAGTTTTCTTTTCTTGTGATGTCTTTGCATGGCTTTGGTGTTAATATAGGCCTCACAGAAGAGCTGAGAAGTTGCCCCGTTCATCTATTTTCTGAAAGATTTTGTGAAATATTATTTCTTTAAATATCTGATAGAATTTACCAGTGAAGCCATTGATGCTTTTCATTGTGAAGGATTTATTGATTTCTAATTCAACCTGTTTACTTATTATAGGTCTATTCAGATATTCTATTTCTTCTTGAGTCAATATTGGTAATTTGCATCTTTCTAGAAATTTGTCTGTTTTATCTACATTGCCTAATTTGTTGCTATAAGTAGTTCAGAATGTTCTCTAGTAATAATTTTGATTCCTGTAAAGATAGCTATGAAGCCCCTCTTTCATTCCTGATTTTGGTAATTTGTTTCTTAACTCTGATTTTCTTGGTTAATATAGGTAATGATTTGTCAACTTTATTTTCTCCAAGAATCAACTTTTGATTTCATTGATTATCTCTAATTTTTTTATTTCATTGATTTCTGCTTTTAAGCTTTATCATTTCCTTACTTCTATTTGTGTCATGACTCTTTGTAGTTTTTTAACCACCTACACAACTGGTTTGATACCATTTTTCTTGTCGTAAGCATTTCAAATTATAAAGTCTTCTCTAAGAATTGCTTTAGCTGCATCCCCTACATTTTGATTTGCTTTTATTTTTATTCCATTAAAATATTTTAAGGTTTTTCTTCTGATTTCTTCTTTGGCCCATGGGGTTTGAGAAGTGTGCTGCTTGATTTCCAAATATTTAGGGTTTTCCCAGCTACCAAGCTACTATCAGCTATGGATCTCTAATTTAATTCTGCTGTGGGCTGAAGATCATACTTTGAATAATGACTCTTTTTTAACTTAGTGAGACTAGTTTTATGTCTCAACATATTAAACTATGCTGAAGAATTTTCCATGAATATTTGAAAAGAATGCATATTCTGCAGTTGTGTGTCTATTTTATAAATGTCAGTTAGGTCCAGCTGATTAACAGTGTTCAAATACTATCCTTTCTGACTTCTTGCTTAGGTGTTCTTTGAATTATCGGGAGTGGTGTATTAAAATATCCAACTATTATTTTTAAATTGTCTATTTTTCTTTTCAAGTATGTCAGGTTTTGCTTCACTTCTTTTGGGGCTCCGTTTTTAGATGTGTGTGTGTGTGTGTGTGTGTGTGTAATTTCTATATCTTCCTAATTTATTGGCCTTTATATCATTATGAAATGTCCCTCCTTGACTCTAATAATATTTGTTTACTTAAAGTCTCTTTTGTCTGATATTAACATAGCTCTTCCAGTTCTGTTATGGTTATGGTTTGCACTCTATACCTTTTCCCACATCAATTTATTTGAATCTAAGATGTGCCTTTGTAGACAGGAGAGTTGAGCCCTTTGAGTGGGGTGTTCTGTACATTCACATTTAATGTAACTATTAATATGGCTGAACTTACATCTGTCAACTTGCAATTTTTTTCTTTATGTCTCATATTGTTTTTATTCCTATCTTTCTTTACTGCCTTCTTTTGTTCTGAGCAAATATTCTCAGTAAGCCCTTCCAATACCTCTATTAACATTTTTACTATATGTTTTGAATTATATTCGTAGTGATTGCTGTGGGGATTACAACATACATCTCACTTGATCAAAATCTACATACTGAAGTACAGCAAAAGCAGAACTATGCTCCAATATATCATTTTCCTCCCATCATTTGTCTTATTATTGCCATATATACCACATCTATATACAAGGGTACTTCAGAAAGTTAGTGGAAAGATTGACATTATCTTTCAATTTTTTTTCCATGAACTTTTTGAAGTTGCCTTGTATGTTATAACTCCACAAAAGTGTTATAATTAAGGTTTTATAAAATTTTATGCATTTTAAATGAAGAACTGAAAAAAAACATACCTATAGAGTCTTTTATATTTACATATAAACTTACCATTTATGGTACTCTTTATTTCTTCTGTGGATTCAAGTTACTATCTGGTGTCACTTCTTTTCCTCCTGGAGAACTTTTACAATTTTTTTTGTTGGAAATACTAGTATCAACTTCTATTGATCCTTATTTATCTGGAAAGACTTTATTTCATCTTTATTTTTAAAGGGTAGTTTTGGTAGATACGGAATTCTTGCTTGACAGTCTTTTTCTAAGAATGAATGAGTCATTCCACTACTTTGTTTCCTCTTATTTCTGATGGGATGTCAGCTGTTAACCATATTATTATTCAATTGTATGTGATGTGTCATTTTTCTTTTGCTTTTAAGATTTTCTATTTTATTTGGCTCTCAATTACTTGATTATGAAGTGTCTAGGTGTGAATTTTGTGTTTATCCCTCACATACATCTTCAAATTTTTCTGCCCTCTTTTCTTCTCTTTCTGAGCTCCCATTATACTTATGTTGGTACCTTTGATGTTGCTCTATAGGAGACTGAGGTTGTCTTTATTTTTCTTTTCCTTTTTTTTTCTTTGGAGTTCTTTCAAAGGATTTATTTACTGCAGAATTGCTTGAGTCCACCAACAAGATGAACTCGGGATTTCTGTGATTAAAAGGATTTTGCTCACTGCTTTATTTTTATAAGTGCTGCAATATTCAATAAGCAATTCTTTTTGCCAGCATTTGGCATGTCTAGAGGAGGTTAGAAAAAGTTAGAATCTGTAGAATTAAATGTCTAAAAAAAGGAACATTTTAAAATTCCTCATTTGGACAGGTCCTGAGTGGAAATCACATTCATCTGCAAAAAGAACTGTTTTAGGTCAGAAATGCCGTATTTTATAACTACAGATCCTGACCTTGGACTTGACTGGTGAAGATTTCCAGGCACTGTATGAATGACAGCATACATGCCACTCAGTTGGTCAATTCTGGTATGTGTTCTACCTGGCTTGTGAAAATTTTATAAATATCTTTTAAACCCAAACCTCCTCGTTCTCTGAAACCAATTGTCTTAATCTGATTCCCAGTACTTTTTTCAACAAACAAACAAAAATTTTCCCTGCAATATCACATATTTGTTGCCTGTGGATAGACACACAGAAACCAAGTATGGATGTGAATGAAAAATCTGTGATGTGGCTGTGAATCTCTGGATGGCTATGTAAGCTGGGAGAAAGTCCCTTGCTGGTTCTGCATCTGCTGTGCACCAGAGGTGTCCATCTGGGCAACATCAACCTGAAGAGGGTGTGAACCCTAGCAGCTGCTCAATGGGTTTAAACCACCACTCATAGGCCTCCAGCTCTTCTACCAAACCAGCTAGTTTTTCCATGTGAGCAACTTGTTGATCATATTTCACCTCTTTAAGCGTGGATGCCATTTGATAGCTGAAAATGGATTCACAGAGTAATCTCCTGGAGCCATCTTCTAACATCTCTCCAGCTCCTTTGGGGTAGGTGAAAAGGGCTTTCTGTGGTGGGGCAAGGTCTGAGACACTGAAACCAGATCCAGTGACAGAACTTCCACTGACCCCACCAGCTGAGGATGATGATGAAGAGGCAGCCATTTCCTCTCTAGTAGAATTCTTACCTCACTCAGGGGCTTTGGCACTTTCCCTTACAGCCCCGCCCCCAGGGCCCGCTGGAGTGGCCTCGCGCACAACGACGAGGACAGCCTTCATTTTTCTTCAATTGTTTTTTGTTTGGGGATTGAGCAATTTTTATTGCTCTATCTTAAAATTTTCTGTTTCTTTATTCCACCTTCTGAATTCTGCCTTGGAGCCCTTTTACTGGGTTTTAGCATATTCACAAGATTGTGCAACCATTAAGACTGTCAATTCTAAAATATTTCCAACACCCCAAAGGAAACCTGTGCCCATTACTAGACACTGTCCACACCCCCTTCTCCAGCTCCTGGCAACCACTAATTGGACATTTCATAAAATGGAATCATACAATATGTGGCCTTTCATGACTGGCTGCTTCCACTTAGCATAATGTTTGAAAGATTAATCCATGTTGTAGCACCAGTACTTCATTCTTTTTTATTTTTATTGAGATAAAGCAGACAACATACAATTAGCCATTTTAACTATTTTATTGTATTTTATTTTTATTTTTATTTTTTGTCTTTTTCGTGACCGGCACTCAGCCAGTGAGTGCACCAGCCATTCCTATATAGGATCCGAACCCGCGGCGGGAGCGTCGCTGCACTCCCAGCGCTGCACTCTCCCGAGTGCACCACGGGCTCGGCCCCATTTTAACTATTTAAAGTGTACAATTCCGTGCCTTTGAGTATATTCACAATGTTGCACAACTGGCACTATGTAATTCCAGAACATTTTCATCACCCCAAAAAGAAACCCTGTACCCATTAAGTGGTAACTCCTATATCCCTCTCTTCCAGTTCTAGGCAACCACTAATCTACTCTCTGTTTCTATGGATTTCCTTATTCTGGATATGCATATAAATGAAATCATACAATATGTGGCCTTTGGTGACTGGCTCCTTTCACTTTGTATAAGGATTTTAAGGATCATCCATGTTGTAGCACATACAGAATTTCATTCCTTTTTATGACTGATGATATTCCATTGTATGAATATAACATACTATTTACAAAATCATTACTTCATGGACATCTGGGGTGTTTCCACCTCTTGGCTACTATGGATAATGCTTCTATAATCTTTGTGTACAAGTTTTTCCATGGACATAAGTTTTCAATTCTCTTGGGTATATACCGAGAGTGAAATTGCTGGATCATATGGTGCCTCCATATTTAAATTTTAAAGGATCTGCCAAACTGTTTTCCAAAGAGCTGTATCATTTTACATTCCCAAAAGCATATATGATGGTTTCAAATTCTCCACATCCTTGTCAACACTTGTTATTGTATGTATTTCAGATTATAGACATCATAATGGCTGTGAAGTGGTGTCCTGTGTTTTGATTTGCATTTCCCTAATGATTAATGTTGAGCATCTTTTCATGTGCTCATTGGCCATCTAGCAACATTTGTTGAAGACTGTTCTTTCACCATTAAATAGCCATGACACCCTTGTTAAAAAAACACTTGACTAAATATGCAAGGGTTTATTTCTTGGTTCTCTATTTTATTCCATTATTCTACACATCTGTTTTACTATGGCTTTGTAGTAAGTTTTGAAATAGTCTTAAGCATTTTATTATTTTTGATGCTACTGTAAATGAAATTGTTTTCTTAATTACATTGTCAGATTGTTCATTGCTAGTGTATAGAAATACAACTAGCTTCTGTATATTGATCTTCTATCCTGCTATTTTGTTGAATTTATTTACTAACTCTATTTTGTGTGTGTGTGTGTGTGTGTGTGTGTGTGTGTGTGTGTATGTGTATGTATACTTCAAGGTTTTCATTTTATATAAAATTATGTCATCTATGAATAGAGATAGCTTTACTTCGCCTTTTCCAATCTGAGTACATTTTATTTCATTTTCTTGCATAAATGCCCTGGCTAGTACTTCCAGAACAATGTTGCATAGAAGTGGTGAGAGTGAACATCCTTGTCTTATTCCTGATCTTATATGGAAAGTTTTCAGTTTTTCACCATTAAATACAATTATGTAAATAGATATATAAATATGATTATAGCTGTGGATTTTTCACTGATACCCTTTATTGGATTGAGAAAATTCCCTTCTATTCCTAGTTTGTTAAGATATATATATTTTTTAATCATGAAAGGGTGTTGGAACATGTCAAGTGCTTTCTACATCTATTTACATAATCCTATTTTTCTTTCATTCTATTAATACAATGTATTACGATAATTTACTTTCATATGTTGAACAGCCCTTTGCATTCCTAGAATAAATCCCCTTTGCTCGTGGTGTAAAATCACTTTAATATGCCACTGGATTTGGTGTGCCCATATCTTTTGAGGATATTTCTATTTATATTCATAAGGGATCCTGTTCTTTAGTTTTCTTTTCCTGTATGTCTTTCTCTGTCTTTGGTATTAGTGTAATACTGGCCTCCTAGAATGAGTTGGGAACTGTTCTTCCTTCTATTTTTTGGAAGCGTTTGAGAAGACATGGTGTAAATTTCTTCTTCTAATGTTTAGCAGATTTCATCAATGAAGCCATCTGGTCCTCAACTTTTTTGTTGGAAGATTTTTTTTTAACAGACTTTATTTCTTATGGCAGTTCAAGTTTACAGCAAAATTGAGCACAAAGTAGAGAGTCCCCATATACTCCCTACCCCAACACATGCACACCCTCCTCCACTATTAACATACTGCCCCAGATTGGTACATTTGTCACAAATGATGAACCTACATTGAACCACCATTACCACCTGAAGTCCATAATCTACACTAGGGCTCATTCTTGCTGTTTTACATTCTATGGATTTGGACAATGTATAATGACAAGTATTCACCATTATAGTATCATATAGAATAGTTTCATTGCATCGAAAATCCTCTGTACTCCCCATTCATCCCTTCCTCCCCACTAAATTCTGGCAACCACTATCTTTCCACTGTCTCCATAGTTTTGCCTTTTCCAGAATAATACAGTACGTAGTCTTTTCAAATTGTTTTCTGTTACTCAATAATATGCATTTAAGGTTCCTCCATGTATTTTCATGATTTGATAGGTCATTTCTTTTTAGCTCTGAATAGTATTCCATTGTCTGGAAGCACCACAGTTTTATTAATCAATTTACCTACTGAAAGGCATCTAATTTGCTTCCAAGTTTTGGCAATTATGAATAAAGCTGCTATCAACAAGTGTGTGCAGGTTTTTGTGTGGACATAGGTTTTCAGCTCATTTGAGTAACTACCAAGGAGTGCAATTGCTGGACCATTTGGTAAGAATATGTTTACTTTTGTAAGAAACTGCTAAACTGTCTTCCAATGTGGCTGTACCATTTTGCAATCCCACCAGCAATGATTAAGAGTTCCTGTTGTGGGCCAGCCCCGTGGCGCTCTCGGGAGAGTGCAGCGCTTGGGAGTGCAGCGGTGCTCCCGCCGCGGGTTTGGATCCTATATAGGGATGGCTGGTGTGCTCACTGGCTGAGCGCGGTACGGGCGACACCAAGCCAAGGGTTGCGATCCCCTTCCCGGTCACAAAAAGGACAAAAAAAAAAAAAAAAAAGAGTTCCTGTTGCACTATATCCTCAACAGCATTTGTTGTTAGTGTTTCAGATTTGTGCAATTCTAACAGGTGTGTGTTGGTGTCATTGTTTTAATTTGCAATTCCTTAATGACATGCTGTTGAGCATCTTTCAAATGTTTATTTGCTATCTGTATATTGTCTTCAGTGAGGTGTCTTTTTAGGTCCTTTGCCCATTTTTTAATCAGTCTGTTAGTTTTCTTATTGTTGAGTTTTAAGGGTTCTTTGTACATTTTGGATAACAGTCCTTTATCACATATGACTTTTGCAAATATTATCTCCCAATCTGTGATTATCTTATTTTACTGACAGCGTCTTTTGCAGAGCAAAAACTATCGATTTTAATAAAAGTCCAGCTTCTCAGTTATTTCTTTCAAGAACTGTACCATTGGTGTTTTATTTAAAAAGTCACTGCCATTCCAAAGGTCATCCAGATTTTTTTCCTGTATTGTTTTCTAGGAGTTGTATAGCTTTGCATTTTACATTTAGTCTGTGATCCACTTTGAGTAAATTTTTGTGAAGAGTATAAGGTCTTTGTCTAAATTCTTTTTTTTTTTTTGCATGTGGATATCCAGTTTTCCAGCACAATTTGCTGAAAAGTGTTTTTTTTCTCCACTGTACTGCCTTTGCTCCTTTATCAAAGATCAGTTGCCTACATTTGTATGGGTCTGTTTCTGGGCTCTCTATTCTATTTGTCTATTCTTTTATCAATATCACACTAGCTTGATTACTGTAGCTTTTTAGTAAGTCCTGAAGTCAGGTAGTGTGAGGCCTCCAACCTTGTTCCTCTCCTTCAATACTGAGTTGGCTATTCTCTCCATATAATCTTCAGAATCAGTTTATCAAGATCCACAAAATAACTTGCCCCAGTTTGACTGGGATTACATTGCATTACAAATCAAGCTGGAAGAACTGACAGTTTGACAATATCGAGTCTTCCTATCCATGAACATAGAGTACATCTGCATGTATTTAGTTAATATCTTTCATCAGAGTTTTACAGTTTTCCTCATATAGATCTTGAATGTATTTTGTTAGATTTATACCGAAGTATTTCATTTTGGGGGATGCTAGCATAAATGGTGCTCTCTTTTTAATTTCAAATTCCACTTGTTCATTGCTAATATATAGGAAAGCAGTTGACTTTTGTAGATTAACCCTGCATCCTGCAATCTTGCTATAATTGTTTATCAGCTCCCAGAGGTTTGTTGTTGTCATTGATTCTTTCAGATTTTCTACAGACGTCATCTGCAAAGACAGTTTTATTTCTTCCTTCCCAATCAACATACTTTCAAACTCCCTCCCTCTCCTTTTTTGGCCTTATTGCACTAGCTAGAACTTCAGTACAATGTTGAAAAGGAGTGGTGAGAGGGAACATCCTTGCCTTTCTCCTGATCTTAGAGGGAAAACTTCGTCTCTCATCACTGATTATGATGTTGTTCTGTTTTTTGTAAGTGTTCTTTACGAAATTAAAGAAGCTTCCATCTAGCTCTAGTTTGCTGAGTTTACTATTATTGGTTTTTTTAAATCATGAATGGTTGTTGGATTTTGTCAAATGCTTTTCCTACATCAATTGATATAATCAGGTGATTTTTCTTCTTTTGTCTGTTTATGTGATGAATTAAACTAACTGATTTTCCAATTTTGAACCAGCCTTACATACCTGGGATAAATCCTCTTTGGTCATAGTATATAATTCTCTATATACACTTTTGGATTTGATTTGCTGATGCTTTGTTCAGGATTTTTGCATCATAGTTCATAAGAGATATTGGTCTGCTGTTTTCTTTTCTTGTAATGTCTTTGTCTGGTTTTGTTATTAGGATAATGCTGACTTCACCAAAGGAATTAGGAAGTGTTTCCTCTGCTTCTATCTCCCAGAAGAGACGGAAGAGAATTAGAATAATTTCTTCCTTACATATTTGGCAAAATTCACCAGCAAGCCCATCTGGTTGTAGTGATTTATGTTTTGAAGGATATTAATTATTGATTTAATGTCTTTAATAGATACATGCCTATTCAGATTATCTACTTCTCATGAGTTTTGGCAGATTTTGTCTTTTAAGAAGTGGGTCTATTTCATCTAGGTTTTCAAATTTATGGGCTAGAGTTGTTCATAGTATTTATTATCATTTTGATATCCATGTGATCTGCAGTGGTGTCCCTGCTTTCATTTCTGATATTAGTACTTTGTGTCTTCTATTTTTCTTAATTAGCTTGATTAAAGGTTACCATTAAAAAAATTTTTTTTCAGCAGAAGCCAAGGACAGCCTCCTCTGCCTGGAGGCAGGTGGGCAGCAGGGCATGCCTGGAGTCCTAAGCAGGAGCCAAGGGCAGCCCCTTCTGCCTGGAAACAGGCAAGCAGCAGAGCACACCCAGAATCCTGGGCAGGGGCTGGGGGCAGCCCCTCAGCCTGGAAGCAGGCAGGCAGCAGAGCATGCCCTGGGTCCTAGGTGGGAGCTGAGAGAAGCCCCCTCTGCCTGGAGGCAAGCAAGCAGCAGAGCACACCCAGGGTCATAAGCAAGAGCTGAGGACAGCATCCCCTGCCCAGAAGCAGGCAAAGAGCATGCCAAAAATACCACTTCCACACGGTTGGCCCACCACAGCCACTGCCACATCCATGGCTGCCAGAAAAGTGGCTCAGTGCCAGAGCAGTAGCCACATCCACCATGCAGGAGGCCCTCCAGACTCAACTGCATTGACACAAGGAGAGTCACCAGTGGAGACCAGAAAAAGAAGAGGACATCTTTCTCCTCAAACTCACTCCAGAGTAAGAAGAAACAACTGCTCTACCAGATGACCAGACATCTATGTGGAGACACTAGAAATAGAATACCTGACAAAATGACACCACCAAAAGAATACCATAACTCTCAAATACCAGACCCTATAAAGCAGGAAACCCTTGAAATGACTGAAAAGGAATTCCAAAAACAATCTTAAGGAAACTCATTGAGATACGGGAAGACTCAGTTAGATAACATAATTGTAGTGGATTGAATTATGTCCCCCCAAACTCACTGGAACTTGAATTGTGTCCCCCAAGTTTTATGTAATAGAAACTTAGCCCCCATTGTGACTGTTAAGAGGGTGGGAAATCCTATCATGGTAATTGAAAGATGGATCCTTGAAGAGGGAATTGGATTGTAGGACCACGCAGTAGTGAATGGATTAAAAATGGAGGTCAGGAGTGTGGTTCTGAGGGCTTTAAAAGAAGAGGAGAGTCTGTCTTTCTCTCTCTCTCTGCTTCCACCAGCTTGCAAAGTGAGACCCTTGAGTCACTGTCACCACCAGATGGACTTTGGACTTGCCAGCCTCAGAAACTGTAAGCAATAAATGCCATTTTTCTTATAAATCACCCAGTTTCAAGTATTTTGTTATAAGCAACATTAACAGACTAATACAATAATGAAACAAGAAAAAAAAAAATCCAGGATATGAAGGAAGAAATTTACAAGGAGATTAATACCTTAAAAAAGAATTTAGCAGAACTTATGGAATTGAAATATTCACTCAATGAAATAAAAAACATAACAGAGCTTAAGTAGCAGGGTAGAACAAGCAGAAGAAAGAATTTTTGATTTTGAAAACAGTCTTTTTGAAATAACCCACGTGGACAAAAAAAAGGAAAACAGAATTTTTAAAAAGGAACAAAATCTAAGAGAGCTAGCAGACAACCTTAAATGAACAAACATTTGAATCATGGGTGTTCCAGAACGGGAGAAGAAAGAAAAAGGCATGGAAAACCTATTCAATGAAGTAGTAATGGAAAATTTCCCAGGTATAGGGAGAGACACAGAGGCTCAAAGATTCCCACATGGAATTGTTTAATCCTTAAAGAAACTTTCTAGCCTCTGAGCCAACATGCTGGAGAATTAAGACTTTTTTCCAACAAATTTCAGTTGTTATGTCTTGGAGAGTTGGTCACTTATGTCCTCTTTATCTCTGATAACTCTCCTTGCTCAGAAGTCTGCTCTGTCTGCAATTAATGTACTTAGGCCTATTTTTTTTTTTGATTAGAGCTAGTATGGTATGTATTTCTCTATACCTTTACTTTAAATCTATATGTAAGTTATATTTAAAGTAGATTTCCTGTAGACAACACAAAGTTGGGTCTTATTTTTTTTATCTACTCTGATAAACTGTCTTCTAATTAGAGTAGACCATCAATATTTAAAGTGATTATTGATACAGTTGGATTAATATCTATATCTACCATTTGTCATTTGTTCTGTTTCTACTTTTGTTTTCCACTTTTTTTTTTTTTTGCTTTTTTGTGGTTTTAACTGAGAACTTTATGTGTCTAGTCCGTTTGGGCCACTATAACAAAAGACCACATACTGGGTGGTTTAGAAACAACAGAAATTTATTTCTCAGTTTTGAGGCTAAGAAGTCCAAAATCAAGGTGCCAGCAGAATTGGTGTCTGGGAGTTTACTTCTTGGTTCACAGACAGCCGTCTTTTCGCTGGAACTTCAACTGGTTTAAAAGAAGAGCTGGCTCTCTGGAGTCTCTTATAAGGGCACTTTTCTAATCATGAAGTCTCCACCCTCATGACCTAATCACCTCCCAAAGGCCCACCTCTAAATACCATTACCTTAGGAATTATAATTTTTAAAAACTGTCTAAAAATAATTTTATTTATTTTTTGGGAGGATCTTCATGCTTTTTTTTTCTTGCATATCAATAATTATATTAATAGTTAATGGTCTTTTTAGAAATTATCATTACACAATGTAAACATTTTTTGTGGCCATTTAACAATTTTAGAATTTTAATATATGCATTTTGGGGGGACACAGTCACAGCCTAGCATTCACTCCAGTTGTGCCAAATTCATATCCATCTCACATGCAAAATACATTCCATTCATCCTGATAACCCTAAAATCTTCCAGCATCAACTCAAAAATCTAAATTGCAGAGTCTTATCTAAATGAGATGTGGATGAGAATGAAGGTACAATACATTCTGAGGCAAACTGCCCTCCAACTGTGAGTCAAACATGTTCTAGGTTTCCAAAATACAATGGTGGGATGGGCATAAGTTAGACATACCTGTTCCAAAAGGAAGAAATAGGATAGAAGAAAGAAGTGACAGGTCCCAAGTAAGCCTGAATCTTTAGGCTTGAGAATAATCTTGGCTCAATGCTCTGCCCTCCAGGATCAGCCGAGTGATAGTACCACGTTCAGGACACAGTGGGAGGACACAGGCCCCATGGCTTTATGTACTCCTGTCCCTGAGGCAGCTATATGCCTGGGTCCTGGCCCTGCAGCAGTTCTCTGCAGTGGGCCCACCTCCAGAGCAGCTCTGTGCCTGGATCATGCACTCTGGAATCAACTGCTAGTGGCAGTATGGAGTCATGGGGATTGCCCCACCTCCATGGCTCCAGTGGGCATGGGCCTGGTGGGAGCTTTCTGGAGGCATCCTTTGAACTCTAGGTGAAGGCAGCCACAACTCCACAGCTTTGCACTCTGGGCCTGCTATTAGAGGGGCAGCCCTGATGATATCCAAAATGCCTTTGGAATCATTTTCCCATTGCCTTGGAAAATAAATCTTGGCTTCTGTTTATAGATGGCTGATTATTCTTTATGTTGATGAATAGCATCTGGCTTACATTGCAATAGCCAATCCATCCTAATTACCTCATCAAACAGTCACTTGGCCACACCCTTGTTCTCTCCTGAACAGGCTTTCTCATTTTTTTTCCGTATGGAGACACTGAGTTTTCCAAATTTTTGAGTTCTACTTCCTTTCTATTCAACAATTCTGTCTAAATCATCTCCTTGCATTTTACCATAAGCAGTCCAAAGGAACCAGAATGTCCCTTCAACATTTTGCTTAGAAATAGCCCCAGCTAAATATCCAATTTAATTTCTCACAGGTCCTACTTTCTAAAAAATGCTAGGACGTGAACACAATTCAGCCAAGCTCTTTCCATTTTGTAACAGGATGGTCTTTCCTCTAGTTTCCAATAACATGTTCCTCATTTCCACTTGAGACTTCTCTGTATTCACCTCTCTCTCCAATTTTTGGTGTGGTGGTTTGATCTGTAAACTCATTTCTCTGACAGATCTTAGAAGAGTTGTTGATTTTTAAGTCTGTGCAGCTTTTTCCTTGTGAGGATAAAGTGATAAATTCTAAGTTCTTTTTATGGCACATCAGAGACTGTAAATCCTGTCGGAAGACTTTGTTTACTAATTCAATCTCTTGTTATAGGTCTATTATTTATTTCCTTTGGAGTCAGTTTTGGTAGTTTTTGTGAGTCTACTGATTTGCCATTCCATCTCACATCCTTTTACTTTTGGTTTTGTTTGTGGTATTTTCTTATAACCCTGGTTCTGTAAGGTCGTTATTAATGTCCCCACTCTCGTTCTTGATTTTAGTAGTTTGATGATCCTTCCATTTTCCTTGAACAGTCTAGCTAAAGGTTTGCCAAATTGCTTTATCTTTTCAACTCTTGGGTTTGTTGATTTTCTCTCTTGTACTTTCTATTTATCTCCACTGTAATCTTTACTAATTCCTTCTCCCTGCTCGCTGTGTGCTTAGATGATCTAATATTTTGTGCATAATTGTTCATCATATTCTTATAATCCTCAGTATTTCCATAAAATCAGTAGTAATGCCTCCATTTTCATTAGTAATTTTGAGACCTTGCTCTTTTTTTTCCCTTGATCTACCTGAAGGTTTGTCATTTTTGTTCTTTTCAAAGGAGCAACTTTTGGTGTTATTAATTTTGCCATCTTCCCCCCATTCCCTATTTGATTAATCTCTGCTATCTTTAGTACTTCTTTCCTACTGCTTGTTTTAGGCTTCATTTGTTCCTCTTTTTTCTAGTTTCTTAAAGTGGGAAGTTAGGGTATTGATTTCAGATCTCTCATCCTTTTGTGTGATATCTTCTTTGACTGACTGGATATTCGGAAGTGTGTTGTTTTGTTTCCACATATTTGTCAATTTTCCAAATTTCATTGCTATTTTTATTTCTAGTTTTATTACATTGTCACTGGAGAATATCATTTGTATGATTCCAAACTTCTTAGAGACCTATTTTGTGGTTTAACATGTTATATCTTGAAGAATGTTACACAGGCACTAAAGAATGTGTACTTTGCTGTTGTTGGGTACAGTGTTCTACAGATGTCTTCTAGGTCTAGCTGGTTTATAGTCCTCTTCAAGTATTGTTTGATCTTCTGTTTTGGTGCTCCAAATTCATTATTAACAGTGGGGTATTAAAATTTCCAACTATTTTTGTTGAACTATTTCAATTCTGGCAGTTTTTGCTTCATATAGGTGGGGGCTCTTTTGTTTGGTGCATGTATGTTTATAGTTGTTATATCTTCTTGGTGAATTGACTCTTTTATCATTATATAATGTCCTTCCTTTTCTCTTACAAGTATAACAATTTTTGTCTTAAAGTCTATTTGACCTGAGATTAGTACATCCACCCTGCTCTCTTTTGGTTTTTGTTTTCATGGAATATCTTTTCCCATCCTTTTAACTTATTTGTGTCTAAACACATACTTGGATCATGGTGTAAGAATTTAGACCATACCAACTCCACCTTTATCAAATAAAGCTGGGTCCCTCCAGCTCTATTTGCCTTTTCTATGACATCACTCCTCTGTCCCCCCTTCTCCCCCACCCCAAGCTTTTTACTGGAAAGTTAACCATTAATCTGAAGCAAGGCAAGCATGGTTAAGACAATGACTGAAAAGCTAGGCTAAGAAGATAAAGACAAATGCTTTCCTGTTGATGCTGTGGTACCTTTAAGCTAAATACTCAGTAATCATAAGACATCAGGAAGTCAGCCTCATCAACAAGCTTTATGTAGACTTCCCCTATCTCTGTTTTTATCCCATATACCTTTATAAACTGCTGCCTTTCCCCTAAGTGGAGCAGACTGCAGCTGCACAAGTGTTTGGATTGCCCTTCACTGGATCCTTCCTGTATGTAAGTTACACATTAATAAATTATTTGTTAACTGGGATGGTGCTGCCTGTTTTGTTTTTCAGACTCAGAGTTCCTTCTCAGTTTGGAGACTATTTCACCTTGTCTCCATCCTTGAACACGTGATGTGTGAAATCAATGCAGTTTGGTAAGCAAATCAAAGCTCCAGGTCACTATTGCATGCTTCTCAGTCCAGAAATAGACAAAAATGACCTGCACTGACAGAGTCAGGGAGTTATCCCTGGGAGGAGAAATCAATGAAGAGGACAAGAGGGTTTCAGGGGCCTGTCGTCATTTGCTTCTCATCTAGGTGATCTCACAGTGTGTTCAGTTTGTAAAACTCTGGTCTGCCAATAAACACTTTGTTTGCACTCATGTATGTGTTCTATACTTCACAAAAACTTTAAGGAAAGCAAATTTTGATTTCTCACTTGATTGTGAAATGAAAAAAAGGGATCCTGACGCAATAGGGTGGAATCATCGATTCCTATTGTTCTCTCCCCCCACACAGCCCATGTCACAGGCCTCCTGTTTGGACACAGAGAGGCCTTGCTTCTTCCTGTTCTTCTAGAAGGAGGAGCTCCATGTGGGGCAGACCCCTTCCCCCAGGTACTGGGCTCAAGAAGGTTGTCTCTTGGATGAAGAGGTGAACTCAAAAGAGCCAGCATACTTGCCCACAAGAAACTTCAATAAACTTCACAGCTGGAAAAGGCTGACACATAGCTGAAAGGTGAGTGCATGTAGAAGCAAATCTCATGTGGGACACCTGTTCTCCTGGGAGGCTCTGTGGGCAGGTAGCCCAGCACCTCAACAGCGCTGGCAGACAGATACCCCATTAAGGTGTGCTGAGGATAACCACCTCCCCCAAAGCACCCTGGGGGTTGGTGCTCACAGAGCTTCAGGGCTACTAGTTACATAGCTATGTTTACTGTGTACAAGTTTGACCTGTATAGTAGGATGTGTGCACTTTCCTGGATGCAAATTATGGCTTTGATAAGAAGTTGACTTAAAATTATACTCCCCACAGGACAAAGGCCCAGCTCCATGGCCTGGCATCCGAGGCCTTGGTGATGATAAGACAATAAGAACCATATAAGCTACAATCATCCATTGAATACCTGCTGCATGCTGGATACCAAGGACTTGATGAAGCTTTACAACCACCTCTGAGAGAGGAACTGTTGTCCCCAACTTACAGATGGGGAGATTGAGATTCAGAGAGGCTAAGTCAGCCAAGATCAGCCAGCTACCATGATGATGATTCAATTATCTGCCCAGCTCCCAAGCCTGCGCTGTTATTTCTAGCTCTAGTAACCTGCCAGGGGGTAGGGGTGAGACCACTGCAGGGAAATGGAAGACAGGAAGCAAATGGAGACCACTCCTTACCACAAAGGAAGGCTGAACAGGTGGCCTTTCAGCATGGACTGAAGGTTGTCACTCCACCCCAGAAACTGAAGAACACGGTTGAGGACCCAGAACATGAGGGTGGGGGAGGACAGACTCAAAGTCTGGATGCTTGCGAAAATCACACACACCACCAGGCAGAAGTAAGCCAGTTCACAATAGGCCATGCACACAGGTGGAAGCAGAGGGCACAGGCAGTGTCCCCCTCGAAAGGGGCATGCCCCACAGAGCCTGCCACCTTACATCCCCTTCCTTGTCGGAAGTCTCCGGGCAGATCAGGTGAGGGCTCCCTTTTCAACTTTCTCCAGGGGCTTGTTGGGACAACGGGTTTTTTTATTCAATGGTTCAAACTGAAAACAGATCATGACAGCCACTACGAAAGAGGGATATGATTGTCAGAGGAAGCTCTGCAGTGACAGTGAGGCTGGGAGAGGTGGCACAGTAGTCAGAACCCGGTCTGAGATGGCCTTCCAGAAGGAAGCCTTAGATGGGTGACAGAGGCTGTCGGAAGAGGTGGCAGGAATGTATCCCAGTACTTCCTGTCTCCTTGGCTAGGATTCTGTCCCCTTTTTTCATACCCACAAGCACTCATTCAAATGTGCTGTGCATCTTTACACATATTCTTACAGAAAAGAATGGTTTTGTGTTGACAAACAGGTAGCCCTTGCTGCCTAAATCTATTCTTTCCTGGGACAACAAAGAATTTGGACAACAAAGGATTCTGTGTTATCCAAATCTCTGCTTCCTAGTCAGGCTAGTGAGCTACTTGTGGTTTTAGTCTGCAGAAACAAAACGTGTTCTTATACCACACTGCTGAGCACTCACACCTGATGCTGCGTGGGACCTTGGGGGTGCACCCCTTGTTTCCAAGGATGGACCCTGGCTTACCTAATAGGTTTGCTTTGTTGTTGCTGCTGTTTGAGGCACTGGAATTTACTGGAACCATAGTTATCTGGAGCAGAGGGTCAAAGCAACCACAAAGAACAAGCCATGTGCTTTATCTTTTTATTATTCTTTATTTATTGGTCCTACCAACATGACTCTTTACCCAGGCCCACTGCTCCTATGCACTCTGGCTTTGTAGACATTCAGGTCACACGTCTATTTCCCGAGAGTCTCAACTTCTTCTTCCTATTCCTTTCCATGCTTTGCCTCACTTTCTCAGAAACTGAAGGCATTTGCTTATTATTATTTGCTTGTTTGGGTCTGTGTAAAGGTTCCTTGGCAGGAGAACATGCATATGACTTTAAAATAAAGACCAACATTCTGACACTAAGGTAATGCACAGAAAAAAATACAGTACTCAGACATCATTGCAAATAAATACCCCATACAGATGAAGTTATCTCAAATGTAATAATATTTTTTATGAATCAACACTGTAACAGAAGGTAAAAATAGGAGTCCCTACAACTAGGAATAAGAAATGCTTATTCCAGGAAACAGAATTCTTTTATTCTTGCCATTTGTATTATTATAATTTGGGTATTTGTTTGGAAGAAGACAATTTTTCTTCTTCTCTGAGTACCAATTGGATCACTCCCATGAACCTCACTCAGCAAACAGAGCACGATGCACACACCTGGTTTGCTAAGGAGCTTTAATGAGTTCTGTTTCCTGAAATTAACAGTGATTAGTTACACCAAGCAAGAGAAGATATAATGTTTTATTTTCACATTTGCAAAGAATACCACGGCTAACCCTTGTCCCACTGCGTGCCGACGAAGTGTCGGCTCTCCTGATGCCCTTGGCTCTTCACAAACGTGGTGTTCACACAACTTGCTTAGCTTGTCCCATAAAGTCCATTTGGTTCCCAAAACACAGTCAAGGTTTTGCATTTATTTCATTTTCTAAGCCCCTGAATTTGCAAGTAAAGAATCACTGACTAACAGAATTTTGCACAATTACTGTTTTATCTCCCTCAATGAAGATGCCCAGGCACAGGTGTGAGGCGAGCACCTGCTCCCACCTGCTGGTCCACACTGGCCTTCAGCATTCCCAACTGCCCGTTTTAGAGAATTAACTACGCTGGGACACCTCCCTTAACTGATGAAGGCACTACTGGCAATGATTACTAACAAAATGGTGCTGAAATAGAACACCCTAAAAATCGACAACTGTAGAATTTTCTAAGTGTACCATAATTTGGCACAACAACCAGAGTAACAAAACAATTCCAATTTGGAATTTCACTGGTACAGTTGTATAAAATTCTGTTAATCAGTCATGCTTCACAATGTCCTAAAACCCAGAAAATTCTGGAATCTGTAGGTAATACTACTCATTCAATAATTTATCTTTTTTTTTCAAGTGCCTATTACTGTTTTAACCAGAGCAAAGGTCAAGTTTTCTTCTTGTTACATTGAACTATTCCTAAGAATAATAATAATACAATATGAAAAACCCCAGAATTGGAATACCCTGGATTTCTTAATGAACATGGCATTTAAAATCTGTAATTTCAAACATGAACCATAATGCTGTATAATCTAAAAGGCTGCTGAACCACAGTGTGGCTACCTCTAGCCAGCTCCTTGTTGGGAAAGCCCTCCTCCCCACCGTCTAGAGCTACACACTGGGAGTACACAGCTCTGCCTCATGTTGACGCCAGGTCAACAAGGTGGGAGCTAAGACAGAGAGCTACAGGACCACGAGCACAAACCACGGCATCTGAGACCGTCTCTCTATGTCGGAATTAGGGAAGCAAATATAATATCAAAATATCAAAAGTGCACAGGTTGATCGGATAAAAAAAGGAACAAGGAGACCCCTGTGGTAGGCGTCTCCAGCAGGCTCCTAGCGAGCCTGGTGGTGGCCGTGGAAGCAGGTTCTTCAGCCCATACAGAGGCCTTTCCAAGCAGCAGCTCGCAGCATTCTCAACATTAAAGCTTTTCTCTCCCATTGAAAACTTGGGGAATGCTATTTTGCAAAGAATTGCAGTGGCATATCCAAAAATGTTTCTAAGTGGAATTTTAGGTTGCCCTTCCTTCCTCCGTGTGGGCAGGGGAGGGGAAGGGAGGGGCTGCAGTGTGACAGTGCTGGGGGGTCGAGTCCTCCCTGCAGCTACTCTACAGCTGAAAACAGGAGAAAACAAGACAGCATTAGAAACTGGTCACCTGTTGCTTCCTGTTCATATGACAACTAAAGCTCCCCATGTGCCAGGAGGGCGCGAGCATGTTAGTTGCAGAAGAGGAGACCTGTGTGTTAGGGGGCTGGTAGCTCTGAATCTGCAAAGCCCCTTATGAGTTCAGAGAGAAGCTGCATGCCACGCTTGGTGAGGAGAGAGCAAAGCGGATGTGGGGCTGGCACACAGCAGCCATCCCACCAAGTCTTGCTGGGGGGCTGGGGGTGAGGGACATAGATCTGAGCCCAGGGGTCACAGGTGGGCCTGTCCTGGAGCGTGGAAGAGACCAAGACACATTATGCACCAAAGGGAAGAGCGGGTGGGGGCAGACAGTTGTGTGACGGGCAACAGGGTCTCCCGTCAGTTACACTAATCCCTTTCTTCATATACAGACCCGGCAAGCAGCCTACAGGGGAGAACACTGCAACCTCCGGGCTAGCCAGCCCACAGTGACGGAGGTAAAATACTGAGAAACGTTCTGCTTCAGAACCTGTGAAGTTGGATGGCCTGATGCCACAACTCTGGCATGGACGGAGCCTCTGGAAACAGGAGGGCCCAACAGCTGCCTTTCCTCTTCCTGTCATGACCCCACAAATTGCACTAAATAGAGGGAACTCCACACCTCCTGCCTGTGAATCCTGGGACTGGTCCTGGACCATGTGAAAGCTTTCCCAGCACCAGGACGGGCCCTGGCTATCACCGTGGCTGTCCTTCAAGTCAGCCAAGCCTGCTGGTGGCTCGGATTTCAGGTTGGTATTCTCAAAGCCCTGCTTCTTCAGGTCTCAAGCCCCGGAGATGAAGGCCTGATAATGGGCAGCCAGGATTACCCAAATACAAAACAAAGGACAGGCTTCGCAGTGAGGACCAAGGTCCGGCCAGGCACTTGGAAAGCTTTTTTTATTTAAAAAACAAAACCCAGGGCTCAGGCCCTGTCAATTTGTCACCTCACAGGCCACAAGACAATCATGGAGATCTCAGAAATAAGAAACTGAGGCTGCCACACGCTGATCTCCTGGGTTTTGGTCAGCTACAGCTGTGCCGTGCATGTCTAGTTGGCAGAACGCAGGAGATCAGGGCTGCTCTTCTCTGGATGTGGGGAAAGAAATTCTGCACTTTTGTCCCGAATGTGACTTGCAGTGAGACGCTGCACAAGCTACAATGCAATTTTTTCCATAAAACTATGCCAAGTGCAGAGCCATCCTCTAACCTCCTAAAACTGCTTTCTGGTACTGACGTTAGATACATGCGAGGAACATGCAAGTTTCAACCCAGTTCTGTCCTTGCAGTGCCAAGGGAGCAGGACCAGGACTCCTTCCCTTGGGTTTTCCCAATGGCGCCCGGGGCCCCTGGAAGACACTTTACCACATCTGTCTTCCATAAGGGTGCGGCCCCATTCCTCCTGCTGACCTCCGCCAAGAGAGCAGCTGAGGACAGGGTGCTCCCAAGCGGAGCTGCAAAAAGTGAGAAGCAACACAAAGCTCAGGAGTGTCCAGGTGACCGCACGCGCCCCACACTGCCTTGGCCCCAATCCTGCCCTCTGTGCGTTAGTCACGTTAAGACCGACCTAGCACCGCAATCCCACTGCTGCCTCTGTGTTAGTTGAGGTGAAGCAGATGTTAGTGCAGCGTGCAGCACCCCGCAGCCCTAATCGCAGTAAATGCTGTGCTTCTCACTGCAGAACACCTGGTTGGTGAGCCCGGTGCCCTCGGCCCTGTCGCTGGCACAGGCGCACGTGTGACTTACAGTCGGGGTGGCCGGCTTGGCCTTGGCAGTAGCCTTGGCGCGGCCCCGCCGGGTCTGCTCATGGTCCAGCTCGAGCAGCTCCAGCCGCTGGGTCAGTGCCAGCTTCTGCTGGATGGCCATGCGCAGCAGTGAGTTCAGTGTCTTCTTCTCATCCTCAGCGGCTGCCAGCTGCCGCTGCATCTCGTCCAGCTGCGTGATGTACTCGTCACACCTATGGGGACCAAGAGTGTGGCTGAAGGGCCAAGCGGGGCTGCCTTCCATGTGGTCCCTGACCTTGGGGCCGGGGCTGGAGAGGCTTGTTCTGGTTTCTTTTACAAAGCTTCGTTTGGACAATGCCCCTGATGAGGGTCAGTGGGATGCTCAAGGCCCTGGATAGCACAGCCCTGTAAGGCTGGTCTGAGTTCTGTGTTGTTGATTTGGGGATGTGGGCTGCTTTGTTCATTTCACTGGAGGTGGCTCCTCTAAAGACACTAAGCTTTCAGTGACTTGCCCTTCTCTAAAAGGGGCTCTTCCCACACGAAGGCCTCGAGGTGGCCCAGGGCACTGAGACATCATGGCTCCCAGGGTGTGGATGTGAACCCAAGCAGGACTGGGCCTGTTCCTGCTGCAAGCACAGTCGGTGCTTAGTCAGTGGGTGCTGAGTGACCAACCAGAGCAGGGAAAGATGTGTGTGGACACTGTAAACAGCCCAACCCAGCACCTGGGCCTCACTTAACTAGGACTCATGAGCCCCACCTGTGTGCAGAGCTGGGGGAAGGTCTCTGCGGGGCCTGGCACAGGGCTCCCAGGGAAGTGGGGGGCATGCCAGGTACTGAGCACAGCCCTGCCTTGCCCACATCCACCCACCAGGAGCTGGCCCCTTGACAGTGCCCTCTCTAGAGACTGCCTTCCACGGGGACATTCACTGAGCTGTCACTCTCACAGGTTTGAGATCTTAGCTCCATCTGAAAAGTCAGGTCTTTAAATAAAACAAGTTTAAAAAGCTAGGGATTACATGCAAGATGCTGAGGAACTGTGGAATCTTTTCCAAACCACTTTCTGAAGTCCCAGGAAGGGTGCAAGCTACTAGAGAAACCCTGGAACTCTTCCTTGTCTCCACAGGGAGACTGAGAAACCAGGAGTGGCCAGCAGAGAAGCAGGCTCTGCACTCAACTTCCGAGATGTCTACTCGGAGACTCAGCTTCTTCACCCAAGAAAAGGAACCATCCAGCTTATCTGATCGGCCTGTGGAGGGCCTAGCCTTTCCATGCAGGAGCTGTCACCACACCAGCCAGTAGATGGTGCCGCCCATCTTTGGAGAGTGAAAGGCAGCGGCGCCTGTGGGGGGCACCTGCGGATACCCCACAACCTGGATCTGTCCCATGGAGACCTCTAAACAACTAGGAAGCCTCACTTCCCAGTCTCGGTCTGAACTTCCCCAGCTCGGGAGGGATGTGCACAAGTGGGGGCTGCCCCCATCCACCCCTCGGCCAACCACTAAGAGCCCCCTGCTGGGGACAAAAGTAAGCTGCTCCCCTCTAGCACCGAGGCCTCCTCTCCCTCCCCTGACCAGCAGGACAGAAGGCTAATCCCAGGTGGTCACAACGACATGGAGGTGCAGAGCTGTGCAGAGGCTAGACTCCTGACAGGGGACCCCGACCATGACCTACTCCAGACAGGAGGGAAACCTTCCTTCTGAATCTACAAACTTAAACTCAAGCTCGTTCCTTACGGCCAACTCTTTGGGGGCAAACTCCTTCTGAGATAAAAGGTCAGGGCTCACTTGCCACCTGTCTGCCCGAAGTCAGCCCTTATAACTGTTGGATCCAAGGGCCCCCCAGCAGGGTCAGGCTCCCCTGCCACCCCCGAGCTCCACGCCTCCAATCTGTCCACTCTGGAGTCCACTCTTCTCAGCCCTTCTGCTTCTCAGCCTCCTTATGTATAGAGCAGAGATAAAACGGCCTGAAAGGTGTTCATTAACAGCAAAATGGAGATGGCCCCACAAAACTAGGCTCCTGGGGGCCAAGCTGGGCAGTGACAGGAATAGAAAAAGGATCACACACCCTTTGCCACGACTGGCGGCACATGGGCGCCTGCTAGGCATGCCCCACACTCAGGCACCTGCTTGCACGAGCACAGAGGAAGCTGAGGTGCAGCCAGCTGGGGATCCCTGACACCATGCAGTCCCCACATCTCTTCACCCTCCCTTAACACCAATTCGAGCACCCATGTGCCAAGGAGGAGCTGAGGCTGCACTTCCCAAACCTCATGCTCTATCAGTCCTGACGGTGCTAGACACAGGCGCTGACCTGGCAGGTGTGCAGACCTTAGAGGCAGGCAGCACAGGGCTGCATGCGCCAGGCAGAAGGGGAAGGGCCGGGTGCAGTTACCTTGTGGCGAACATGGCACGCAGCGAGGAGAAAGTGGCTGCATCCTCCTTGAGCGCCTTGAGCTCGTTGCGCAGCTTCATCATTGTCTCGGTCACCATGGCCTTTTCGTTCTCATACTTGCTCTTCAGGTTGGCGAGGGCCACCTCAGCTGTCTGGGGGACAGACATGTGCAGTGTGGGTGAGTGAAGGGTGGAAGCAAGCCTAGAGATGATCTGAGTTCATGGTGGGAACCCTAGGTCCGAGGAGGTGCTGACACCCACAAAGAAAGCTCTCTGGGAGGGGTTCCCCCTCTGATGCAGCCCTGGAAACAAACTCTGGCAACTGTGCCGTGAGGGTCAGCCTGCCTCAGAGTCCCACCTGCTGATCTGACTGGCAGAGAAGGACTGCACGCCAAACCTGTCCCTGGGACCCCACAAAGCCTCACATCTCTCTCTCCACGACATTCAGGCCATGGCTGTCACAGGTTCTTTACACAAGTGTGTAGCAGCAACACTTGTTGGATGGGCTGTTCTGGTTAAAAGGGCCCTTGAACCCACCAGTCCGCTCCAACCTCCTGCCTGGGGGCCCTGGCCAGAGGGGAGGGCAGACGCCTGAGATGACCTGGGGCCAGCTCTACCTTGTGGTGACACAGGCCAGGCCCCTGTGGTGGGTGGAGACAAAGGGGGAGAAACACCCAGCCGCCACGCTCTAGGTGACAGTGCCCCTTCCCAGCCACCTTGCCACCTCACCTGCTTGTTGGCCTTGAGCACAGTGCGCAGCGTGGTGATCTGTTCCCGCTTGGTGCTGAGCAGCGACTTTAGCTTAAGGATCTCCTCCATGAGCGCCTCCTTGTCCTTGTCCACAGCAGGGCCCAGCTCCTGCGAGGCAATACGCTGCCGCGACAGCTCTGTTGTGCGGTCCACAGCCACCTGCAGGTGCTTGATCTGGTCGCGGATGATGGCGATCAGGTTGTAGATATTCATGGGCTCCCGACGCGGGTCACTCAGGGGCGATGGCAGTGAGGAGCTAGGCGAGGGGCTACTGTCCCCAGCACCACCATCTGCTCGGCCTGCCTCTGTGGACAACAGCCCCTTGGGCAGGAGGACGGGCGAGCGGCGCCCCCGGCTCTCAGGGCTAGTGCGGCCCCCGGGGCTGGTGAGGCCGGCTCCGCCCTGGCCCTCACGGTAGTAGTCCAGCATGACGCGGTTGGGCGTCTCATTGTTGCACATGCACACGTGGTGGTAAAGGTTGGCCAGCTCCTCGCTGAAGGTCACCAGCTCATCCTGGGCCACACTCAGGCTGCCCTGTGTCTCACCAGCAACGTCGCTCACCTTCTTCAGCTCCTTCTCCAGCCGGGCCAGCAGCTCACGGTCTTGGCGGCTGGCATTCTCTAGCAGGGAGACCTTCTCGGTGAGCGCCTGGCCCTCGGCCTCGTAGCGGCCCTTCTCCTCGGCGTGCTGAGCCTCACGGGCCTCGTGCGTGCTGCGCAGTGTCTTGAGCTGCTCCCGGAGCTCGCCAGCCTCGGCCACGGCCACATGGTACTTGCAGGCCAAGATCTCGGGCCCATTGATGTCCACCTCGTAGTAGTCACCATCTTCATGGCTGTCACGGTCCTTCTCATTGTCCAGGGCTGTCTGCCGCTCCTTGCCGGCCTGCAGGCGCCGCAGGGCACTCAGGTTCTCCGTGAGGCGGCTCACCTTCTCGTGCTGCTCTGAAAGGGCCCCCTTCGCGTGCTCCAGCTGCTTCTGTGTGTCCTGCAGTGTTGCTAACAGGCCCACCTTCTCCCGCTCCATCTGCAGAGGCAAGGGCAGCAGGAAAGCATGTCAGCAGCCTATGCGCCCCACAGGCTTGGAGGACCCCTGAGGACAGCCCAGTGACATCCCATTCTGTGCCAGGAGGGCCATGGGCTCTGCAGGTTCCCTGACCATACTGTCAGTGAGGCAGGGGCAGTAACATTTGGGGTATAGATTGGATGGAATCCATACTGGAACCTCAGATGCTGCCTGTCACCAGTAATGGTGCTCACTGTGAGGCTGCTCTCCCCTCACCCCTGCTAGAGGGTAGCTGGGCTCAGGAAGCAGAGCTCAGGATGGCGGAGTGGTGGGGAACCCTCACTGCCCAGCTCTCTGCTCTGGAGGGTGGGGGCCATGCTGCCCTCTTTCTCCAAGGCCTTTGAAGGCATGCAATCACTTGCTGGTTCACTAGTGACCCATCTCCAGGAGATGAGTCCACGCATGATGCTGACTGGTCACTTGTCTCCTTGTCTGGGTGGGGTTAGTGTCTTGTCAGCTCACCCGTGATATGGGTAACAGGGGAGCACTGGGCCGAGGTGCTAAACTTCATGCAATCCTCAGGGACCTCCCTCTCTGGACTCCTCTCTCTGTACTACTGGAGCTTCACTTATGGTAACAACGCAGGATTTACTTATTTAATTTTTGGCAGCTGGCCAGTACAGGGATTCTAACCTGTGACCCTGATGTGACCAGCACCAGATTCTCCCAAATAAGCTAGCCAGTTAGTCCCAACACAGGATTTAAAATTAATGTAAGAAAGTAAATTACGTCAACACAGCATCAGTGTCAGGCAAGCACTGCTCAGGGGACAGTGCCCCGAGGGCCCCGCACCTGCTCACCTGCATCAGCTGCTGCTTCAGCTTCTGGATCTCAGAGATGTTGAGCTCACTGAGCAGGTCAGAGACGAGGCTGGGGGAGGGTGGTGTGAGGCCGTCCTTCTGGGGTGTGGAGGTCTTGTTGTCCAGCGGCAGCTTGGCGAGGCTACCGTGCTCAAAGCCGTTGACCAGGGCCTCGGTGTCATTGTTGGGCTCGGCGGCATCATCGCTAAACTTGAGGCCATCCAGGGAGACGTGCAGGTGGCTGGTGTAGAAGGAGTCATTGATGCTCATGTAGTGCGACAGCTCCTTGCGCAGGCTGTTCTTCTGCTCCCTCTCCGTCTTCAGCGTCTCCAGTGCCTCTTCCAGCTGCCGCTCCGAGATCTCCTTGAGCCGTATGGCATCCTCCAGCTGGCTGTTGAGGTACTCAGTCTCCTCCTCCAGACGCTTGATCTCATGCTTGAGACCCTCAAATTCCACCTGGGAAAGAGAAGCCAAATGCTCCCACGTCAAGGCCACGCAGAGGCTCCTTTTAGGCTTGATAAATCAGGGAAACACACCTGCGGCCAACTCCCCCACCACAGAGGTGAAGCGCCGCCCTGTGGAAGGGGCTGCAGCCCATCCAGACCAAGGCTGCTTCCCCATCGAGAGATGCAGGGGCAAAGAGGGCTCTGTGGCATGAGATGCAAACACACAGAAGGTCTAGCTCCTTGCTGGACAAGTGTGCGCCTGAGGGGGGGGGCAGCATAAACTCTGAAAGGCTGAGCCACGACACCGTGTCCAAGCCAGATACTCTATGTGGAAATCCACTGAGAACAACACACATATATGCCAAACTTCTATTCCTGGTCACTTAAAAATATTACCACGTACATGCTGACTTAAAATTCTACAAGACTGCCTAATTAACATTAACAGTCACCTAAATATCTTAAGGTATATGAAATACATATTTCAGTGTGTGCTATGACCATTACTTCCAATCATCTTTCAAAACGAAGGAATGAACTGAAATACCCCCGAGGCAGAACGTCTCAGCACACACGTGACACCCAGACCTGGAGGAGTTCAAAGGTAAGTGGGAAAAGCAAAATCAAAGTCTCATCTACGTGAAAGTATATGAGAAGGACAAGGAAAAAACAGATGGAAACCAACGCTTTATGTGGGGGTTCAGGGTTCATAAGCAAGTTTTGGAAACATTCCTTATCATTCTATAATATTTGTACAAAAAATCAGAAACAAACCAATAAAACAAAGAGCTGAGCAGATCTCTGTGGGTCTTGGGCAGGAAGGGACACCTGGTATGGTGAGCATGGAGAGCCCAGTGTCAGCGCCACAAACTGAGAGGTGAGGAATCCCAGAGAGGGAGGGACAGTGGGCCAGATTCCACCAAGCTTCAGTTTCCCCTCTCCTCAGGTAACTGTGGGCCATGCTCTGCCAGCAGTCACGGCAATGACCACATGGTACCCCACATGAAGACCACTGCTATGACTGTTAATAAGCATGAGCTGTCACAGCAGGACCGGTGCTGTGAGCTCTGTTCCTGCAGTTTTCTGGGAGCAGAATCCACTCTGCTTGTTTTTGTAAACACAGATTTCAGAGTAAACACATGCACTTCCTCACCCAGTATAGAAATGCCAGGTCCCCTGATGGTGAGACTTTTCTGCTCTGAGAGGATTTTGGTGGTACAGAGACTCTGAGGAAAGCAAAAATGACATCCACTGCATTTTGGGGGAAGTTTTGGGGTTTCCTGAGAGAAAAGGTTCCCTATTCCCCACTCTGCAGGGCACTGGCTCTTGAAGAGGTGGGAGCAAATTCAGGTCCTGAGTGGCCCCCAGAGCCTAGGATTGCCTTATCCTATCACAAGACAGCAGGGATCCTCCTCATCCCCATTAGAGACTGAGACCATGCTGCCTGTCCCCATCAGAGACCAACCCCCTGCTCATCGCTGCCACAGAAAGCAGGGACCCTGCTCGTCCCTTTTATATGCAGAGGGGACTATGCTTGTTCCCATTACAGACAGAGGGGACGGTCCTCTGACCCATCACAGTCTTCCCCAACATAGGCAAGGAGGACCCTCCGCATTCCTCTCAGAGACAGACACCCTGTTGGTCCACATTAAAGAAAGAGAAGAGCCTTTTCGTCCCTGTCATGGGCAGAGACATGGAGATGTTTCAGGCCTCGTGGTCAGCACCTGAAAGAGAAGAGAAGCTAGAGGATCAGTCTCAGGTTTTTTGGTGTAACCTCTTCATCACCTCTTGGATTTTTTTCCCATTTTTGTTGGCTGGGACACCTCAGCCTGGCCAATTGTCAGCAAACACTGCAGCCAGAGGCCTAGTTTGGTGGTCCTGCCGGCCACACTCCCGCCTCCACAGTGTGAAGCTGGCCCCAGGCCTTGGAAGTGTGGAATGAGACAGGGAACACCTTCTGAACGGAAGAGAAAATAATGACAGGGAATGCCTTCTGACAGGAGAGAGAGGGGTGGGTGAAAAGGCAGCGTGGCCCACAGCTCACAGGAGTACCTACCCCCACCCCATGGGCCCAAGACTACCTGGTTCTGTCTGAGCACAGACACTTGCTTCTGCAGGCTGATGTTCTCCTCCTCGAGCTCTGAGTAGTCCTGAAGTAGGCGGGCCTCCCGGAATTTGTACTCCTTGATGTCATCCCGTAGGCGGCCACGTTGGATCTCCACATTCTGGTTGATCTGCCAGGGGGAGAGAGAAAAGTGGGTGTGAGTGGCCCCCGCAGCTGGCCCCAGCACCCCTGCCTCTGAGGGCTCAGCTTGCCAGGCACACTGTGTGGCATGCCACACAGCCAGGATGCAGAAGCCCAAGCCTGTATGTGCCAGTTTGGCCACCTGGATGGGAGATGCAGCCTAGAGCAGCACGGTATGGAGAACAGCAAAGGGTCTGGAGTCAGATCCCCTCAGCCCTTCTCAGCCATGGAACCCCTGGCAAGTGACTGAGCCTGCTCTGACCCTCAGCTTCTTCATCTGTAAAATGGAGTTAAAAGTAATTCCTCCCTCCTACCCCAATGGTGGGCATCTAAATGGTACAGTGCTATGGCAAATAGTTTGCAGAGGCTCAAACAGCTAAACAGAGTATCTACCCCAGAGAAATGAACACATCCACGTGTTCACACAGAAACCTGTACACCACGTTCACAGCAGCACTGTTCACAACAGCCAAAAGGTGGAAGCAGCCCAAGTGTCCATTGACTGGTGAATGGATAAACAAAATGTAGCCTAGCTATACAATGGAGTGTTACTCAGCCATAATAAGGAATGACATATTGACACATGCTACAACATGAATGAACCTTGAAAACACTGCTGAGTGAAAGAAGCCAGTCACAAGAGGTCATGCATTGTGTGATTCTATTTACATGAAATGTACAGAAGAGGCAAACTGAGACACAGAAAGTGGTTGCCAGGGGCTAGAGAGAGGAGATTGGGAGTGATTGGTAACAGGGTTTCTTTTTGGAGTGAAGAAAAGTTCAAAAATTGATTGTGTACACACACAATTGATGGTACACACACATGAGCGTCTACTGATAACCACTGAATTACATACACTTTAAGCAGGTGAGTTGCATGGGGTGTGAATGATCCCAATCCAAGTTGCCAGTGAGAAGTCAGAGGCATTATCATGAGGAGAGGCAAGTTCAGGGCTCGGGGGACACAACAGTTGAGAATGTTGGAAGTTCTCAGCCTGGGCTGCACACACCATATGACAGGGACAGGCCCTCAGCCTCAGCCCTAGAGACATTCAGGGTCAGATCACTCTTTGCGGTGGTGGCGTCCTGCACATCACAGGATGTTTAGCAGCTCTCCCTGACCTCTGCCCACCAGATGCAACCCACCCCCACCCACTGTGACAACTAAAAATGTCTCCAAACATCTGCAACGTCCCCTGGGGCAAAATTGTCCCCTTTACAAACTCTCTATCCCCTCCTTGTACTCTGTTCCTTTCCTGTCTCCTGTTCCCACTGCCCAAGTGGCCTCCCCACATATCTGAAAGGGTCTGGCTCCCCAGGCCAACACCGCCCCTGCTCCAAAGCTCTTTTGGACCCTTGGTCAGAAGCTCTGTCCACTCGCTGGGCCCCACAGCTCTGTCCTCCTGTCACACTGTCCTCTCAGTTTATGCTGGGGCTTCTCCTAATCCCATTCATGTGCTCATCTGAACGACACAGGCTTTACAGACAAGACTACAAGATTCCATGCAAGTACACACAAAATGGTCATGTTAGGTTGGTAAAATGAAATAGGACCTAGAAAAAAAGGAAAGCAACAGAAAGGAGAAGAGGGCCATTGTATAGCGAGAACTACTGACAAATGCTTACTACTTATAGCAAAGATTGTATTTAGAATCTGCAGCAAATGGACACAGACAACCTTTTATTAAGAGACCCAAGGCGGTGAAAGCTGACACCAGAATGAACAGAGACACTATGTGGGGAGGAAGAGAAGGCCACAGGCTGCCAAAGCCTTGCACTGGACAAATGAGCAACGTGCGTCCTGGCACAGAGGGAGAATAAACAGCATCAGCACAGCCACCACTGGGGCAAGGCCCCGCAGGTCCTGCAGTGCCTGGGGTGCCGTGTAGGCCGACTCATGCAGGGTCTCCACACCCCAGCTGGGGATACGGGCACTTATCTGCCAGAAAGAACTCCCCAACTCATGCTTGTTCCTTGCTAACTCTCTAGCACCTGGCATACAGCAGGTGCTCAAACACGTGCCACATGAAGTGGCTGCCCAGCTGGATCCCTGGGTGAAGCAGAAGCTGAGGGGAGGGTCTCAGCCCTACCAGCTCCCCCAGGTCTATAAGTCCAGACCAGCAGACCAAGAAGGCCCTCCAGGCAGTGGGAAGAGAGGTGCCAGAAGCTTCCACAGAGACCTGCCCAACCGAAGACTGAGGCAGACAGCTGGGGCAGATGCCTGATAGCACCAAGGTCCCCTGCAGACACATGGACAGACTTGTGCTCCTGTAGCAGTGCCTGTGTCGTCTATGAGTCCTCAGGCCTTTTGCCAGTCTGGCCCTGGTAAGGGGCACTAGGAGTTCTGTCTTTGTACCATTGCCAGGCCCAAAACAGAGGCATACCCAGGTCACATGCTGGACCAGCAACAGCACATGGTGAGTAAGGACACTATCTCTGCTGATCCTGCAGGACCCAAACACTGGCAGCACCTTCCTGCCCACGGTGACTGTGCTTCCATACCCCCCCACCACCAGGAGTGGCAGCAGGGCTTGGCCTGCTGCTCCGCACCTCCACCCAGCACACACCCAACTGCCGAAGGTTCAAACAGGCTCTGACTGGTCACCACTGGGTTCAGTTTTCTCCAGGTAAGCACCTTCTCCCAGGTCAGCCCCTCTGACGTCAGCCCAGCAGAGGGCGGGGGACAAGTTCCGCAGTGTGTGAACAGGCATCCCAGATGGCGGAGGTGGTTGTATGGGCTCAGAGCCAACCACCCGAGGTCACATCTCAGCTCCCCTTCCTCAGTATCCTAGACCTCAGGCTGTTCATCAGCAGGAAGACTGTGACAACTGTCTGCCTCAAGGAGCCAGTGTGCTGGGAGGGTTGGCTGCCCTGTCCCCCTTAGAGTCCCCAACCCCATCCATCCAGGACACTCTTGTCTCTGACATCTAGGGCAGCCTCTACCCCACTCCTTCTTGGGACAAATACAAGAAAAGGCCTCGGTGCATGTACAAGACCAGCTCTGTCCCAGCCCACCTTAGAACCCCCCCAACCCCAAGAAAGAACATCAGAAGAACTAGAGCTGCCCGAGCCCATCCACATGCAGGTCCCACACACAGCAGAGGTCAGCAGCCAGGAGCCATTCCACCCCTCACCAGTGGGGTGACCTCAGGCATTGACAGAACCTGTCAAACCTGTTTCCTCATGCGTGACAGGACACTGGTAGGGTCACCAAGTGGACCAGGTCTGAGGCAGTCAGAACTGTCTGACACACACCAAGTATGTTTCTCATGGGTCCTCATGGTGCAATGCGGTGTGGAGGGGGACACACACCTAAACCAGTTGTCACAGACAAGGAAAATGGGGAGGGGCTATCGGAGGCAAAGGGGTGGTGGGTCAAAGGGTACAATGTGGCCTGGAACATCACCAAATTCAGACAGTCAGCAAGACTGGCGGGCAGGAGACTCAGGCACCCTCTCTGACCCATGGGGTCATAAGCCTTGGGCAGTGGGGGGTAACAGCCACGCCAGGGGCCACAGGGGAGCTTGGCACAGTGGCTCAGGCAAGGAAGCGCCAGCCAGGAAAACAGTGGGTAATGAAGAGACAGGAGCAGAGTGTGACCTGGATGGGCAGTGGGTGAGACATGGACAGTCCCAGAGACACGGGCAGTGGAGCCTCCACCCCAGCCAGGTAGGCAGGAAGGAAAGACCCAGATGGCTCCTACAGCTCTGCAGCAACCTGGGGACCTTCAGGAGCAAGAGAAGGGTTGAGGGGTGTGCAGGAAGAGCTAGGATTTCCTGCTGAAGCACAAACAGGAACAGCAGGACAGCCTCCCCCAAAGACCTGCGGCATCTTTAACTGGCTGAACTCATTTCTGGCTCATGGCCAACCAGAAGCCAGAGGGGTCACCCAGACCTCTGCTTGGAAGAGACAAAGGGAGCAATGTGCCAGGCTGGAGAGAGAGCCTACAGCAGCTTCTCAGGAAAAGATGGGCCAGACAGGCGGCTGAGGTCACAGCTTTCCCCTTGGCCACAGCCCCTCCTACCACCCTGCTGGAGTGACCTGTGGGAGGAAATGAAATCATGGGTTGCTGCTCCAGGATCTGAGGGCTGCCCACCCTAAGTCCAAGCCAACCTCCTCCCAGGCCCCGGAAACCCCTGAATCTCCCCAAACTAGGGGAGGCAAAAGCTCCCTGCTGTTGCTGGATCCTGGGGCTGCTGCCCTCAATCCTGGATCACTGGGCCAATAGCTGCCAGCCCTGCGGGACTGTGACCATAGCACACCCTCTCAGTCTGTGCTCTGCTGAGCTCCTCTGAGAATATTCACTGCAGAGGGTGGGGCTCCTGAGGAAGAGGGGCCCACAGGTACTCGAAGAATGTGGGGTGAGAGAGCTGCAGGGCACCCCCTACGAGAGGCTTTGGAGGCTGTTTACAGATAGGGAAACTGAAGCAGGAGCTGAAGACGAAGCCTTGCCGAAGTCTCAAGGTTCAGTGAGGGAGGGGCAAAGACAGCATCAGCCCATTCCCACCTGCCCCAAGCCTCATCCCCCTCCCATCTCCACCCTTTCTGACGAGAACCTGGGGGCTGACCACCAAGGCCACAGCCAGGACTGCAGTTCATGTGGCTCCACCTGCTGTCCCCAGTGGCTATTGCACTCCTGTCTTGATGACGGGGCCCTACTTTTCCTCAGAGGGTACTGACCTCTCTTGCCCCCACCCCCACCCCCAAACTAAGCCTCTCCCTAGCTTCTGGCCCCACCTTTGTCCCCATGGCCCACTCTCCATGAGGCCACCAAACCTGAGTTGGACCATGCCTCCTGTAGGACCTTGACTGATGCCTGCAGGACTCTCCCTTGACACCCCTCCCTGCCCTTGGTGCTGCCCTACCACGCACACACACTCAGTGATATATAGCACAGGGCATGATTCTCTTCTCAGGCTCGCCCAGACATCCTCCTCAAACACCTGCCCGCCCCTCACACCTGCCACATGCCCCCATCCAGGAGAATGAGGCTTTGCTCACAGCTGTCCCCCAGGACCCGCACACACCAAGGTACCAGCAGTGCCCAGTTATACATGCCTAAGTCAGTGGAGGAAGGACACCCATGTGCCCACTCAACCTCCCCGTGGTCTCCTGCCCCAAGCCAGAGAGGCTCTCGTCCCCACTCACTGGAGGGGACCAACGCTCCAGGCTCTCCTCCTCCTGCTGGTTCGGCCTGCATAGGCTCCCTGCCCCACAATGACCCTCCTCAAATCCTGCTCTGGCCATGTCACTCCTCTGGACTCCCCAACTCGCCATGACTCCAGGGCCTGGGCTTCAGGTGGTGAGTGCTAGTACTGTGGCCTTTGCCCCATAAGGAGCCTAAAACTGAGATGGTTCCTTCTGAAATTAAACTCACAAGCTCATGGGTAAACACTACAGTCCCATTTCCAGACATGGAGCCTATGCTCAGTCATGGCTGCCTAAGGGGACCCTGGACTCACACCAGCTCAGTGCAGAGCCCGGGACCACCAGCCCCTCCCTGACAGTGCCCCCTGAGCACATGAGGCTATGGTGGCAAGTGGGATGAGTCGTGGTAGCCCCACCCCCGAATTCTCAGATGCACACATTACACTTTGAGTCGCTGAGGAATGCTCAGTTTGTTTTCTTATCCATAGTATGCAAGGCACAGGCCCTGAGTAAGACAGAATATTCCCTAGACATGGAGAAAAATCTAGTAAGAGGGAGTGTCCCCACATGCACTAGACCTGTGCCTCCAAGAGGGGCTGACCACACCCCTTCATGACTAACCACCTCCCTGCTCTGGGCTTGTTCAGGGGATTAGCTTTACCAGTGAGACAGAAGCAATCCTGACAAAGGGAGCTGCTGCATCTGCCTCTGTTCCTATGCCACCACATGAGGTACAGAGAATGTGATCAGTGGAGCAGACAGGCCTAGGAGGAAGGCTTCCAGCTGAAGCCTCCTAGGGGCCAGTAGGCCGCCCCCCCAAGGCACAGGTGTGAGCACGTCTGCTGCACGACACTGCTGTGGCCACAGATAAGCCCCCACTCACCTCCTTCAGCTCTTGGGCCACCGAGGTGAGGCGCTCATTCTCTGACTGTGTGTTGGTGAGGACATTGCGCAGCTGCTTCAGCTCCGTCTGCAGCTCCAGCACCTTCCGCACATAGTACTGCTCCTTGGAGGCTGACTCCTGGATCAGGCTCTCTTCCCGGCTCTCGCCATCTGCGGCCACCTTCTTGTGGTTCGTGTGTGCCTGTCCGAAGGCCTACAATGGGAGACAAGACGCTCATGAGACGGGCATCCTGGGGCCAGCAAGGGAACAAGACCCAAGCCAACAATCAAGACTCACACTGCAGGAGTGCCCAGCGACCAACCAGTCGAGGGTGGGGAGGAGGGAGGACCTTAATCTGGTCTGCCATGTGCACATATGTAATGTGCCTCAAGCAGCCCGCGAGGCTAGTGCCTCCACCATAACAAAAACAAACCTGGTTTCAGGAGCGGCATGTGCAACAGCAGGATCAAGGGACAGGGCGCCATGCATACATGTGTGATGGAAGCACTCTTCCTGCGGGGCAAAGCGCCAGGCCCTAGACCTGGGGGTTCTGCAGTGCTAGGAGCCTGGCCAAGCCGATGGGAAATGAATCCGAGCGCTGCCCCCACAGGCTCCACTTCCTCCTCATTCCAGATAGGGAAATCAAGGCTCAGGGAGGTGTGCCGGCCATCACATGAAGAGGCAGAGACAGCCTGCTCACCCTACTGCTTAGTGCCAACCCATCCTTCACCTGTTCTGGGAGAAACCCGGGGCAGGCAGTCAGAGCCCCAGGCCCCTGGACAACAGCAGCAATAAGAGCCAGCAGGAGAGGCCAGCATGCTGCCAGAAAGGGGTGTTGGCCTAGCCCAGGATGCCCAGGTCTGCCAGTACACCCACAGGTCAGCAGCCATGCCCATCCACGCCCAAACACCTAAGCCACCAGCTTTTCATCGTGTGCACCCAGTGAGGGGCAGACCCCTCTTCCCTTCTCCTTCCCTCCCTCTGCCACCACCCCAAGTGGCCAGCACTGTGGGACAGGGCTCCCATGGGGTGGAGGGCAGGAAAGGATTCCCACATGGTAGAAGACACCAGGCCTGCGATGTGTGTCACCCTAATGGCTCCCATCCTGCTGGCAGCCCCATCACAGAGCTCTTGGGGAGACCTTGTCTCTTTACAGGACTCTTGGCTCATGGCAGGAAACAAGATCAAGACAGGAGCTACTGAAGAGCAAGAAAATGGATGGCTTTTTTTTCTTAAGAGAGAAAAAGGAACATTTTCATTAATTTACTACTTAGTATTAAGTCTAGGAATTCAGTCCAAGAAAACTGGGATAATGTGCAAAGTCACATACATGGATGTTTCTGAGCAGGACAGTTTCTAATATTGACAAATCAAAACAAAGAAAGCAGCTCATTTCCCTCCTGACAGGGGACTGCAGAAATAAATCAGGGTCGTCTGGTCTGAGTAATGAGATCCCATTGGGCCAAAAGATGACACACATGCTACAACACGTGCTGTGACACTTGCTCTGATGCATGGTGACCTGTGCTGTGACATGCATGCTGCGATATACTTATGCTGTGACATGTGGTGATGTGTGCTGTGATGATTATGCGGTGTTTGTGTCTCATGTTGTTGCAGGTAAGGTCTCTGAATGAGGCTCACAGGACAACACAGCACAGAAGAACGACCAGAGCTGGCACTGGGGCCATGTGTGGGGACCCCAGACTCATGCCAACACTTTTGCTGCGGATGTGTGGATGTCTGTCACCCACCCTCCTTCCCCAGGGGTCTAGGTCTTGATTATCTGCCCCTAGCCCACCAACACAGTGCCCTCTCCATGGAAGATGCTGGTTTCCTTTTAAACCAAATGAGCTCAACTCTGTGATTTCTCTTCTGTTCTCCTTCATCCTGGTCCCAGGGAAAGACCAAATCACAAATCACTTCATGTACACAGCACCTGTCCCATCCTGGCTGGCCACCCCAGGCCACATGAAGGGAAGCCAGACACAGAGCCAGCCCCAACCTAGGGCCCCAAGTCTCTCATCAGATGAGGTGGCCTGCAAGCTGCAAGCCAGCAGGGCAATGCCAGACCAGCCAGGTCTCTTTGATGCACAGGAACTTCTCAGAATACTATGAACCTGGAGGGGGGACACAGACATCTCCTAAGAGGCTTTCTTGAGGAGCGACAGCTAAAGGCTGTGACACACCATTTGGGCCCAGGCCAGAGGCCTGGGCTCTGGATCCTCCTCACCTGAGCTCCCAGTCGGGGGCCCACAAGCACTCCTGGGTGACTTTTCAAACACACCAAAACAGAGACTTCCACCTCCAGCCAAGATGAGATAGTTACAGAGATCGACTCTACCTCCTGTGTGAAAAACTAAACAACAAAAGCAACAAATCATCTAGAAAAATGATAGAAATATGAACAAATAATAAACAGCGGTTTTCAAATCACTGGGCACCAGGTATAAGAGGTGATGAGGGGAGATACCCTCCACAATGCATGTCTCTCCCCCACCCCACCCCCGCCCCAGTCCAGAAGAAACTTCCTGGCCATATCACAGAAAGGGTGACTGAGGCAGGCCTGATAGACCCTGGGGGAAGAGGAGGGGCTAGGAGACAGCAGACACAGCTGCAAAGGCAGGCAGGCCTGAAGACAGAGGGATCCACCAAGTCAGGGAAAGGACCACCCAGAGGGCTGGAGGGAACAATCCCTATCATTCACACAGGCCAAAAACAGCACGTGTTCCCAACAGGCAAAGGGCACCCTCATGATTCACAGGCAGCAGGTGTAAGACTCCCCAGGACTAGCAAATTAGATTGGATTAAATGCTGCTCTGGTACAGCAGGCCAAAACTTAAAGACAAAACCTGAAAGGATCAATCTGTTTCCAAGTCACTTAACTACATCCCATAAGAAAGCTCGAGAAGAAATGCAGGAATACAAAAACACCCATCTCCCAACAGGTGAGATGCACAGCCTAGCACCCAATCACTAATCACTGAGCATGCAAAGGACAAGGGGAGGATCTATGAGCGGGAGGAAAGCATTCAGACCTGACACAGGTACACAGGGTCGTGGAATCAGGTATCAGGACTGAAGCCCACAAGTTTAGGAGTACAGGGAAGACTGAACATGCTAAGCAGAGACATGGAAGATACAAAAAGATCCAAACTGAACTTCTAGAGATGAAAAGTACACTGAATAGGATTAACAGCAGAAACATAATGCAGAAGAAAAGATGAGGGGCTGAGAGCCTCAGCCATGCCCACCAACATCTGCATCCAGCCCAGCAATGACCACCAGGCTGCAGCAAACTACCCAAAACAAAACACACAGACAAAAAAGGCTAAAACAAAACCCCACACCGAGCACCAGTGAAGTGTGGGACAATTTCAAAAAGCCTAATATGTGGGTAACTGGAGTCCCCAAAGTAGAGGAAGAGGGAAGGATAGAAAAAATATTTGAACATGTAACAGCTGAAGATTTTCTAAAGTTGGAGAAAGCTATAAACCCACTAATACTAGCAGCTCATAAACCCCAAGCACAAGAAATATGAAGAAAACTACACCAAGGCATAACATAAAATTGCTTAAAACCAATGATGCAGCAAAAATATTAAAATTAGCCAGAGGAAAAAGGATACATGATGTATGGAGGAACAAAGATAAGGATGACAGCAGATTTCTCTGACAAGCCAGAAGACAGTGAAGAAACATCTTTAAAAAATAAACAAACAAAAACTGTTAACTAGAACAGTGTACCCAGTGAAAATTGTTCACAGATAAAGGTGAAATAAAGACTTAGACATACAAAAACTGAAAGAATTTATCAAGAGCAGACCTGCATTACAAGATAAGTTAAATAAAATCCTTTGGGCAGAAGAAAAATGATACCAGTTGGAAATCTAGATCAACAAGGAAGAATGAAAAGCACCAGAAATGGCAACTATATGGGTAAATATGAGACTTAAAAAAAAAATTATTTACATCTCTTTAAAAGATAATTGAGATTCTAATCCCTATCAAAATTCCAAAGGTCTTTTTTTGCAGAAATAAACCAATTTTCAAATTGATATGGAATTGTAGAGGGCCTAGAATAGCTGAAACAACATAGAAAAAGAATAAAGTTGGAGGACTCATTTTCCAATGTCAAAACAATACAAAGCTACAGTTATCAAAACAGTGTGGTACTGGCATAAGGACAGACATAGAAGACCAATAGAACAGAATAAAGTCCAGAGATAAATCCTCGTATAAGTGGTCAATTAAATTTTGACAAGAACACAAAAATAATTCAGTGGTAAAAGAATTATTTTTCAACAAATGATACTGGGATAAGTGGATGCAAAATAATAAAGTTGAACCCCTACCTCACACTATATACAAAAATTGACTCAAAATGGATCAAAGACCTAACTAAAGAACTAAAATTATAAAACTCTCAGAAGAAAACAGAGAGATAAATATTCATGATCATGGATTTGGCAATGTATTCTCTGTTAGGACACAAAAAGCACAAGCAACAACAAAAAATAGATAAATTGGAGTTCAACAAAATTAAAAACTTCATACATCAAAGGACATTATTGAGTAAAAAGATAACTTACACAATAGGAGAAAAGACTTTCAGATCTTATATGTGATAAGGCTCTAGTATCCATAATACAAAAAGAACTCTTACAATTCAACAATAAAAAGCCAAACAACCTAACTAAAAATGGACAAAAGGCTTGAACACATTTCTCCAAAGAAGATATACAAATGGCTAACATGCACAAGAAAAGATGCTAAACATCATTAGCCATTAGGGAAATGCAAACCAAAATCACAATGAGATAGCACCTCGCATCCATTAGGATGGCTATAATTTTTAAAAAAAGAAAGCAAACTAATCTATATCATGATCCCCTGGGGATGGGAGGTGAGGAATGAGGAAACATGTGAGGTGAGGGACATGTTCACTCTTTTGGTTATGCTGATGGTCTCATGAACATACACCTATATGAAAACTTATATTGAATACTTTAAATATATGTGGTTTACTATGTTTCAATTATACCTTTAAAAAGCTGCTTAAGAAAACAACTCAGATGTTTTTGAAGCACCATACCCCCAACCTGGAGAGTGTGAACCTATGAGACAGGGAGCCTGTCCCTGTGGTCACTGTCTCCAGCATACAGGCCAGGAGGCTGAGGGTTACAGAGGTGGAGACAGTGCCCTGGTCATCCACCTGAAGTTCTGACCAAAACACATGTAATCCTACCTTGCACAGTCCTATGCAGTCTTACAAGTCCATCTCAAAACCTGCCTCCCCCCTAAAGCAGCTGGAATTGCTCCCTTCTCCCCCTCTCACAGGTTGCTATCCCCTCCTGTCACCTCCTGAGGAAGCGTTCAGAGGAGTGGTGTGCACCGTCTGACTTGGGGGTCACCAGCTGTGGGCCTGTTGTCCTTGCAGTTTTCCCTGCCTCACCATGAACCTCCCATGCTGGAGTCCTGCAAGGTGTAAGCCCCTGCTTGCCCACAGCAGGGCTTTCTGGCCACCCTGATGTTGGGATCCAGCCTGAGAAGGGGACACCACATACAGCCTCCATCCTGCCCCTTCCCATAAAGTTCCCCAGCTGTTCTGGGGAAGAAAGGGGACCAGGAGGTGGAAGGCCCAAGCTCCTGCCCCCCTGGATCACAGGACAACACTCATCTGGGCTTTGTGGATTGAGAAGGAGGCAGAGCCTTAGTAATCTTCCCCTAGGGAATGCCCTGGCTGCTGGTGGATGTTTTTCGTGACATAGGCTCCCAGCCCACACTCTGCCCACCTCTCTAAAGCTCCCCAAGCCCAGCAAGACCCAACACAGCTGGGTGTGCCCAGGCATGAGGTCATGACCAGCCAGGCGCCTTGGGGAGGGATCCCAGCCCATGTTTGCTCCCAGCCAGCACACAGCCCCCCTAGAATGATGGCTTCAAGTTAAGCCGCACCCATGCAGACAGGGTGTGATCATCTGTGCCTACAGGAGGCAGGGCCAGACATGGCTGGGAAGCTGTGTCTCCTGGGGCCCTCCTTCAGGGGCGTGGCCTCTAGAAGGTCCAATGAAGGCAGGGAGAGGTGGGGCAGGCTCCAGTCCAGGAGGAAGAAATCACAGGGACTTTAGCAGCAGGATTTCAAAACAAAACATGGTGAGAAGAGTGGCCTCAGCTGAGGGAACAGCATGAGCAAAGATGTGGGGACAGGAAGTCCTGAGAGACTTTTTGCGAAGCAGCAGGAGCACCTCTGAAGGCAATGGGGGACAGTGGGGAGTTTAAGTGAACAGAGAGGGCTTGGGCAGGAAGGGCAGCTGCAACCAGACCCCAGGGCCCCATCAAGCAGAGAGGCAGAAGGGGGCAGGTGAGAATAGGGAGAGGCAGGCCTGAGGGACTGTGAAGGGAGCAAGAACTCTAATACAGTGATATTCCAGTCCTCATCCACAGAGCAGGGCGGAAACAATGAAAAAGAGTCACCATGATCCTCACTCACTCAGACCCTGAGTCTCACTGCAAGAGCCCCACAGTGACGGTGACGGGAAGCTGGTGGGGATGGGAGGCTGCAGGGCCTGTCAGGGCAGTCCAGGCTCTGGGCGGCCCCTCCTCACTTGCTGTAAAAGCTCAGCTGAACCGCCCACCTATCTCATCCCTAAGTGACAACAGCACCTGTGGAACTGATCACAAGACTGTAGCTGCCTTGAATGAGCACGCCCTGTGTGCTAGACTGTACTAGCACCTCCATGGGGGCACCCTATACACACTTCTACTTTGTATGCAGAGAAACTGAGGCACAACAGAGCCAAGGGTGCACAGTCTGGCCACAGTGTGGGATGGTACAGTGCTGGGGTACCAGGGGCTGACAGGACAGGGCAGCAAGGGTCCTGTCTAAAAGATAAGCCTAATGCCCCCATCCCATGGATAGCATGGGCAGGCCAGGCCAGTCCAGGCCCCAGGCACACCTGTGAGCACACAAGAGCCCACCTGCCCCTTCTTAGGGAAGTGCAACTGACACCCTCTGCTGTCTCAGTTGGTCCACCTCTGAAATAAGTGGCAACAGTATGGCTGGGTGACCATGGTGGGCACCAATCACACTGTGCCTCAATTTCCTCATCTGTAACCTAGGTTAATTATGCCACCAACCCAAGCTCGTTGTTGTGAGGATTTAGTCAGTTAGTTCACTTACCACAGCTTGTGTGGCCTCTCTCCCCACCAGCCCTCCCCGGCCCCCCCCCCCCCCCCCCCCCGACAAAAGAATCCTTAAAATACTGTAGGGAGTCACTCCCTGCTCTCCTCTCCAGGGCTCCCATTGCCTTCTGGATGCCCAAAAGGGGGCCAACTCCTCCAAAGTTGGCATATTCCTGACTCAGGACTCAGCGAACATGCTGAGTCACCTGAGGGTTGGGGGGGTGGGGGCAGGGGCAGCATGAAGGAGCCTCACCCAGGCCCCAACTCCACCCCACCCCCATGCCCCAAGCTGAGGCCAAGATCCAGAAATAGAAGCAGGACAATGACAATGGACTTCCTGGGGTTTAAAAGCAGGATCTTTCTGGCTTTAAGACTAACTCCAGGATGCCTCCTGCAATTCAATTTCTGGACATCCCTGACCATCTGATGGTTGTGTTCCAATCAAATTTTATTTGCAAAGCCAGGATGTGGCCAGACGTGGCCCATGGGCGACAGTTTGCTGAGCCCTGGTCTAGGTACCACTTCTCATCCTCTCACAACTCAGGGACCTGCAAAGCTTCCTGTCATCACCTGTGTGCCCCCAACAGCCAGAACAACTCTTCAAGTGTTACTTTCTATGGTTCATTATATAAAAACTATAAGTATGTGCTGGAAGGGCTGCACCCCTGACTCTGGTCCAGAGGAGGAATCAGTGGCATCTGATCAGATCCCGGGAGGATGAGGAGGTGCTCCAAGTGGAGGAAACATCGTGGGCAAAGAACAGAGGCAGGACAAAGTGGGGCTAGAAGGAGACATGGGTCCTCATACCAGGGACTCTGAACCAATGGACAGGAATTCCCTCCTCTACCTCCTCAGCCATGCAGACCCCTAGCCTTGCTGAGGTCCCCCTGCTCTGAGCACTTCCCAGCACAGGGCAGAAGAGCAAACAGGTATGAGCATAACTAGAGCTGCCCAGGTCCATGTCTTGGCTCTGCCACTGGCCAGCTGTGACTCTGGGAGAGGCCCTCACCTCACTGTGACCGTGTGTAAACTGGACTACAGGGCTGTGCTCCCACACTTGGGTGTGTGGAAGCCCAGCTGGTGCTGAGGCAGCATAGGCACCAGGTCAGGGCTACCCACAACCAACCCATTTACGAGGAGTGATGGGCTTGAAGGGTGGCCCCAGACCACTGCTTGCCACCAGTTCCCAGGAAACCTGGCACACAGTTGGCCAGTCCCTGCCGGCCCCCTGACCAAGGCTGTGCACTGGCTCCAAAGTGGCCTCGCAGTCTATCTGCACATGGGAGTCAGCCAGTGGGCCACCTGGTTCTGTGACAATAGTTGCCTCATCTACAAAGGAAAGTCGCCCCCACTCCCTTCCTCTATCAAGAGAGCAATGTAGTCATCTCCACAGTGAGAGCTGGCCATCGGCCCTAGCTCGAAGAGGTTGACCTTTTAGTCTCTGGAAAAACCTATGCAGGGCTTGGAAACAGGTCTGCATCGAGACTCAGAACAACCCCTCTTTCCCTGGACTGTCCACTGGGGCTGGCTCCCTGGAGAAGGCCTACACCAACAGGGCAGGGAAGCAGGCCTCCAGGCAGGGCTGTCCCAGGGAATTCTCTTTCTTCCTAAACCAGTTTGGCCATCTGATGCAGCAGGCACCACACTTGCCAAGCCACGAGAGTCAGCCTCAGCATTCCAATGAGGCAGGACTTGTTCCAGGAAGCAGTTTCCACAACAAAGCTGGGATCTTCATCTCCTTTGTCTGGGCTGATCCAGCACTGCCCACCCATAGCCAGCTGGTCCCACATTCATCCCTGAATGGTTACCACGCCTGCATCAGGGTGGGCCCAGACGCTCGGGAACAGCAGGGCCTGGGCATCCCAGGAATTCCCAAGTCCCACTAGTTGCCCGTCTGAGCCTGTCTGCTCCTTATCTGCTCCTGCAACCGGGGATGGGCTTGGTGGGGGGAGTTCGTGGACACCCCTGGCTCAGCACCAGTCATTCTTATCCAGGCTTGTTGCAAAACCCCAGGGCCTGGCTTCAGTGGCCCCTCAACCTTTACCTACATTACTTATTAGTGCTTAATCCATGCCTGGCCTCTGGTAGGCACTAGTGGTACAGGGAAAGCAGATACATCAGGCCCCCCAGGACCCAACAACTATGGGGACCTGCAGCCAGACAGCCGGCTGAGACCTCAAAGCCTCATACCCTGGTGGTTCCCACTTGATCAGTGTCAGCACCCCAGCCTCTCTATTACCAACCACTGCAAGGAGCTCTCTGAAGCATCCATGTTTGCTTCTGCCCCTGAGGGAGGGGAGAGCAGCCTTTGGAGCAAGGCCCACCTCTCCCTCTGCAATTTTACTCCTTGTGAGAGGGAAGGAGGCAGAGAAATCTGCAGAGAGCCAGGAAACAGCAGCTCAAGTCCAGTTCCTGCTGGCTTCACAATCATCTGTTCAATAAAAACTGATTGATGGATTAACCCTCTAGAAAACTGGTACATACAAGCCACAGGGCTTCAACAATTGTTGGAGTCAAAGGGGAATCCAGTGTCTCTAAGGCCTGGAAAGGAGCTGAGGTGACCTGCGGGGGCACAGAAGGCACTGGAGGCCACACACATACACACATGCCTCGAAACTTGCTCCATTCTGGGAGGCTCCGTGCTCAGTCCTGTACAACCAGGATTCCACAGGAGGCCAAATGGCATCAAGTTCTCATTAAATTCAAGACTGGGCTCAGGCTGATTAAGCTGATATAAACACAAGCTCGACAGTATTATGAGATAAAGAATTTATAGCATCAAGAGATTAAACTCACTATCAAAGGCTGGTTAAACCTATAGTGACCCAAACAGCCTAGTACAAAATACATGACAGTGTCAGCCAGGCACAAAGCAAGAGGGGCTCAGCACCAGCAAGTACAAACATAGAAACATGGGGGACCCAGCAGAACGCAAGAGGGCACAGCCTTCTCTTTACCACAGATCTTTTTCATAAAGAAATGACACCACAAGGGGGATACGGAACAATGTAAGAGTAATCTATAAAAAGAAGAAATTCTATGCACGTGTTTGTGCACTATGGGAGAGAAAAATTGTTTAAGTGGTATTTCACAAGTTTTCTGTAAATCTAAAACTGTTCTAAAAAAAAGTTACGAGAAAAAATTTTAGCATATACCCAAAACATGAAAATTGATAAATGATTTCTTATCAGAAAGGGCATACAGAACAAAATGACAGGAAGCTGAATAAACAAAAAATAGAAACATATCATATCAAAACTTAGGGATCTCTGTCAAAGCAGTACTGGGGGGTGGGAGGGCGGGGAGGAGGGCTACACTAAAAATAAACATTAATGATAAAAAGAAACAGCCTCTCTGGGACTGAAGAAACTGAACAAAGTAACTAGGCAAAAGTCTCACAAAGGGGAAGTGACACAACAAAAACCCAGAAACAAAAGAAAAAAGCAAAGTAACTATGTTAGTGTATTTTTTTTAACCTTCTAAGATCACATTCTGATTGATGTGTCTGTGCAAAGTACTTGCCCCTAAACCAGGGAACAGAACACTTGCTGATCTGCTGATGTGCAGTCTCCACAGGTGTCACGAGGACTGAGCCACGCAACGCTGCTGCTTGCACCCGCGGGCCCTGACAGCATGAGCAGCAGCAGCAGGCCCATCTCACAGGAGAACAAGGCAGGGAGTGTGCGTCCAAGGGGTAGTCCGGGTGCTGCACGGTAGGGCAAGACTCAAACCCAGGTCCAGGCCTAAAATGTCGCTGTCCACTACCGCATCCGCTCAAACAAAGAATGAGAAAGAAAAAGAGAAAGAGGAGGGAGGAGAGGGCATTACGAACTCAACAGGAATGTTTGCTGATCTTGACATCTTCCTTTCTACAAGGTGTAGGGAGATGGACCAATCCCAAGTCGAACATGGATGCAAATACTCAGCAAAATCTCAGCAAAAGAAGCACAATTAACCTTAAGAATTATTCACTGTGATCAGAAGACCTTGCTCAGGAACACAAAACCAGGATAAACCAACTCAATTTTAAAAATCTGTATTCAGCATCTGCTATGGAACAGGATAGACCAACAAGAATAAGAAAATCATAGGCTATGTCAGAAAGTGAACTACAGATAAGCTAATGTTTAAAAAGGAAGTAAAAATTCCATCTATGCTAAAATGCTGTCGTCATAATTTGGCCTATGCTCTTCTCAACTGAAGCTCTTGAAAAATGGATGTGGTAATTTTCTTTCTTAATGTCATCAAAAGAGCATCTATGGCTATATAGTAAATCTACCTGGATACGTTTAAAACAAGAGCAAACATAAAATTGTGGAATGCATTAATAAATAATGGAGAAGCATTAGTAAGTGAAGATGCATTTGAAGGATGAGGCTAGAGCCCCCTCTTACCACATTTAAGAGACAAGGAAAGAGAAACATAAGAAAGGATAAATTAATTCCATATTTTTTGCAGGTGGTGATTTTGTCTAGAAAATGCACTAACACCTCCAAAATGGTTATGTAGAAATCTCAAATTCACCATGACACTCACAAAACCCCAAATTAAATTGTTTAGTTAGGAATACATAATAAAAAGATCAATTACACTTATAATCTTGACTTCAAATCACTGCCCAAGGAAACCCTGACCCAATTAACAGTCGCTCCCAGCTCCTCTCCCCCAGACCCTTATGACCACCAATTTTTTCCTGGCTCTATATGTTTTTGAGGTTCACCCATGGAGCACATATCAGAATTTCATACAGAACACATTTGTTTATACATTCATCATCTGATGGACATTTGGGTTGTTTCCACTTCTGGCCTATTTGAGAAATGATGCTATTTACATTAATCTACAGGTCTTTGGATGTATGTTTTCAATTCTGTTTAGGAGTAGAAGTCTTCTGCCTAGGAGTAGAATTGCTAGCTCATGTGGTATCTCCTGAACTTTCTCTGAGGAACTGCCAAATTGTTTCCACAGTGGCTACCCCATTTTTACATTCCCACCAGCAACGTAAGAGAGTTCCAATTTCTCCACATCCTTGCCAGCACTAGAATCATCCTAGTGAGTGTGAAGTCTCTTCCCATTTTATAAAAAAGTTATTAGTGATAATAATATCTACCACTCTATGAGTCTCCTTACCACTCTATGAGTATGTTATTTCACTTAAAGTCTATCTCAACGTTCTCAGGAGAATTCATACTTACATTTTACGGAGGAAGAAACTAAGGCTCCAAGAGGGCATGACAGGGCAGAGGCACCGCTGGATGAGAGCTGTCTCTGCCCCCTTCATGTGGCTCCTTCTGCTACACCACTGTCAGAACTACTGCCTAATGGCAAAGGGATCTATATCCTAAATACTCATATATAAAGAGCACCTGCACATCAATAAGAAAAAGGCAGACACCCAATAAGAACCAGGACGAAGGTCTTTAATAGGCTTGTCATAAAAGAGGCTCTCCAAATGGCCAGCAAACCAAGGAAAAGGTCTATGGGGAATACAAATTAGCACCAGCATGAGCAAGTACTACACACTGATCAGAATGGCTAGTATTTAAACCAATAACAACACCAAGGACCAGTGGTGGGGATGGTGAGGACAGGAGGTCCCACACACTGCTGTGCTACTCTGGAAGACGGCCCCTACACCACCCCAGCCATTCCATCCACAGAAACGTGCACCAGCTATCTATATGAGAGAGTATTCCAACAGCCCCAAGCTGGAAATGGCCCTAATGCCTGTGTACTGACAGTGGTGAGGAATGTGTGGTATATCCAGACAATGAATCCCATGCAGCAATGAGTGCCAACAAACCTACAAATACAGGCAGCAGTAAGAATCAGTTTCACAAATTAGTGCTGAGTGAACACAAAAAATAAGTACTGTGCAACTCCACCTACAGTAAGTCAAAACTCGGCAAGAGTAACCTGTGGTGTTAGAAGCCAGAATGATCACACCTCAAGAAGACTCAGAGAGCAGCCCCAGGAGGCTGGTAACACATGATTTCTTGATCTGTTGATGGCTGTAAGGGTGCAGTCATTTTGATAATTCATCAAACTATTCAATTATAATTTGTGTAGTTTCCACATTTATCTTACACTCCAATAAAAGATCATTTTAATTAAAAAAAAAACTAGTTTAATATGGCAGTTACAAAAACTATTATAAATAGGGCTTTAAAAATGTAAATTTTATCTAAAAAAAAAAAAAGAGAAAATGATCTCTGAAACTGAATATTGAAATGGAATCAACCCATTAAAAAATCCCAAAGCAACCCAAACAATAAGGACACAGTATTTGAAATGTTATCTGAATGCACAACACTAGGGAGATGAGCTCCAAGCCTTGGCTACTACCTATCGTTCCTGGGATTAAGAAGAAAAGGGGAATAGCAAATGTACACCAGGACGATGTGCGTATCTGCCAACACACACATGCACTTAAAGTCTGCACATTTTACTATGTATAATTATAGTTTAAAAGATAATAGAACCCCAAACCAAATGTGCCCCAGGTCTAAATATACCCCAGGGAGTTCAATTACTCATCACTTATGAAATGGACTGTATCAGAGACAAGATAAAAGATCAAATTTCCATAAATGCACTTCAGCAAAAACCTGACATAAGAGCACAGGGTCTGGTCAGGAAATGGTGACAGGACATGGACTGCAGGTTTACACAGGGCCATAAGCTTCAAACCACCCCACAAATGGATGCACAGTCTTGCCAGCAGTTCAAGAAAAACAAGTTAGAGCAGCTACAAAACACCAGCAGAAACAGAGTCACAGAGTGAACCCATCGATTGATGGGAGGCTCCGAGGCCAGGAGGGAGAGAAAAAGTGGGGGCCAGGCGTGGGAAAAGCTGGGACACCTGCCTATTGCTTAGACCACTAATGACCTGTATCCAAGTCGGGAAGGCCCCAGACATGTGAGGACTCTCATGGCAGTACCAAAAATACACCAGAAATGGATGGGAAGAGTCAGTGCGGCATGTATGTGTGCATGTGTGTGTCCCACCTAACCCATCAGGAGGGGGTCCCTGGTCGAGGCATTTTTGCTTGGCCCACTATGTCCAGACACCTCCTCCCCACCCCAAGTCCCCCTAGCCTTGGGCTGCCACGTAAAGGGGCACCACAGGCAGTCAGCACCTCTCCAACTCTGATGGGGATCTTGGGGTCGTTGGGGGGGGGGTGACAGGAGGATGACAACAGCTGTTAAGAGAAAGCGAGAGGACTCCTGGCGCCAGGGGAGGAAGGGCAATAATCCCAAGGCGTCACTGCACTTCACAGTTTGCCCCAACATAAGCTCATTAGCTTCTCTCTCAGGACGTATTAGCTCCTTTCACAGGTGAGCAACTAAACCCTGAGCACACGCATCTCCATAAATGTTTACCCAAGTGGGTGTGACAGAAAAAGCAAGAAGGAGGAGGCTAATGAGCCAGAAGCCGCAGGGCTGGACCTGGACCCACAGCGCTCAACACCGACCAGCTCTCTAACCCTGCCTGCTCCTCAGAATCGCCTGGGAACCGAACCTTCCATTCCCAGGTGCGTGAACACCTGTGATCTGGCCCTTCCCAGTCTCAGGGTCTCGGCCTAGAACGTGGAAAGCTTGGGCTTATCGGGGGAGTGCTTATCAATGCATATCTGGCTGAAGCCAGTCACGGTGGACCCCGGCTCCACTTCCCTACTGACACACAGCCCCTCCATGGGGACACGTCGATTTGCGGATACGAGGAGAGAGGCTAGCCACGGGCATCCCCCGAGAAAGGTGGAAGCCCACGTCACACATCCACACCAAGCCTGGTGTGTGGTTCACAGCAGCTGTGCTCTGAGAGCCAACATGGTCAACACCCAGCATCCACTATCAGGTGGGCACCAGTAGTTCTGGACAGTGACACAGTGGGTGCTGCTGAGCAGTGAGAAAACTAACTCCTGACATGTGCAACCGTGATGGCTATTAGAGGGGCCAGACCCAGAGTGCTGCACACTGAGCAGTCCGCTGATGCAAGGAAGCCTCATCAATGCAGCAGAGAGCAGACAGCGCACTGGGTGGTGGACAGGAAGGGCCTGGCACTGCAGGGTGACCTTCACCCAAGGGGCAGCCATGCGAGTGCACAGAAGTGCATGTTTTATTACAGGCAAATTATAGCTCGCTTTAAAAATAACAGCTTTATAAAACAGAATCATCTGGGCAGCAATCAGAGTCACTCTGGAAACGCCTGCCCCTTGAGGTGAGAGGCCACTACGAAAAATGCAGCCTGGACTGAAAACAGGGCTCAATTCCACCTCATGGTGAACCATCCCAATCTGGAAGATGGGCAGTGGGGGACTCTCAGCAGCCTCTAGGGATGGGCCATCGGGGTGACAGCCTGCCTTTTGGAGGGCTGGACGGAGCCTTGTGATTTCCCCACTGAGTCCCCATCAGGCCACATTTCAGAGCCAGGGTGTTTCCAGTGCTCCAGGGGATGAAACAGACTTTGCCAGCCACCCCCCTTGCCAAGAGCAGTGGCCACAGGCCTGACCACCTCTTACGTGCCAATGCCATAGACATCTCAACCCAGTGTGGGAAACTGGGCAGCTCAGTGGAGAGGCACTTTGCACCAAACCCCTGGCTATACCAGGAAGTGGGTCTGCATGCTGGTGTACCCTCTTCCTAAGGGCTGCTAGGAGAGGTCCTGAACTCCATCTCCCTCACGGCAGTCCTGAGCTCCAGGGGCATGGCTCAGGGTGGTGAGACTCACTGGGAAAGGAAGGAAAAGCCCAGCAGCTACCCCAGGACAACAGAATTCCCGCCATTCTCCACCAGCACCCCATCACTTCAGTTTACAGATGTGGAGAGAAGGCTCAGGGAAAGCCAGGCCGACCCTCCAGATACACACAGTGCAGGGTGGGCCAGCACCTTCTAGCATGGGAAGGGGTCAGGCCTGTCCTGTGGGCACCACCATGCCCAGCACTGAGTCCGCACCCCCTTGGAGGGTGCACGAATAGAGAGGGCAAGCTCATGCCTGGCAAGTGTCAGGTACTCAGGAAGTACATGTAGAATGAAAGGGGGGAGAGGGACCGTGAGGACACAGCTGGGAGATGATGGGTCCCTACCAGAAGTGGGTAGATGGGGACCACAGGTCCGGGGGATGGACAGATGCTGGGGTGGAGGGTGTGTCTGGGAGTGCTGGGTGGGCTGGGAGTGCTGGGTGAGTTGGCCTTGCAGGTTCCTTTGGGGCCTCTTCTTTTATCCCTTGCCCTCTAGCCAGTGGGAGGAACACACTCCCAGTGACTCAGTGGCAGGAACGGCTCCTAGACTCACCCCTCTCCTCTTCCCTTGGCTCACACACACTCCAGAGGGGCACGGAGGTGTCCTGCTTGGGAAACTGGACCCCCTCCCCACTGTGGGCTGGGATCACTCTGCTCAGGGGACAGAGGTTTGTGTGAATCTCATCTGATTTTCACAGCAGCTCTGCAAAGTAGAAACTTTGGTCATCCCCATTTCACAGGTGAGCAAACTGAGGTTCAACGAGGTCAGATGATTCACCTGAGTGGTATCATAGGGATTCTCACTCCAAAACCCATGTTTCTTCTTTGCATCGGGTGGTTCCCAGAGCAGGGAGTGGAACTGGGCCCCGAGGACTGTAGACAGCCTCACCTGGCAGGCGGGCAGGGAGGAGGCCCAGGACCAGTCAAGCAGGAGCATGGGAAGGACAAGTCCCTGCAAGAGCAGGTGGGGGCCTCCTGGGAATTGTGGGCCAGGCTGGTGCACTGCCCACCCACCTCTGCCCACATCATGCCCAGCAGATATCACTTGCCCACAGACCACATGCCAACCCCAGCCCAGGCCCCTCCATCCCTCACAGGGCAGGAAACTGAGAGGAGTGGGACCACCCTTCTCATCATGTGGCTTCAGGCCTCCGTGTGCCCTGGAAGCACCTACACTCGTGTCTGTGGGATCACTAGGACTGAGGGCCGCTGAGGCACCCACACAGGGAATAGCATGAGGCTGCAGAAGTTGTCACTTGCCCCTGCCCACCACACCCGCTTCTCTGTGAGGTCCATGTTGATCCACAGTGGCCATCCCATCACCAGCCATGAACTCCAGCTGCTCTGGGCAGCATCCAAACACTAAGCTGCTTTTAGAAAACTGGGAATTCATCCCTGGGCAGGAGGGATTTAGCCAGAATTGAGTGCCATTTAGAGAAGATTACACTCTAATTGCCCCAGTGTCAGCAGACAGGCTTCTGGCCAGCTGAGCCCTGGAGCTGGCGGAGGTCCCCAAGGACCCTGGCTCCCCCGCCCATGGACACTGAGGCCAGTCCTGGGGCCTGGGGACCAGCCCTCGTCTTCCGCAGCAGCTGGCTGCCCTGCTCAAGACAGAAGGGATGGCCTGGGGGCCCTGCGAGGCAGCTGTCCAGCTTGCATGTGTTCTAGGCTGGGGAGGATGGCTTGACTGGCAGAGCCGCCTGGGTCAGGCAGGGCTGGGCACCACAGGAGAGGGTGGCAGTGGCCCAGGTTTTCTTCACTGCACCTCTAACTCTCATCGCATTTCTTCACCCCATCAGACCTGCATTAGGAAGGGGCACCAGCAAGGCTCACAGTCAGTGAGTGGCAGGAGAACCAACCTCAAGCTTGGGCCATCTCCCCACAAACCCCAGAGTTCTTCCCACCACTGGACACATGACAAGAATGGAGCCTAAGGAGAGAGACTGTCATGGGCTGTTCAATTTGCCTAAAGAAGCCCTGGAAGGTGGACAGGACTGGTGGCAGTGCTGTGGCCAAGGTGCAAGGAAGGGCAGTCAGGCCCTTCAGAACATCTCGACACTCCCCTGAGAGCCTGATCAGTGACAGGCACTATCTGTAGAAGGGTCACAGTGGTCAGTGATGGGCGTCCTGGGTGCACATCCAGTCCCAGGTCCCCTGTGGGTCACCTGCCATAAGGGGCTTATGCACCCAAGGTGAGACCTTGAGACTGAGATCAAGGGTTACCAGGACTTAGTGTCCTAAGAGGCACACCAAGCCCAGGTGTCTGGTCTCCCACCCCTTCCCTTGACCTCACACCTCTGGTCCTGGCACCCATGGCCTGGATAGGTCACCTGGGGGGAGGCTGTGGTTATCACGTGACCCTCATACTGGGTTATCCTGGACACCCTCTTGTACAGACTGCACTGAGCCACATCACAGTACAACACCACAGGAGCAATACTGGCTCCAGAAGCTGCAGCCACTGCACAAACCACAGGCAATGACCATGCCCCAGAGTGGAGGAAGAAGGAACAATTCATGCCACAAACCCTCCCCAAGACCCTACAGTGTGGGGTCCCAAAAGGAGGTCAGCTTGTGGGGAAGTGGCAGACAAGCTCAGGTCACTGTGAATAAATGCAACTCTGGAGGGCAGCAGTCCTGAGGAGTGTGAGGAGGGGCGAGGCATCTCCCCTCTGAGCCTCACTCTTTTGTGAGTCCTGAGAACAGGATGGCATTTCAAACTCCAGCCAGTGCAGGTGGGGAGAAAGGCATTCCATGGTGGAAACTGAGGCACAGCTGGAGAGAGGAGAGAGGAAGCGTGGCTGACAGCAGCTGTGCTCTTGAGCGGGAAGCTCAGGCATGGGACAGGACACCATGCCAGGGAGACCCTGACACAGCCTGGCCTGGCATGCAGAGTACCATCCAACTGACCACAAATCCACATGTGGGTTCCTACAAAACTGCCCTAAACCCAGTGAAGAGGAGGAGCAGGTGTGGGAGAGAGGGCAGGGCAGTCATCTCAGTGGAGTGGGGCCCAAGGACCTGTGGAGGGGCCAGGGGACAAGGAGCCAGACTGAGGGGCCCAGCAGGTTAGAAAGACAGTGAAGGAGGAGCCAGGTGAGGGTGGAGTTCACACTGGCATGACAAAGGCATCAAACTAAACAGAGGACAATCTGTCATACTCAGGAGAGACCCAGCACCAGCACCTGCCTGTATGAATGCCCAAGTAGGACCTGAACCCAGATCTGACCAGTGGCTGACTTGAGACCCCTCCCCTAATCACTGTCTTGGTCAAAATACAAATGGCTAAGCTAAGCAGCTCAGTGGGCTGGCTTATAGAAGTGAAGTCAACCCTGAGTTGAGCCCAAACAGAAGGAAAACTACATGAAGACTGTCCTGTGAACCAACTTAGAAAACAAGAGCACAAAGATGTAATGGAGGAAGAGAAATAGCACCACTCATCTTTTATTGGGAATCTAACCGATTGTACTGGGTGAACTTTCTTTAACCACATGCATTCCATTACTTTTTCTCAAGATTAAAAACAAGAAAAGACTATCATCTATTGATGGTGACCGAGACTAACCCCACCAGTTTCAGGACTGAAGGCCTGGACCCCCGGGTAAACTCCAATCAGGAAGCCAGGGGGAAACCCAGTCTTTGGTTCTTATGACATATGTGTTCCTAAAAATCACTGCACTTTGCAAAATCACACAACAAAAGTCACAGGGCTTAAAGATGGGTTAGGGGCATAACTTCGTAAGTGACACATAAAAAACATAGAAACCTAATAATAACATGTAATAAAAATTGCGGGGTACTGGAAAAAGAATAATCAGACAAATCAATGGAACAGAACAGGGAGCCCAGAAATAGATTCACACAAATATAATCAACTGATCTTTGACAAAGGAGCAAAGGCAGTTTAATGAGGGATAGTCTTTTCAATAAATTGCGCTGGACCAACTGGACATCCACATGCAAAATAATGAATCTAGACATAGACCTTATAATTTTCACCAAAACTAACTCATAGTAGACCATAAACCCAAACGAAAAATACAAAGCTATAAAACAAGAAAAAATAGGAGAAAAGACATGCGCCCTTGGGTTTGGTGATGAAGGTCGTACAGCAAAAAGCATGATCCGTGAAAGCAAAAATGGCATTAAAATAAAAAACTTTTTTTTTTTTTTTTTTTTAAGATGACCGGTAAGGGGATCTTAACCCTTGACTTGGTGTTGTCAGCACTACACTCTTCCAAGTGAACTAACCGGCCATCCCTATTAGGGATCCAAACCCTTGGCCTTGGTGTTATCAGCACCACACTCTCCCAAGTGAGCCATGGGCTGGCCCCTTAAAATAAAAAACTTGTGTTCTGTCCAAAGACACTGTTAAGAGAATGAAAAAACAAGCCACAGACTGGGAGAAATTATTTGCAAAACACGACTTGTGTCCAAAGCATATAAAGAGCTGTTAAAACTCAACAATAAGAAAACAAGAATCCACTTTAAAAATAAACAAAAGATCAGAACAGATACTACCTCAAAGAAGATATGTGAATGGCAAATAAGCATATGAAAAGATGCTCAACATAATATCTCACTACGGAAATGCAAATTAAAACAACTAAGCTTCTACTACACATCTACTAGAATGGCCAAAATCCAGAACAGTGACAACACCAGATGCTAGCAAGGATGTGGAGCAACAAGAACTCTCATTCATTCCTGGTGGAAATACAAAATTGTTCAGCCACTCTGGAGGACAGTTTGGCAATTTCTTACAAAGCTAAACACAGTCTTACCATACAATCCAGCAATTGCACTTTTAGGTATTTACCCAAATGATTTAAAAACTTAAGTCTACACAAAAACCTACACAAGAATGTTTATAACAGCTTTATTTATAACTGCCAAAAATTGGAAACACCAAGATGTCCTTCAATGGGTGAACAGATAAACTGTGGTACATCCAGACAGTGGAATATTATTGTGATTTTTTAAAAAAAAGAGCTATCAGCCACAAAAAGACATGGATGATTCTTAAATGCATATTGCTAAACGAAAGAAGCCAATCTGAAAAGTCTACTTACTGTATGATTCCAATTATGTGACATTCTGAAAAAGGCAAAACTACAGAGATGGTAAAAAGATTAGTGGTTGCCAGAGGTTCGTGGGGGTTAGTGTTTGAATAGGTGAAGCACAAGGAAGTGAAACAATTCTGTATGATACTATAATGGTAGATAAACGACACTACGTATTTGTCAAAACTCAGATAACTTCACAGAACAAAGAGTGGACGTATGTAAATTTTTTAAAAAATCATTTAGGAGATCAGGGAATACCAAGATGGAATGCAGAACACAGCAAAACTAACTGTATTACAAATGTATGAAACAACCTCACTGAAGCGGATGGGGGAAGAAGGTGCTAATTTAAGTAATTCTGGAAATAAGTAGAGTTTGCAAGACTAAAAGCAAAAACTACACAAAAGCATTATACTCTAGCTGATAAAGTTGTGTCTCACGGGGGTACAGGTTAACAATTCTCTTACTGCAGTACATGTGGACTGGAACGGAACAATTAAGTTGCTGTGTGGTAGGCAGTGGGAGCCAGGTGTCTCCCTGTTGGAGTGGGAGGTTACAGAAAAGCAAGGGAGGTGGTGAGATCCATATGGTGATGGATTAGAGTTGGACACATTTGTATGAACTCATGGTTAGCTAAATATACAAACAGATGGCTACATACAGGAATATGTTAAAGAATGTGTATAGACACAGGTTAGTATGCATACGTATATCTCCTTGCTCTGTAACTAAAAGAGTCTAGAATCAAAGACAGCCCAGTAGAAATGAGCACACCTAGCAACCCAATCTTGATTTCTAATACGTTTCTCAATTAAAGGGAGGAATGGCTGATTCTGGAATGGGGACAGGAAATATAGAAGATGAGCCTGAATCATCTTATAGAGCCAGAAAGTAAGGAAGTACTAAGAAAAAAAAGAAAAGGAAAACAAGCCACAATGATAAGGTCATGTCACAGGGGCATAAGAGCCTTCTGAAAGAGCTCTCAATAACCAATTTAAGCAACAATATAAAGTAGTATTGGATTATAACCCAATGAGTAAAATAAACTTCCATGAGTTTGTACTGATATAATAAACAAAGCAAGGGAGGGAGGGAGAAATAAACACCATGCTTAAAATTTCAAATAATTTATGTAGGTACTCCACCCTCAAGGAGGTGGAGCAAACTCCCTACTCCTAAGTGTGGGCTGCATACAGTGACTTGCTTCCAAAGGAGGGGAAAAAGTAACTTTAGAGTAGAGACACCTCACAGACACCGTCTCAGCCAGGGGATCAAGGTCAAGAGCAGTAGTGATGAGTCATGTTTACAATGTGTGCCCTTGACATACACTGAGATGGGCACTCACTTCTGTGGTCTTCCTCCTCAATCTAATCATGAAAAAAACATCAGACTAATTCCAACTGAGGGACATTCTACAAAACACTTAACTAATCTTCCTTAAAACTGTCACGGTCATCAAAAACAAGGAAAGTCTGAGAAACCGCCACAGCAAGAGGAGCCTAAGGAGACGTGTCAAATAAATGTAATGTGATACATAGGATGGGACCTTGGGACAGAAAAAGGACATTAGGTAAAAATTTAATAATAATTACATGATACTGGTTCATCAATTGTAACAAATGTACCATACTAATGCATGATGTTACCAATAGGGCAACTGAGTGTGGGGTATACAGGAACTCTCTGTTCTATCTTTGCAATTTTTCCATAAATTTAAAACTGCTCTAAAGTAGTTTATTTTTTAAAGTTAATGATAAAAAGACAGCACAGTTTTATACGTGTTAAATGGCTTAAAAACACATAAATGCTACAACGCACATGACACTTTACCTTAACAAAGCACTGAGGCTTGCTAGTGGATGTGGTGTTGCAGGCTGCAGCTGGCAACTGCTGTGAGGTGGTGGAGGTGGTTTTCTGACAAAGAGGAAACCGATCTTCCTCAAAAAAAGGGGCTGGCATCCCTGAATGACAGGGGAGGCCCAGCAGGAACCCCACATGGACCTGGGCCAGGGCTCTAATCAGTTAGATGCTCAGGCTCAAGGGAAGGACAGTGACTACCTGATTATGTTCTCAGACTGTAGTGACAGGGATCATCATTAATCCACTGTGGCTCAGGCAGGTACAGTGGCTCACCCAGGGCCACACAGCTCCCAAGGGCCCAGGCAGGGTCCAAATTCCCCCTGTGGAGTCAAGTCCCCAGGCCCTACAGGAGGAGATGGCACAAGGACTCAACATGGGAGTTTTGGACATTTTTACAAGTTCAAGAGCCCTTTAGGATTCTTCATGACTCCTGCCCTACGTTGCGTAGGTGGGAAAGGGAAGGCTCAGGATGGGGGGAGTTGCCCAGCAGTTAGTGACAAGAGTGAGACCATACAGTCAACATGTTTAAATGCCTGGAACTGCCTCTCCCAGAGTGTCAGACCCTGGGGACAGGGCCACTTATCAGTGCCTCAAGGATTTGCAAGACCTCGGCTTCCACCCCAGCCAGGTTTCTTCATGCAGATCACTGCTCCCTGGCCCCCCAAAAGGCCCTCGGGTGTCCCAGAGCTTCCAGCCCACAGCAAACCACTGTTTAAGAAATGGACACAATGAATGGAACTCTCTTTTCAAGAAACGCATGCAATGAAATTCTTTCATTTAAAGAATCCTCCACATGCTTTAAATGAAACTAGGACTTTGCCTGCTGAAAGCAAACGCTCAAGACTGGGCCTCACTCCCAGTAATTCTGTAGAAGACGCAGAACTGTGGACCTTGAAGAGAGTCCTCCCTAATCCCTCTATCCCCCCTGCTTCCTCCAGCAGCTCAGGCACTGAGAACAGGGGCGGAGGCAAGTCCAGAAGGTGGTGAGCAAGGGAGCTTCCCAGAGAGAAGCATCCAAGCTTGAAGGGCAGGTGGGACTTCCAGAAAAAAGGGTGAGCGTGAGCACAGGAAGAGGTAGGATGGCCCCTGCATGCAGGTGAAGGAGGAAGGTGCAGAACAAGGGCCACAAGGTTGAGCCAGGCTGTGCAGGCCCAGGCATGATGCTCAGGGAGGCCCCGGGAAGTGGCAATTGGAGCCACTTGAGACTGAGCAGGGACAAGGACGGGGTCAGGAGAGGATGCAGGTGCAGCAGTGAGGACACAGAGGCCTGAGTGGGGTGGGAGGAAACAGGACAAGGCTCAGTCCACAGGACATTTATGAAAAACTTGCTGGGCACTAGGCCCAGCCTGAAACCCACTTCTACTCATACATGCCTCACAGACAAGGACGTTAGTTCTCCAGAGCTCGGCACCATTTGAGATGGCACAGCAAGGCAGCGAGAGTGTCCAGACCTGCTCTTGGAGGCCAAGCTCAGGTGGAGCCAAGACTGTTCTCAGACCTCCCCCCTCACCATCCCCTGACCACGAGGACCACATGGACACCCAGACTCCTCTCACCCACCTACGGTCCCTGCCTGTGCCCTGCAGCCAGGAGCTGCCACCCCAGCACACCAGTTTCCTTAAAGCTGCAACGAGGACACAGAGCAAGATGTCTCCTGGCTACTCAGGACCAGGAACACCATGTGGCTGGACCAAAGTTCACCTAATTCTCTTCCTCACCATGCCAGGGAAGGGAACAGAGAGGGCACAGTGGAACTTGGGAAAAATGTGGTCCTCCTTGAGTCAGGCTAAAAAAATCACCAGCAAAATGGGTCAGGGGGTACCCTTCCCACCCTTGGCCCCAGCCAACACCCATGCCATGGTGTCAGCAGGGCACAGACACCCCCCAACCCCAGTGAGAAAGGCAGCAGGGCCAGCACTGACTCCACTCCCCCATCACAGGACCCTCCTCAGCTCTGATCATAAGCCCGCTCACTTGGGACCAGCCAGCTTCCTTCCCACAAGGGTTGTAATATCTATAAATGACAGGCAGGAGTGCAAGCAACTCCCTTTGCAGCATAATCTGTTAGTAACTAAGCTCACTTTGGTTCAAGAGATAAACTTCTAAAAGATTAAGGTGTTCACCTCTCTACAGGAGGAAAAAAACTTCACAAATATTGTCCCCTTATATCTTGATATTTTAAATAAAGAGTTTATATTTTCAACTGTGACACTAGCCAAAGTTAAATAGGTTAACAAGAGCCTGTGCTGGCATGGGTGAGGAGCAGGCACGCTGTTGATGGGAAGGGGGGTGCACTGGAGCAAACTTTTTGGCAACATCTACTGAAACTGAAGCAGATTCCTCAAGACTCTTCTAGGGACTCAGAGCAGAACTCTCTTACCTCACCTTGAAAAGGGGAAACGGAAGCTCAGAAAAGAGGGGCAATTTGCCCTAGGCCATGTTGCCAGTATGTGAGGGAGCCTGGAGGTGACAATAAAACCAAGCAAGCAGACGCCTAAAGAGCACCTACAGAAACATACGTCCTCTTCCAGATTCTGCTAAGGACTTGCCCTCCAGATACATGCCGCAAAACTGAGCCAAGTTTCTTCATTGTGCCAAAATGTTTGTGTCATAATAGCAAAGAGCTGACAAATGAAAGGCCCCAAAGTGGGCACGAGTTAGGTCAGTGACAGCCCTTCTCACAGTGTGCGGCTGAATGCAAGCTGTGAACATAGAAGGCAATAGAGGGGGCTGGGAGCCCTGGGAGGGGCTCACAACTCATTCGGTGGGAGAGGGAGGGCTGCCTTTCCGTGTGTGCTGTCCCTAGGGAGGGTGGGAGCCATGGAGAGGGTGAGCTCCATCACAGGAGACCAGAAATGGTGCTGAGGGCACTCCTACCCCATATTCCCACAGCTCCTGGCCTCCTCCTGTCACACCCCCCACCCCCAAGATGGGGGACCTTAAAGGAGAGGCCACATTTCACCCCTCTTGTAGATCCAGTTCCAGTGGAGCCTGGCTGGGAGAAGGTGCCAATACCTGCTGACAGACAACAGACTCAAGGTCCTGAGGACGGGGTGGGAGGACTCAGCCGTTTACAGGTGCTAACCAAGCACCTGCTCTGCCCAGGCACTGATTTAGCACCTGCTTGGATTAATCCATTCTCTCCTCTCCACTGTCAGGGAGGGAGGTCTCCAGAGGGAGGCAATATAGATTCCAAATGGTCCAGGCACCTGTCCAATCGTGGCTGGGAGCATAGGTGCCAGGAGGTGAACCCTGACAGAGTCAGGTAGGGAAGGGGGCACGCTGTCCGATAAACCGATAGGCTACACATCTGACCCTACACCAGGCCTTTCCAAACATACGATCCTCAGAACAACCCCTCCTGGTGAAGCAATGCTGCATCCACATTTTGCAGAGCGGGAAGCTAAGGTTCTGGAGGGCCCCTGCCCACAACCACATCGCTAGCAAGGGGCAGAGCGTGAGTCCAAACACAGTGTATCCACCCAGAAATCAACTTCTCCTTCCCCAACCTTCACAATAGGGCTAGGGAGTCAGGGATAGGTGGGAGAAAAATTGGTATCTAAACCATGCCAGGAGAAGGACTGCCCAAGTCTCCCGCTGCCCCGCCCCTGGAGGCTTTTCGTCAGTCTGGGAGGCTAACCTCCTCTCCCAACAGAGAGAATAACATGGGCCACCGAGGTCTCCCTCCAGGAGGATCACAGACCGCCGCAGCTAGAGAATGGGACCGAGAAGGAGGGCAGGACAGGAAGCGGGCGAAGGAAGCCATGCATCCCAGCCGGTGGGAGAGCAACCACGGCGATGCGGGCAGAGCGCTGGGCCTGGGAAGGGGACACTGGGGGACCCCGGCCGGCAACAGTCACGTGCAACCCTGAAACTCGGCTCCTTCAGGCCTCTGCCATGCCCTTCCCCGGCCTCAGGACATTCACGGAAGAAGCTGAAACGCACCGAAAGCAGGCTGCATCCAGAGAGGGGAAGTGATTGCTTGAAGGTGACAGAGCAGAGACACAGGTTCAGGCTCGGCCTTTCTCAGCGGATCGCCCGCGTGCGTGGCTTCAGCTCTCGGTTCAGCATCTGCCCCCCCAACTTACCTCCAAAGACACACCCCGGGCAACAACAACCGCAGAAAATCAGCTCTTCAGAAGCCCAGCCCCGCGCGTGCGTCCGACACAGGAGCAGGCAGGCTGGCGAGGGAGGTCGCAGCGCGCTCGGCCCCCCGCAGCAGCAGCCGGGGCCGGACCATTACCGCATTCTGCTCGCGCCCCCTGGCTCTCAGCCTGCGTCCCGCGTCCCCACGGCTCCACCCCTGGCATCTACTAGCCAGGCAGGATGACCTTGGTAGCCCCCCCCGTGCCAGGGACGCCGCCCACAGGCCCAGACGCGGGACGGGGGTAGCGAAGAGCGGACAGCTTACCTCCTTCAGCTGCTCCATCTCGCTGCGGATGGCCTCATAATCCACCTCGAGCTCCTCAAACTGCAGCTTGAGCTGGTGCTTTTCCTCGAGCACCGCCAACCCGTACTCGGCCGCCTGGATCTTCTCGCGCGTGGTCTCGGCCAGCTCGTGAGACAGCCGCTTCACCTCGGCGCGCAGCCACTCGGGCTGCGCCTCCATCACCAACCGCGCATACTCCTCCTCCTCCGACGGCGCCGACATGGTGGCCGCGCGCCGGGCCGGCTCCCACCGGGGTCCCGCAAGTCGGGCCCTCAGCCGCCGCCGCCGCCGCCGCCGCCGCCGCCGCCACCGCCCAGCCCCGACGGCCGCCCGCGCCGCCGCACCACTCCTCCCCGCCGGGCGCGGAGCAAGCTGGGGGCTGCAGTCCCGCCCGCGCGCCGACTACATGGCCCGTCGTGCCCCGCGCCCGCCCGGCCCCGGCCGTGATTGGCCCGCGCCCTGCGCGGTGGAAACGCCCTCAAACCTATCGCCTCCACCGCCGCCGCCGCCGGGGGATTGTGGGGGATGTGGTTCCGCTCCCGGGCCGACTTAAGGCCCGTCGTACCCCGCGCCCACCCGGCCCGGCCGTGATTGGCTCTCGCCGCTGACGTCACAGCCGGATGTGCGGGTGCCTTCCGGTGCCTTGGACAGCGAGCCGAGCGTGGACATAGGGCTTTCTCTCAGGCTCAGCGTCCGGGAGTTGCTCCAGCCCCACGCGCCGCGGTCCCTGTGCCTGCCGCAGCCGGGCCCGGCAAGGCGCGGCGAGGCGGGCTCGCGGGTGTCGGGAGAGCCCCCGGGAGGCCGGCCTTCGGGCGCGGCGCGGGGCTGGGTTTCCGAGCGTCGGACGAGCGAGGCTGACGCACCCAGGGCCCCGTCCTAAGCGTCTGGTCTGCTCACGGCTTGTGATTGATGCACGCAGGCGGCGCGAGGCATGCTCGGTGCAGACGTCTGCGGAGGAGACTGACTTCGGGAGGCCCCGAGAGGACGGCGGGTTAGCAAAGGGCGCTCAGGCGTCACAGGGAACTTTGGCCCAGCCACTGCATGGTCTTGTGACTCCTTAGTCCTTCAGGGTGTACTTCTGGGAATAAAGACGCGTCCATAAACAGTGTCATAAATGTGTTTAAAGTAGGTGCTGGCGTCCGCCCCCATTTTTAGGCCTGACCTCGGTTATTGGAAACCCAGTCGTACCCATCATTTTCTGTCTAGTTAAAACTTCCCCTCCCCGTGTGGTGTTTTGCGATGTAACCCGCTTGTGACTCGTCTCACTGACCGAGAACCCAACACGCCCCACAGCTGCCGATTATGATAGAACCAGAGTCATGTAAGTAAGTTCCTCCTTACCTCGTGTTTTTAAAAACTAGCCAATCCACAACACCGAAGGGAAAACCTAAGAAGACTCCTGTGGACTTCAGTAAAGGCCACGGGTCCCCTCTCTCTCATCCCTCCCCACGCCCATCCTCATTGTCCCTCCACCCGCTGGTCAGCCTCCCTTTGGCGCCCCTAACTTCTCTGAGACCTGTAAGAAGTTTCTTGTTTCATACATTTTCGTATCACTTCCTCGTGTCTCACCTGACACACACACCTGAACCTAACTACTCCCTTCACCCCCCCACCCCGCCCCCGTCATGGCTCTCCTGGAGACTGGCTGTCTTGGCCTATGGCCAGAGATCTCAATACCAAACTTAAAAGAAAACAAATAGAGATCCCAACACACAGGGCACTGATACTGTTATCCAATGCACAGTCCACATCTCAATTGCATCATTGCATCACAGTCCATCTCCCAACTCTCTTGGTTTTCTGCTCCAGGATGCAGTTGCATTCAGTTGTCAGGTTTCCTTAGTTTCCTTCAATCTGACCTTTCTGAGGAGTGCAGGACAGTCATGTGCCCACTGATGTATCCTCGTGGGTAGATTAGGTTATGCATTTTTTGGCAGCGCTATAACTAAGGTGTTCTGAGTTCTCAGTGCACCCGCAGAAGGTACTAGATGTTGACTGAGATCCCTCTTCTGTTGGGTGTTTCCTTTGTAATTAGTGTCATAGCAGAAGACACTTTGGGACCATGTAAATATCTTGTCACTTCTCAAACTCTGTCCCACTAGTTTTAGCATTAATTGATAAGTCTTGCCTGAATGAATTATTGCCATACGAGCTGCTTTTCTGTTTCCGTCAGTCCTCCATTTTTGAGTTGTTCTAATTCATTAGCAGTGTGGATCTATGGATTCTTATTTTACTCGGTGGGTTACAATTCATTACTCTTTTTACTTACTTTGATACTCAAATGGTAGCAGCTTTGGCCAGTGGGAGCTCCTCTACACTTGTTCCACGTCCTTATAAAATGTCATAATTTTTGAGCACTTCCTCGCTTTCTGGTGCAAGTTGTGCCAGTATCATCTTGTACTCTCCATATCCTAGACCTGGAATCAGCCATTTCCCCAAGGAGCCCTGATTCCATTTAGTGGTTTAACGTTTTATTTGTATGAGGAGAACGTGTTATATTTTGGCTTGTGAAATTAAAAAATAATTAGTAAGGAGTTCAGCAATAGCAGGAGTGGGATGACTAACTAGCCTGGTTTGCCTAGGACTGTTCTGGTTCTAGCACTGAAAGTCCACATATCAGAAAACCCTCAGGCCTGTTCAAACTGTTCACGCTAAGTGGGAGAGATCCTAGGGAAACGGAGAAGGAACAAGCTTTGTTAACTGATGCTCGGCAAAGACTTGCCTGAGGTCACACACCCTTAGGCAAAGGCTGGCCTAAATGGAAATCTCTCCACCCCCACCTTACACCGTCTGAGGAGGGAGAGGGAAAGGCCATAGGAATCTGGTGCAAAGAGTTTGGAACTTGGGGACAGGGTGGTGGTAGAAGAGGGAACAGGAAAGTTCTCAGGCACATTGAGTTACAGACAGGAACTCTCCTAAGCTCTCCTTGGTGCTAGGACAGAGGGTTTTTCATTACCATTGTGGGCTTCCTTCCCACAGGAGGGACAGCTCTGGCTGTGAAGGTTAGAGCTGTTGGGGCTGGCCCATGGCTCACTTGGGAGAGTGCTGTACTGATAACACCAAGGCCACGAGTTTGGATCCCTATATAGGGATGGCCGGTCAGCTCACTTGGGAGAGCATGGTGCTGACAACACCAAGTCAAGGGTTAAGATCCCCTTACCGATCATGTTTAATATTAAAAAAAAAAAAAATGTTAGAGCTGTGAGGGAGGAGACTGGGAGCCACTAGGTGTGATAGGTGGGGGAAGGGAAATCAGGAAAGGCTTTGCTAAGGAAGTGACACCTGAGGGAGATCCAGGGGATGCCCAGGAATTGGCTAGGCCAAAGCTGTGGGAATAGGGGACCTATAAAAATAAGAGAAGCAGGGCAGTCTTGGCAGCAGACAATGGCCCACCCCTTGTTGAGCTCCAGCTGGACCCCCAACATTGCGAAGTACTCGATGGTGGGGATTATGCCATCTGATAGACAAATGAGGAAACAGGCTCAGAGCCAAATCCTTGGTATTACCCTTGGCTTCCCACCCCCTCACCCATTCAACCTGTCAGCAAAAGCTGTCCGCTCTGCTTCAGGACACCCGGCCTACCACCCCTCCCTGACCCAAGCCCCATTGCCTCTGCCTGGACTGTTGCAATCACCTCTTCACAGCCTTTTCTACCTCTCCTTCCCAGTCTGCTTTCTTGTGGCAGCTGAGGGGTCCCTTAGATCCAAGTCAGGTCACATCCCCTGTCTACTCAAGACCCTACCAGAGTCAAGGCCAAATTAATGAAGCCACCTTCAACACCCTGCACACTTGAGAGTGACCTCTGCCTGACCTCTTCCCTCCCCTCTCCCCTCGTACCTCCCTTCTGGCTGTTGGCTCTCCTTACTGGCTTTATTTCCCTTTGTTGCACACTGTGTGTTTTCTGTGTTTACCTTCACACTGTTTGTGTCTCCCTAGAACATCAGCTCCAGGAGGACAGGGACCTTGGCCAGGCCTAGAGAGTCTCCTGGTTCACTTCAGGGGCTCCAGCCCAGGCCCTGCAGGGGTCAGGGCTCAGCCAATGGCAGACCAGGACGGCCTCACCTTGCACCACTCCCTGGACCATGTCTCTTCTGACAGGAAGGCAGGGAAAACACAGGAGAAAGGAGGTAGCCTTGGCAGAGGTGGGAGGAACAGGGAGCGATACCAGGGGGATACCAGGGAACTTGTATCCATCTGGAATAACTGAACTGCTCAGCTAGGGGCCTAGGAACAAAGGTAAGGGATGTCCTCCCAGCCAACCTGCTCTGCCTTGGAAAACAAAGGCTCCTAGGGTCCCAGGCAAAGGCATGCCCCAATGTACATATAGAAACTCTTGACAACTTGTCTTGTAAGGAACTATCTGTCCAGTCATTACTTGGCCACTGTGATGGTTAGCTTCGTGTGTCAATTTGGCTAGGTTATAGTACCCAGTTACTCAGTCAAACACTAATTTAGGTATTGCTCTCATGGTACTGTATAGATATGGTTAATATCTACAATCAGTTGACATTAAGTAAAGAAGATTATTTTCCATAATGTAGGTGGGTCTCATTCAATAAGTTGAAAGGTCTTAAAAGCAAAACGTGTTTCCCTGCAGCAGAAGAAATTCTGCTGTAAGACTGTAGCATCAGCTCCTGCCCAGCAGTTTCCAGCTGCCAGCCTGTACTACAGAATTCAAACTTGCTGGCTTGCACAGTAGGATAAGCCAATTATGTGGAATAAATATCTTTATCTATCCATCTCCTTATCTATCTACCTACCCACCCATCCTACTGGTTCTGTTTCTCTGGAGAACCCTGAGTAATAGATATTTTGATACCAAGAGTGGTTCTATTTTTGGAGGTGGGGCACCTGGCTGGTACAGGGATCCAAACCCGTGACCTTGGTGACGGCATTACACTCCCAGGTGAGCTAACCAGCCAGCCCCCAAGAGTGGTTCTAGACAAACAGAATCTTAAGGATGAGTTTTCTGAATTGGTTCTAGGGTTGCTGGAATTGGTTCTCTAATCTGGTTATATTTAAAGACACTAATGACTCTATTTCCAGTAGTAAAGACAGCACTGATATCTATGGCATGATCTGGCAATAGAGATACACAAAATATCATCACTGGATACTTCTGATCAAATACTTATAAGAGGCAAGGTTCTGTGTGACCATGTATTTGATACCTTAGAACATTTGTTCAAACTAACTGCTATGGTTTGAATGTGTCCCCCAAAGTTTGGAAACTTGATCGCCAATGTGCTGGTGTTGGGAGATGGGGCCTAATAAAAGGTGATTAGGCCATGAGGGCAGAATGAATAGATTAATATCATTATCATGGGAGTGGGTTCATTATAAAAGAAGGAGTTCAGCCCCTTTCTATTCTCTTGCCCTTTCACCTTCCACCATGGAATGACAGCAAGAAGGCCCTGGCAAGATGCTAGCCCCTCAATCTTGGACTTTCCAGTCTTCAGAACCATGAGCCAATACATTCCATTCATTATAAATTACCCAGTCTCAGGTATTCTGTCATAGCAGCACAAAACAGACTAAGACACTAAAAAATATAATGAGATTGGCTGCTTGCTCTTAACTACATGAGAGAAAGTAGAGAAAGAAAAGGGTGAGCTCAGGGATTTGAATTCCCAGCTCAAGCTCTGCATATATGATCTGAAAGAAACCCTTATGTCCTGCAGCCACAGAGATGAGACTACTGAAGATCAAACCCAGAGTCTCATTCCCAACTCCACAGGGTGTCTAACGGTAAAGTGAAAGCATTGATGGGGAAGGAATGGGATCCTAAAGATTTAGATGGGGACATATGAGAAGATTCTGATGAAGCTGGGAATATTACATTTCTAGATACTGATGAGTTTTCTTTGCCACTTAAATTTTTATTCTGCAACAGATGAAAAATAAAATATTAAATAATTTGAGAAGACCTCAATGTGAATAACAAAGTTAAGACAAGTCTAAATAGACTTACTTATTTGGATTCTTGCTTTTTCCTCACAGATTTATTGGGATGTAAATGACACACAACGAACCACACACATTTAAGGTGTACAATTTGAAGAGTATTGGTGTATGTTTACACCTATGGCACTATCCCCACAATCAAAAAAATGACCTCAGAATTTTTCTCATGCACCTTGACAATTCCTCCCTCCTGACCCCCTTCGCTACCTAACCCTGGCCCCAGGCAACCACCCCTCTGCTTTCTGTCACTACAGATTAGGTTGCATCTTCTAGAATTTTATGTAAATGGAATAATACAATAGGTGATTTTTTTTACTCAGCATAATTATTTTGAGATTAATCCATTTTTTTATATATCAATAGTTCATTCCTTTCTAATGTTGAGTAGTATTACATTCTGTAGATATGACAAAATTCATTTATCTATTTACCTATTTATCTATTAATGGTCATTTGGGTTCTTTTCAGGTTTTAGCTATTACAAGTAAAACTTCTATAAATATTCCAGTAAAAGTCTTTGTGTGTAGATATGTGCTTTTTTTTCTCTCTCAAGATTCACCTAGGAGTGGATTTGTTGGCTCATAAGACAGGTATATGTGTAACTTTTTAATAAACTAACAAACTGGTTTTCAAGGTGGTTGTCCCATTTTACGTTTTTTAAAAATTAATAAATTTTTATTTTAGAATCATTTTAGATTTATAGAAAAGTTGTGAAAATAGTACAGTTTCCATGTACCCCTCATCCTGTTCATTCTCATGTTAACATCTTATATCACCATTGTACATTTGTCAAAACCAAGAAATTGACATTGCTACATTATTATTAACTAAACTCAAGACTTCATTTGGATTTGCCTGGTGTGTACAGAAGAATAGACCTTGCCCAAAGAGAGACACCTTCGCCTTTGGCTCCTGGGAGCAATCCCTAGGCCCTTGGAGTGTCATACCTGGTAGGAATATCTTTGTTTACTTGGGGAGGGACTGTGGGTCACACTGGATAGTCTAATAATGGGCTTTTGGAGGGGCTGGAGACTGAGATCACCATATGGGCAGTCAACCAGTCAATCACGCATACATGATGGGGCCCCAATAGAAACTCTGGACACCAAAGCTCAGGCAAGCTGCCCTGACTGGAAATAGTCTGTGTGTATTGTCACACATTGACACTAGGAGAGTAACTCTGTCCTGACTCCACAGGGAGAGGACAACTGGAAACTCTACATTTGTAACCTCCTAGACTCTGCTCCATGCATCTCTTCCTTGGACTGATTCTAATCTGCATCTTTTCACTGTAATAAAACATAACTGTGATTATAACAACTTTCAGTGAATTCTGCGAGTCCTCATACAAAACTACTGATAGTGAGGATGCTTTGGGGTACCCTGCAAACTTGTAATTGGTGTCAGGAATGAGCGTGGTCTTTCATGAACTGTGCTTCCTCTAACTTCACAGTTGGCTAAACTCTTGCGCCTGGTTTTCCCACTAATGTCTTTGCTGTGGTCTGAATGTTTATGTCCTTGTCTACAGCCATACCACCCTGTGTGTGCCCAATCTTGTCTGAATGTTTGTGTCCTCCTAAAGCTCATACACTGAAACTTAACCCCCAAAGTCATGATATTAGGAGGTGGGGCCTTTGAGAGGTGAGTAGGTCATGGGGAAGGAGCCCTCATGAATGACATCAGTGTCCTTATAAAAGAGGCCCAAGGGAGACTCCTCACCCCGCTCCACCATGTGAGAACACAGTGAGAGGGTGTCATCTATGAAGAAGTGGCCCTCCCCAGACTCTAGATCTGCCAATGTCTTGATCTTAGGCTTCCAGCCTCCGGAAGGATAAGAAATAAATTTCTGTTGTTTCTAAGCCACTCAGTTTATGGCATTTTGTTACAGTGGTCCGACTGGACTAAGATAGTCTTCTTTGTTTTCCACAATCCAGTCCAGAATTATCACACCTCGCATTTAGTTGTCAAGCCTCCTCTGGCCTGAGACAATTTCTCTCTTCTTGCTTTCACGAACTTGACAGTTTTTTTTGTTTGTTTTTTAAAGAGAGCTTGACAGTTTTGAGGAGTACTGCTCAGGTCTTTTGCAGAATGTCTCTCGATATGGATTTGTCTGATGTCTTTCTTATTGTTAGACTTGGGTTATGGGTTCTGTGGAAGAATACCAGAAAGGTGAAGTTGGCCAGTCTTTTTAGTTTTAGGCATTCTACTAAATGCATAGTGGTATCTCATTTTGGTTTTAATTTGCACTTTCCTGACTATTAATGATGTTGGGCATCTTTTCTGTGCTTACTTGCAACCATATGCCTTTTCTTTTGAGAAATGGCTGTTTAAAACTTTGCCTATATATTATTTGGTTGTTTGTTTACTTATTATGGCTTTTTGAGAGTTCTGTATATAATGCAGTATATGGGCTGAGAACCTCTTTTTCCTCCTTTTTTGCATATGGATAGTCAATTGTTTCAGTCTTTTGTTAAAAAGATTATCTTTTTCCAGTGGATGGCTTTGGCTTTGTGGAAAACCAATCAGCCATATGTGTATGGATCTATGTCTGTATTCTTGATTCTTTCCCAAGACACCATTACCACTCTGGTATCTTGCTAAATGTTCTATGTACACTTGAAAATAGCACATAGTCTGCTGTTGTTGGGTGGAGTATTTTAACAATGTCAATTAGCTCAAGTTGATAGATAATATTACTCAAGACTTTTATGTCCTTAGGGATTTTTCTACCTGCTCATTCTTTTAGTTGTGGAGAGATGAATGTTGGAATTTCCGATTACTGTTTTAGACTTGTCTGTTTCTTCTTGTAGCTTTTAATCTGGTATCATTTTTTTCTTCCTGATGGACTTTTAAAAATTTTCCATACTACAAGTCTGCTAGTGATAAATTATTTCAGTTTCACTATGTCTGAAAAATTCTTTATTTTGCCTTAGCTTTTAAAATATTTTTGGTGGTTATAGAAATGTAGGTTGACAACCCTACCCTTAGTCCCCTGTACTTTAAAGATGTTGCTGAACTGTCTTTTGGCTTGCATTGTTGCCGAAGAGAAATTTGTCTTTCTTATTTTGCTGTTTGCATATAAAATATCTTTTTCTTCTGGCTGGTTTAAAATTTTTTCTCTTGGCTACCTGGTTAGCTCACTTGTTAGACCACGGTGCTGAAAACACCGAGGTCAAGGGCTTGGGTCCCCAGACTGGTCAGCCACAAAATACATAAAATAAAATAAAATATTTCTCCTTATCACTGGTTTTGAGCAATACGATTATGATGTGACTTGGTGTTGTTTTACTTACTTTTCTTCTTCTTCTTCTTCTTCTTCTTCTTCTTCTTCTTCTTCTTCTTCTTCTTCTTCTTCTTCTTCTTCTTCTTCTTCTTCTTCTTCTTCTTTTCTTCTTCCTCTTCCTCCTCCTCCTCCTCCTCCCCCTCCCCTCCTCCTCCTCCTCCTCCTCCTGCTCCTCTTCCTTCATGTTTGGGGTTAAGTTTCTTGTATCTCTGGGTTTAGAGCAGGGTTTCCCAGCCTCAGCGCTATGGGGCATGAGAGGATCTGTCCTGTGCATTATAGAATGTTAACCAGCATCCCTGGCCTCTACCTATGAGATGATAGTAGTATCCCCCAGTGTGACAACCAAAATTGACTCCAGACATTGCCAAATATTCCCACAGACAGAATATCACCCCCGTTGAGAACCACTGGTTTAGACTTTAATCAGATTTGGAAAATTTGGGGCTATTATTTCTTCAGTAATATTCCCCTTTTCTATCCTCTCCTGGGACTCCAACTATATTTGTATTAGTCTGATGGACTTTGTCCCACAGCTCACTGGTGCTCCATTAATTTTTTTCAGTCTTTTTTCTTTGTGTTTCATTTTGGATAGTTTCTATTGCTATTTATTCAGATTCACCAATCTTTTTCTTCCACATTGTCTAATCTCCTGCTAATCCTATCTGGTGTATTTTTCACCCCAGACATATTTTCATCTCAAATAGTTCAGAATGGGTCTTTTTTTGTATTTCTCAGATCCCTACTAACATGTTCAATCTCTATTGAACATACACAGTACAGTTATAATTATGTCAGTGTCCTCATCAGCTAATTCTAACATCCGTGTCATTTCTGGGTCTATTTTTTTTTTAAATAATTTATTTTATTTATTGAATCAAAATCAATTATACATATTTTGGGGGTTGAACATTGAGATATGTTGATTAAATCAATATTACTAGCATATATATTGTTACAAATCGTAATTATTCTTTATGTCCCTGGTCCAACCTCTCCCCTTCCCCCATTCCCTCCCCCTCCCCCCTCTAATTGCCCTAGATTTCTTCTCTCCTTCTGAAAGAATAAAGGTTACTCTGTTAACTTGTTGCCTAGATGATCTGTCCATTGCTGAGAGGTGTGATCAGGTCCCCCAATATTATCAAAGAGCAGATGCTTCTTCTGTCACTCTGAAATGGGTTTTGTGGAAAGAGACATCCTCTTCTTTGTCTCTGCTGGTGACACTTCTTGTGTGAATGCACTCCAGTGGTTGGGGGACCATCTGCATGGTGGCAGTGGTGTCTAGCCGCTTTTGCAGCAGCCTGTTTATTGTGGTGGCTGTAGTGGGCCACCCACGTGGAGGTGCTGTTTTTGGCATGCTCCTTGGCACTGGCGGTATGTCTGGTTGTGGGATGTGTTTGGTCCCCTTCTCCATGCCTCTGGTCCCTGGGCAGAGCCCAAGCCACTGGCGCCATGTGCCTGGTTGTGGGAGAGGGGTCCAGTCCCCTTCCCCATGTCCCGGGTCCCTGGGCAGGCCCTGAAGCACTAGCGCGGTGTGCCTGGTTGTGGGAGAGAGGACCAATCCTCTGGGTCTATTTTTATTACTTGATTTTTCTTCTCATTAAGGGTCATATTTTCTGTTTCTTTTCAGGCCAGACATTATGGATTTTAGTTGTTGGGTGCTGGCTGTTTTGGGATTCCAATGGACATTATCGAATATTGTTCAGAGATTCAGTTAAACTAATTGGAAACAGTTTGATCTTTCAAACTGTTAAGCTCTTAAGCTATGTTATGTGGAATCAGAGAAACCTTTATTCTAGGGTGAATTTCATCATGCTACTGAGGAAATACCCTTCTGAGTACCCTGTCTGATGCCCAGGAATTACAGGGTTTTCTCCTCTGACTGGTGAGAGCAGAAACTTCCCAGCCTCACGGATCTCTGGTGATTGAACTCTGCTCCTTTCTGGTGGTCCTCTCCCCAGCCTCAGGTGGTTTCCTCACCCTCACGCACTGTTCAGTACTCAGCTGAGGACGCAAAGGGGACTCCCTGGGATTGTTCAGAGCTTCATCTCACTCTCTGTGACTCTCTCCTGTCTGATGCTCTGCCGAGTGATCTCTGACTACTCTGCCTCACCAGAATCCCAGGTCCCTCCTCTCTACCCAGGAGAACCACCAGCGCCCCCTGAAGTCTCCTCCTCACGCTTCACCCTATATGCTGTCTCCACGCCCTGAGCAGCTGCAGGTCTCTCCTCTCCCAGGGATCACAGTCATTCGCCCACTCGAAGGCCCATGTCAGAAAACAATTGTTTCGTAGACTTCATCTGGTTTTATTTTTTATTTGTTTCAGGCAGGATTGCAAATCTGGCCCCTGTTATTGCATCTTAAAAGCAGAAAGCATGCTTTAAACACTTTAATGTTAACTGGAATTTCTTTTCTTTTTTTAATTAAAACATACTTAATTATACATATTTATGGGGTACAAAGTTGACTATCAATACTTGTGTAGAATATATAATAATCAAATCAGGATGATTAGCAAATCTGTCATTATAAAACATAATCATTCTTTGTGCCCATTCACCCATTTCTTGCTTTTATATAGGAGTTTTATCATTCAGGGCTATATTTAAGTCTAATCCATTTTGAGTTGATTTTGGGGTATGGCAGGAAGGTACAGGTCTAGTTTCATTCTTCTACACACACACACACACACACACACACACACACACACACACACACACACACACACACACACACGGTCTTCTTTCTTTCTTAGCTCTCACTTATGAGTGAGGACATGCAGGTTTTCTCTTTCTGTGCCTGGCTTATTTTATTTAATGTAATTTTCTCCAGGCTCATCCATGCTGCTGCAAGTGGTGGAATTTCATTCTTTTTTATGGCTGAGTAGTACTCTATTGTGTGTGTGTGTGTGTGTGTGTGTGTGTGTGTGTGTGTGTGTGTGTGTGTACACACATTTTCCTTATCCAGTTGTCTATCAGTGGACATTTAGATTGGTTCCATAACTTGGCTATTGTAAATACACCTGCGATAAACATGCGCATGCAGGTACCCCTTCGACATGATGATTTCCCATACTTTGGGTGTATATAAGTAGTGGGATTGCTGGATCGTACAGTAGTTCCATCTGTAGTTGTTTGAGGAACCTCCACACAGTTTTCCATAATGGCTGCATTCATTTACAGTCTCACCAACAGTGTAGAAGGATTCCCCTTTCTCCACATTCTTGCCGGCATTTGTTAGTATCTGTCATTTTGGTAATAGCCAGTGTAACTGGGGTGAGATGATATCTCAGTGTGGTTTTGGTTTGCAGTTCCCTGATGCTTAGTGATGCTGAACACGTTTTCGTGTACCTATTGGCCATTTGTATATCATCTTTTGAAACATGTCTGTGCAGCTCCTTCAGCCATTGTTAAATTGGGCTATTTGTTTTTTTATTGTTAAGTTGTTTGAATTCCTTGTATATTCTGGATATTAATCCCTTGTCAGATTCTTGCAAATATTCTCACCCATCCTGTAGGTTGTTTTTTCACTCTTTGTTTCCTTTGCTGTGCAGAAGCTTTTTAGCTTGACATAATCCCATTTATCTATTTTTTCTTTTGCGGCCTGTGATTTTGGGGTCTTATTTTCGGGGGGAGGGGGTCTTATTGATAAAGTTTTTGTCCAGTCCTACATCCTGAAGTGTTTCCCCTATGTTTTCTTCTGGGAGTTTTATATCTTCAGGTCTATAATCCATTTTGAATTGATTTTGGTATATAGTGAGAGATACAGGTCTAGTTTTATTCTTCTACATATATATACAGTTTCCCCGACACTATTTATTTATTTATTTATTTATTTATTTTCCCAACACTATTTATTGAAGAGACTGTCCTTTCTCCAATGAATGTTCTTGGTGCCTTTGTTGAAGATTAGTTGGCTGTAAACACATGAATTGATTTCTGGGTTTCCTATTCTGTTCCATTGACCCATGTGTCTGCTTTTATGCCAGTTTCATGCTGTTTTGGTTACTATAGCTTTGTAGTAGTATAATTTGAAGTCAAGAAGTGTAATTTCTCTGGCTTTATTTTTTTTTTGCTCAGGATTGCTTTAGCTATTCAGGGTCTTGTGTTGTTTCGCATGGATGTCAGGATTGTTAGTCTTGGTAGTTTGTATTCTCCAGGGTAAACCACATGTTAGGTCAAAAATCAAGTCTCAACAATCATTTCAAGTATCTTTTAAGACCACAATGTATTAAAACTAGAAATCAATAAATGTACAAATACGTGAAAATTAAACATGCCCCAGAACAACCTATGGGTCAAAGAAGAAATTAGACAGGAAATTAAAAAATTTCTTGGAACTTATAAAAATAAAGACACATCATACCAAAACCTGTGGGACACTGCAAAAGCAGTAGTAAGAGGGAAGTTCATTGCAATAAATGCTTACATCAAAAGAATGGAAAGATTTCAAATAAACAACCTAACATTACACCTCAAAGAACTAGGAAAACAAGAATAACCCACCCCCCAAATCAGTAAATGGAAAGAAATAATTAAGATCAGAGCGAAACTAAATGAAATAGAGAGAAAAAAAGATACAAAAGATAAACTAAACAAAAAGTTGGTTCCTTGAGAAAATAAACAAAATAGATAAACCATTGGAAAGAGAGAAGACCCAAAGAACAAAAATCAGAAATGAAAAAGGAGACATTACAACTGATACCACAGAAATACAAAGCATCATTAGAAACTGTTATGAACAACTATAAGCCAACGATTCTGAAAACCTGGAGGTAGGTGACCCCGAGTGGCCTTGCTAGCATACCAGCTAGTGTGCTGTGACCCTGATAGGTGCTCTGGGGTGATTTGAAACTCCTCAGCTTAAATGGACAACCCTGGGCAAGGTTTCTGGGGGTTGGGACTAGGACTTTAGTCTTTGAGGGGGATAATGGGGTACTCAGCAGCCCCTCAGCTAGAGCAGGTGACTCAATGGTGTCACTGGGGCTCTGGGAACAGCCCTGCACCTCCAGGGCAGGCGCTGATGTGCTGTAACTTCGCTGTTGGAACGGGTGATACTGAGTGGGGCCACTGGATTTGTGTGTGTGTTCTTGTATCTCAGGAGGGTTAACGGGACGGTCTGTTGCATCACTGTTGAAGTGGGGTGCTCTGGGTGAGGTATTAGCAGTTTTGGGTGGGAGCCTTCACCCCCAAGAGGGATGCTGAGGCCTTCTACAGCTGTTTAGCTGGAGTGGCTACTCTGGGCAAGGCCATTGCAGCTGTGGGCAAGACCCCTATGACCCTAAGAGCATTAGTGGAACACCCTGGATTTCCTCAGCTGGGTGGGCTGTCCCACACGAAGTCACTGGGGCTGTGGGGGGCTGCTGTGTCCCCAAGAAAGATGCCAGGTCCTTCTGAAGCCCCCTTGCTGGGGTGGGCAGCCCTGGGTGGGCTCACTGGGGCTGCACTCCCGATTAGGCAGTTTTCTGACTCTGTAAAGTGTATGAGCTGACCCCCTCTGTCCTGAGGGTGGCACCCTCCCTGCACTGGACTGCCTGTCCCCAGGGCACAGGATGCCACATGGACACAGGTGTGGACAAACTGGTCCAATGATGTGGCCACAGGGGATTGAAAACAGTTGCGGGCCAGAGCAAAGTGGTCTCAGGTATTGGAACCAATCTCAAATCTGTGGCTGCTGCAGAACCTGGGGCCCAGGGGCTGGGGGGAGGGCATGGTTGAGTGTTTGCCCCTCCCTGGGTCAATTCAGTTGCATGTGCCTCCAGGAGTTCCCAGCAGCAGGTGCATGGCTACAGAGGCCACCCCTGAGAGAGGCGTGCAGGCTCTCCTACCCCTCCTCATAACTATAAGTACCGTACTGGTATCCCGCCAATGTAGGTGGGGTCACCAGCCTGGGCGCTCGACCTGAATAAACTGCTTTCTAGGTTTGGAGGGTGCACGCACTGACCCCCTTCATCCTGAGGGTGGCACCCTTGCTGCACTGGACTGTCTGTTTCCAGGGCGCAGGGCTAAAGGCGAGGGTGGATCCCAGTCCCCAGCTTGCTGCAGCAGTCTGGGACCTGGGGGTGGGGGCAGATCCACGTGCGTCCCTCCCCAGGCCCACACAGCCACATGTGCCCTCAGCAGTTCCAGACGCTGAGTTCGTGGCTGCAGCGCACAAGCCCCCGTGGGTTGGGCAACTGGTCTCCACCTTCCCACAGGCAAAAACTCCTGAATCCCGGCTACTCCAGGTTGGGTGATGGGGTGGTGATTACCAAGAATTTTCTTTTCGTGGCTATCCTGAGTTTCCGCACTCACCAACATCTTTACCGCTCCCTAGATGTGTTCTAGCTCTCTCCTTTCATTTTTCTTCTCCAAGTGTAGCTGCATATTCAATGCATTCTTTGTCTTTGTGGGAGAGATGAGCAATGACTCCTTCTAGTCAGCCATCTTGCTCCTACGTACCAACTTTAATTTCTAATATCACTCTAAAAAAGTGTTTCTGTTTCTATTTTTAAAAGTATTTAGAGGATCTAATTTCTAGGCACAGTTTTAAAATCATGTATAGTTTTGGGGCTGGCTGGTCAGCTCACCTGGTTAGTGTGGTGTTACTGGTTAATGGTTTGGATACCTATACCAACCAGCTGCCAAAAAAAAAAAAAAAAAAGAATAAAATAATGTGTAGCTTAAAAAATCTGATGTCTTTCAAGTTTCTGTTTACATGTCTAAAAACAGCAAAAGGGAAGTATCTAATTAAGATTTGACATACCTTGCTATAGGAAATAAATTGTGAGTATTCATTGATTAGACAAGTATCTTTCTACAGATTAATATATTACCATTTTCATGTTTGACTTCCATAAAAGAATTATAGATGCATTCTGTAAAAATGTGCAACTTCTTTCTGAGATGCACACTTTTAACTGACTTCTACTTTTCAATACCTCCATAATTAAACTTATTTCATGTACTGCTTATGTAGCTGACCTCACAGAAGTGGCCAGCACATCACAAATACCTTTGAAGTGGATCATGAAGGCAGAAAGTAAGACTTTGTGCTGTATTACTTTAAAACTTCAAACAATGCTTATTATTAAGCTAAAATAAAATGTAATGTTTTGTGTGGATTTAATATGTGCAGCTAAAAAATGATCCATTTTTGAGGACCACAGACATTCATAAAGAAACGAAAATGAAAGAAGTGTTGGCATACTATTTTAGGATGTTAAGTAGTGTTTCCTCTCTGTAGTGGATTGAATTATGTTCCTCCAAAACTCTCTGAAGCTTGAACTGTTTTATGTATTAGAAACTTGGCCCCCACTGTGACTGTTGAGAGGATGGGAAATCCTATCATGGTAATTGAAAGGTAGAGCCTTGAAGAGGTGATTAGATTGCAGGACCGTGCAGTAGTGAATGGATTAAAAATGGGGGTCAGAGGCCTGGTTCTGAGGGATTTAAAGGAAGAGAAAAGAGAGTGTCTCTCTCTTGCTCTCTCTGCTCCACAATTTTCCTCAATGTGATACTGTGCCATCGCTGAAGTCACCACCAAAGAAAGCCTTCACCAGATGCGTTCCCTGGACTTCATACTTCCTAGCCTCAGAAACTGTAAGCACTAAATTTCATTTTCTTTACAAAATACCCAATTCCGTGTATTTTAAGCATCAAAAATGGACTAATACACACACACCTCTCTCTCAATTATGAGTATATGACTTAGTTTTTACATTTTCTGAGTTATCTTTTCTGTCTAGATTTTGCAAAGTAGAGAAAAGGTCAAGCTTCTAGTTGGAAAAAAGCTGTCAAGGTGTTCCATCTGCTGAATGTTGGTAACAATGATAAAGCACTCTATGGACCAAAATATTCAGATGCTGCATAATTTTGTTTAATAAGAACTGCTAACAGAACTTACTAGAAAAATATCCCTAAGTTGGTAGCTTACCTAGTCTTGTTGGTACTATCTGAATGGCCCAGATGTTTTAAGTAAAACCCAGAGGATCCTACCTCCTCTCCCCAAACCCCCAAACCCTGCTGCCTGTCATGACAGCCCCTAAAATTCTGATGTAAGAACTAGGAGTTTAGGTTATAACAAGGATAAGCTTTCCTCCAGTTTCCAATAAGATATATCTCACTTCCATCTAAGACCTTATCGGAATGACCTTTACTGTCCGTACTTCTACCAGCATCTTGGTCACGACCACTTAACTAATCTCTAAGACTGAGGCTTTTCTGACAGCTCTACCTTTCTTCTGAGCCCTCACCAGAATAGCCCTTAATGCTCTGTTCATGGCAATGTAGGCTTTTTCCAGCACTCACTTTGAAACTTTTCTAGCCTCTTCTTATTACCCAATTCCAAAGCCAATTCCACCGTTCTTAAGTATTTGTTACTGTAACACCTCCACTTACTTCTCTGGTACCAATTCCTCTCTTAGTCTGTTGGTGCTGCTGTAACAAAATATCTGAGACTGGGTAATTTATAAATAATAGAAATTTATTTTCTCATAGTTCTGAAGGCTGGAAAGTCCAAGATCAAGGCACCAACAGGTTCACTGTCTGGTGAAGACCTGCTCCTCATAGATAGTGCTGTCTAGATGTCTCATATTGTGGAAGGCAGGAGGGCAAAAATCACCTAAGTTAGTTCCCTCCAGCCCTTTTACAAGGCACTAATCAATTTGTGAGGGTGAAACCTCATGACTTAATCACATCCCCAAAAGGTCCCACCTCTTAATACCACAACAATGGGGATTAAATTTCAACATGAACTTTGAAGGGAACACATTCAAATCGTAGTAGCAGTCGTAAACACTACATCAATGAATGGGTATGCTGTCTTCCAATAAAACTTTATTTATAGACAAATAAAATTAAATTTCACATAATTTTTATGTGTTCTAAAATTGTCTTCTTTTAACATGTTTTCCCCCAATCTTTTTAAAATGCAAAAACCATTCTTAGATTGCAGGTTGTACCAAAACAGGTGGCAGGCTGAATCTGGCCCTGGGTCGTAGTTTGTCAACCACTGTTTTATAGAAAGAAGTACTTGAGAGAGAACTAAAACAGGAGTATATAACTACCTGCTGAACTCTGAAAGAAAGTCTTGCTGAGAGAAATAACTCACAGCTCCGACTTCAGTGTAATGCAATCAGGATATTGACAGAGCCTACACTGTGCTGAGCACAGCACTGGAGCCCGGGATCTGCACTGGGAAGAAGGCTCCCCCTACTGACAACTGCGCTGCTGCCTTCTGGCAACCTGCGTCCAGCCTCCAGGCAAGTCTCTTTCTGCTCTCGTCCCTGCACCCTTTCTCCTCCAGGAGCCACAGGACGTTTGGGTGCTCCCCACCTTACAACCCTGTAATGAAGAAAAGCCCCAGGGTCCCATCCCTGTTAGGAAGCTCAGCCCTGCACACTGGGGACACATGAACTGCCCTCCCAGGAGGAACAATCATCCCCTGGACCTTGCAGGTGGCTCCTCCTCTCAGCCTTCCCAGTCTTCACTCTGTGGGAGCCCTTCTCTGTCACTGTACCCAACCCCCTGCGCCCTGTACGCTTTGGAGAGCAGTGGCCCTGCACCTTCCAGGCTCTTTCTCCTCTGCTTGTTTGGTTGCTTTTCTCTCTCCTCTCTTCTCTTTCCTCGCTGACCTTCAGCTCGCCCCTGTCACGCACAAGCTCCATGAGAGCAGGGCCTTGACCGTCTTGCTCACTGCTGCACCCTAGCACTTAATGTAGTGCCTGGCACGCCAAGTGACAGACGGGGCAGGCCCACGAAGGAGCCAAGTCAGTGAGACAGTCTAGCCCAGCGGAATAAGTGCTAGCCCGTCATACGTACAGAGGACTACATATGTATGGAGGTGAGTGCGAGGTAAGTGTGTTATGTCTGCGGCTGGGTAAACTGGGGTGGGGGGACAGCCCTGAGGGCCACACTTACCATTCTAACCAAACTTGCTTCAGACACAGAAGAAGGCAATGGTCTTCTAGGAAGCATGAACCACAAGGAGGCCCTGTTCGATCCTCTCTCACCTGAGTTCTTTCCCGTATGAGTCAACCCCTATGGTGAAAATGAGACCACGTAAGGGAAGGGAGAGAGGGCAGCCCACAGCTCCTCTTCCTTCCATCCTTTCCTCACTCATCAGTAAGATAAAGAAAGAGGGTGTGGATAGGACGTGTGTATATCAAGAAGTGAAATAAAAACAAGTTGAGTTAGTTTTGTGTAGTATTTCTACTGTTCAGGTGAGAATGAAACACTTACTGTTTGTGAGCAATGAATTGTACAATTTTAGTGGTTTCATGTATGAGTGAAATGTTCTTATGTTTGCACTGAAAACTAGCACTGAACGATACAAAGATGCATGGTAAAATTCGTGCTAATAATTTTAAATTTTCTTCACTTAGGATGACATTAAGTGGTAAATAAAAAACACCGTGACACATTGAGAGAGAGCACGGGAGAAAGGCAAAGCTTTCTCTCTTCTTGCCTCTCACAGCACTTCTTTCCTGCCTGTTGGGCGAGGGGTCCTGCATTCTCGTTTTGTACTGGGCCCCACAAGTTATGTAGCAGGCCTGTCTGTGGGGAGGAAAGCCATGTAGTGGAGGTGACATTTGTCCTGGGTCTTGAAAATAAGTAGGGGTCTTCAGACAGAGTAGGCCATTAGAAACACAGAGGGACAGCCAAAGCTACTGCCTGGGAGTGTAGACATGTGTCTTAGTCTGCTCGGGCTGCCATAACAAAATACCACAGGCTGGGTGGTTTAAACAACAGAAATGGATTTCCTCACAGTTCTGGAGGCTGCAAGTCTGAGATCAAGGTGCCAGCATAGGCAGGTTCTGGGGAAGGCCCTCTGCCTGGCATGCGGAGGCCACTTTCTCACTGTGTCCTCATGTGGAGAGGGTGAGCACGCACATGTGCACACGCACTTGTTCTTGCATGCACATGAGTGGGCTAGCTCTCAGGTGTCTGTTCTTATAGGGTGCTAATCCCATCATGGGGAACCAGCCATCGTGACCTCATCTAAGCCCAATCTCCTCCTAAAGTCCCCACCTCCAAACACCATCACGTGGACAAATTGGCTAGGGGTTGGAGAGGAAACTTTCCTGGGACATGTGGACCTGAGATCCCAGTGCACTCTGAGGTCCTGATGGGACTACAATGAGATTGGGAAATATGGAGAAGCAATGATTGATGGGATTTAGGTGAAAATGTGGAGGAAAATTGATGTTTGAATGGAGTGGTTGCAACTCCTTCACCTGAGTGTGTTAATGGGGTGGATATTATGTCTGACTGGGGACACTTTCTTACCTGGTATTGTGAAACAGAAGGCATGTAAGTTTGCTCTTTGTCCAGTATTAATTGGACGCGCTAAATGGAAACCCACGGAATTGCCTGAGCCTACACAGATTGTTAATTTGAAACAGCATAAAATACCTCGTGGGCAAAGTGATGATCACGATAGATAACGTCATGTTAGAAGCCGGAATCCTGGTACCAACAGATTCTCTGCACAATAGCAATGTGTGGCCCACAAGAAAAGGCTGATAGCTCATGGAGCACTGACACAGACTGGAGTTCATGGCAGAAGCCCATGGGTGCCACCCAGTGGTGACCACTGGATTTGGGGCCCAGACATTTCCAGATATGGTGGTAGAATACAGGCTGTTTGAGACACAATAACCAACTTGCGTTTGGGCATTAATTAAACCTGCCCCTAAGACTGAAGGACATATAATAATTTTGAAGCCAGAAATACCCATGATGTCTTGGGTGATGTCAGAGAAACATTCACATAAGGAAGGCAGCTTTCAGAAGGGTTCCATAATAAAATGGAAATGGTTTATTACAGGAACATGATACTGGGAAAATGCAAGGAGGTACTCATGGTATCCACATGCAGCTAGCCTCTTTTCCCCTAGGGCCGGCTTTAAAACCACCTGAGGATCTGCCAGATCTATGGCCAGCCACATGGATGCTGCCCTATGAAGAGCTCTTGATTGGCCAACAAAGAGCTGCTTGGTTTATGGATGGCATAAGTCCTAAGGTGGACAGATGACATCCAGATCTGAAGGCCACCACACTGGGACCGACTAATGGAAAAACTCCAATCGAAGAAGATACGAACAAATCAGCTCAGTGAGCCAAATTGCGTGCTGTGATGGAAGAATCAAACAATGATAAGAGCCCCTGTGTGTGAGTTTTTAGCAACTCATGGACAGTGGAGAGTGGCCTGGCCATATGATCAGGCAGATGGGAAATGGCAAACTGGGTTATTAAGGGATGCTCACATGGAGCACAGCCCTGTGGAAATCACTGTAGGAACTTCGGGGGCACATTAAAACAGAACATATCAATACCCATTTGAAGAGCCCCTTCCAGGATCGGTAAGTGATTGGATCCTGTAGGTGGGTATCATCCGAGTGGACATGGGCGAGCTGCAGCAGTGCAGAGAGGGACCAATCACCAACACATCCCTCTTGCACCTGCTGAGGCACAAAACGCCAACAGAAACTCCTGTCTGATGGCAGAGAGACAGAACCTGCGGATGGCTATGGGGCAGATCCCTGTCGGGGAACACCCCACATGCAGCTGGCAAGTGGACTGTCTGGGACCCCTGCTGGTAGCCCTGGAGCAGAGTCGGGGGTGCTAGGAATAGATACTTTCACTGCACTGGGCTTTGCATACCCAGGGTTTGATTCAAATGCTCAAAATACTGGAAAAACACTAAACAGTAGGTACTGTACCAGTTTGTACCACCAAGTTACATTTTTTCAGACCAAGGAACACGCTTTACATCCACAGACAGCAATGAGATATCACATCAAAAGGATAGGTCATGTTGCAATCATCTTCAGAGCAGTGGTTTGTTAGAGAATTAAAAAGGGCGATGGAAATATTTGGTATCATAAGTAGGGGGAGATAAAAGCACAAAGGTCTGGCTTACATACCTTCACGAGTGTGTACTCAGCATGAGAGGGGCCAGGAGGGTCCCCACAGGACAGATTCCTCCACTCTCCGGGAGGATCTGGTGGAGAGGGGTGTGAGAGGATGCTGGTGCAACTCTGCGCTTCTTTCCCACATCACGACTTTCTTTTTTTCCTACCTGATGCAGAGGTCCCGAGACCAGGCCCACAACTACAGGTGTTGGAAGCAGGGATGATACTTAAGCAAGAAACTGTTGTTGTTCCTTTTTACATTCGTGTCAGAAATCCTGAGGGCATGAAAGAGGTTGACAGTAAATGAGGCTGTTATCACCTGGTGGCCAAGGCAGCCTGCCAGTTCTGTGTCTGCGTAAACCTACCTTACACATTGACAGGGGCCCGAGGGGGAGGCACTTGTGAACTAGTGTTGCTGCTGGCAATCTGGATGTGCACAGTGGATGAACCTAACATCCCGTCCAGTGGTGGAAAAGTTTGGGTTAAAATCAACGACAAATGGTGAAGAGGAGAAATAATAGCTGCATAAATGGGTTTTGCAATCAGGGAAACCCAATATTACATTGGTGCCTTGAGGTAAGCTCAGAGCAAGTGAATGGTATTGTCTCATAGCACAGTTAAAGGTGAACTTAAATGTTTGCCAGAATATTTGATGGAAAGGGTGAGTGAGAGGGTGAACTTAAATGTCTGTCAAGACCAACCCTGCTTGAGGAACCTGACAAGGTTGCAGGGCAGCCCGCAAACCTGAGTGGGATTGCTCTGGGAGACGTTGTGGTCATAAGATATGATGATGGACAGGACTGATTCTTGATGATCAGGTGGAACTCTAATATCTTTTGACTCTTACTTTTCAGGTCACATCCACAACAAAGAATATCATTTGGGAAGAATTTTGGGGAATATACGATTCCTGGCAGATGGAGCCCTGTGTAACTATACACCCTGTTGATCAAATGTTTACAAGGGTCCCTGGTTATCACGGACAATATACAGAAGCATGCCCAACATTTTTGGGTAACAACACATGTATCCTCACTGTACTTGGCCACAAGTACACAATGGCAGCAATGTGCATGGTGGCTTAAACACTGGCCCACCAGACAGAAGAGGGCCTTAGGGGAGATAGGTGCTGGTCTAGGCATCACGCAACAAGCTGAATTTGCTTTTAATGAAGAACAGCATTCAGAGGCAAAAGTTATTAAAAAGAATAAGCAGATTAAAGGAATTTTCTTCTTGCAGGAAGGCGAGGAATGGGAGTCAGCCTAGAAAGCTGATGAGGCTTTAGTGAAGTGGGTCAGGCAGACTCAACAAAAAATGCAGAAGAAAGCTCAGACCCAGCATTGGGAAAAGGATTGTTCCTAGATCCAACAGCATCCCTTTTTCTTTAGTACAGGTGGAGGCTGAAGTATCCGTAGCCCAATGACCCTCCATCCTAGTTGCTGAGGGAACCTATGGGAAACTTATGGCCCTCCAAACCTGTGGAAGTTCTCCGGGGCACTTGTAATTTATATCAATGCACAATGACTGTTTTTGCCCCCAGAAAAGATCAGAATAAGACACATCTTGTAGTATAATTAGCAGAGTCAAGAACTAGTCTGAATAGCATCTCTATTAGCAAACAGTGGAAACCAGTCTCACTATGAGCCTGTGAAATGGGACAGGGTGACTGGAACCCAGAAAAACCAAGTCATGGTCAATTGTAATGATACCTGTCCATATTAATACCTGGCGTATGAACATGGGCTGATTCTGTCGGGAAGGCACAGCCCTCAGCTTTGCAGGGTGGTGGGACTGCACTGGACCGGTCCTTTCAGGTTCTCTGTTGCTGTGAGTATTCAAGATAACGTTGATCTGTCTCTCTTTTGACATCTGTGGGGTCTGTAGTGATATTCCCTCTTTTATTCCTGATACTGGTGATTCGTAGCCCCCCTTGTTAGTCTTGCTAAAGGTTTACCAATTTGATTAATCTGTTCAAAGAACCAGAGATTGGTTTTATTGATTTTTCTCTAATGTTTTTCAGTTTTCACCTTTATTGAATTCTGCTGTTCTCTTTATTACTCCCTTACTTGTGTTTGTTTTCAAATTATTTTGTTGTCTTTAGTTTCTCTCAGTTTTCCTTCATGGGAGAATGTCTTTATTTACCTTCATTCCTGATATGTTCTTCTGGTAATAGAATTCTTGGGGAAAAGCTCCTGTTTTTCAGTACTTGCAATGGTCTTGTTCCATGTACCACTTAATCCCTGAGATGCTCCTAGGGAAAAGGGAGGGGGTCACCTAAGCTCGGGAACAGCTACTTGATGCTTCTTCCTCCTGGAGACATTAGAGTTTTAAAGGCTGTGACAAGTCCTGTATAACCCAGGGGGCCCAAGCTTGCATAACTGTTTGGTGCAGGGCTTATTTATATTTGGCAGAAGGAACCACTTTGGAAAACACTTTTAATTTCCTAGAGGTGCCATAAGTTTCTAATGCCGGGGTACTGAACAGGGAGAGAGCATTAGGCTATAAAATGCTGCCAGGGTCTCAGGCTTGTCTCTAAGGCTGACCTTGTCAACGCTGTGCTGTGGGGGACATTCTGATGTCTGGCTAATGTCCTCTTCTCAAGGGCCCGTCCCAGGAACTGACATTGTGGTTAATGCCACAAGGCCCTAGAAGTCATAAAGAGTATTTCCTGGCTAGTTGTCCTAGGGCAGTTATTTCAGCTTTTTTTTTCTTCACAGAACAATAAACACCTTTATTACATAAGCTAAGACAGGAAGGAGGAGGATTTATTTGCCTTTCTGGGCCTTGATTTTCCTCAGGTCGAACTCCAACTCCTTGCCCTCTGGTACTTAGCCATCTGCTTGGCCACACTGGCCAGGTCTTGATGCAATGCGTGCAAGAAACTTTCCTGCTGGAATTGCTCCTCCAGAAGACTGCTGGTTTGGTCTTCTTTTTCCTTTCATCGTACTTCTGAATTTTCTTTGATCATTTTTTGTTTAAAATCTCTTCCTCCTCAGGTGTCAGCTTGGCCCCTTCTTGTGGCCCAGGGGCAGTGCGTAGTGGGACTCGTACCACTGTCTGTACGGTCTGCTGTCAATGAGCACGATGCAGTTCTTCGCCAGGGTCTTGGTGCAGACCAGCTCATTATTGGACTCACTGTAGATGACATCGATCATCCTTGTTTTGTGAGTACAACACTCAGAGCCCCAGGAGAAGTTCCCCACATCCGGCCTCAGGGCACAATACTTCTTGCTGCCTCCTAGCACACGGACCATGTGAATGTGGCGGGGGCCAATCTTAGTGTTGGCAGCGGCCGTCCCGGTTCACACTTCTGCTTTTTGTAGTAGTGCTTTCTCTTGCCCCCGGTTTTGCAGTGTTTGGGCCACTTGTCCAGAGAGATACCCACAGCTCAGTGCTGGCTGGAAAGAGCTGTTTCAGCTCTTTAAGGCTCAGTTTCTGCATCTGCAAAATGGGTCAAAAAAAGGAACCTGCCTCATGGGGTTGTTGTGAGGTTCCAATGAGATGATGCAGATATGACGTAGGTCCCAGAGCTTGTGCTCAGTACCTATTAGCTACAGACACCTTTGTCCGATGGCAGCACAACTTTGCTATAAGAGATGGGGCTTCCCCACTTTGAAGAGAGGACATTTGCTTTCTCCCCTAGAAAGAGGATGAAGAAAGGCTTCCAAGAGGCATCCGGGCCAAGTGGCTGAAGCACAGAGGGGAGGCCTGCTGCTAAGAACACTTCGTCCTGCCTGTGTGACCTTGGGTGCTCTGCTGCACCTCTCTGAGCCCCACTGTTCTGTCTGAAAATGGGGGCCAACCTGGCTCTGGGGAAGGAGCCTGAGTTCCTGTATTAAATCACTGAGCCTAGGGCATGCACAGCCTGAGCACTATCCAGGTGTGGCTATTATACCTAGGTGGCATTATCTAGGTGATCAGCTGCTGTCACCTGTTGGAGAAAGCACTAAGCATCAGGGATTGTTGGCTCATTGGGGTGCTGGAGAAGGAGGTGTCTGGTCTAGCTTGGCATCTCCTTGGTCTTTGGAAGCAATGTGGGGAGGAAGTGTGCACCTCCAGCCTCCTCTGCTGGGCTTTGCTTGGGCCTGTGTCTTGGAGGGGCCAGACACTAAGGCACTTGGGCACTTGCAGTAGCCTGGGGTTAACGGGAGGAGCAGGAGACCCTGGGCTGAGAAAACGACCAGGACATGGGCCTAGGGCCTGGGGAGCCTTGCCTAGGCATGAGTATTGGGAAGAAATTCTGGGGGCAGGGGGCCCCATTTAGGCTCAACTTGGGTGGGTATGATCATTCTTGTGATACAGATGAGGAGACTGAGACAGGAGAAAAATTGGTCCCTTGGCCAAGTCTCTGTGTTTAAGAAGTGCAGGATGAACGCTGGCCTCTAGGAAGCAGCTGGGTTCGCTGGGCACAGTTCAGCCCCAGGAATGGGCTGTAAAACATAAGGCAGATACCCAGGACCCAGCCAGGTGGATTTGGAAGTGCCAAGCAGGACCTCAAAGTCAGAACCCAGTGGAATAGATGGCACCCACATTCCATCTGACCCAGGACAGCCCACCTCCCGTCTCACCTCCTACTCTTCCCTAGGTTCCCTTCTCTGGCCCTAGGATTGTATTCAGGAAGCACTCTCACCACCACTTTCTCCTCCCATTCCCAAGGTAGACATTGCCATTGGTGCCTGCCCAGGCCACAGAGCGAGCTGGAGAGTCCCTTCTGAAGCCATCAAGGCAGCCAGCACTGGTTAAGCAGTCTTCAAAATGATCCCCGCCTGCAATCTGGCTCGTGACTGCTTGCTTGGACTTTCTGTCTTTGCACATTCTGTTCCCACACCTAGGATGCTTGTTCCAGACTCCCTGCAGCTGATTCCTACTCACCCTTCAAGACTCACCAGCCTCTCTCCAGGAAGACCCCGTTGCCCCGTCTGAATGTGGTGCTTGCGGGGCTGGCGTAGCAGCCACACCCACTGCTCCTGCCCCTGTCTTTCCACTGTTCTACAGTTGTCTGCTTGCATCATTACCTGCTCTGTTAGACCGAGGTGTTGGGGGGCAGGGACCCTTTCTTCCTGTACTAAGGGTGGCTTCATGAGTCTGTGACCTGTGCAGTCCCAGGACCTCAGGCTCAGGAGGGCCATCATCATCTTGTGATTCTTAATACTTTTACCTTTGAACTTGTTTCATAAGTGAAGTCTGGTGGGGCAATGGGCATGTGTTGGGGTACCCGGTGGTCCTGCCGCTGCCACCTTCCAGCCTCCCCCGGGACAATTTCTCAGCTGCTCCCTCCCTTTCTCCCTGGAGCCCCAGACCTGCCCGGCCTCCACTCCCCAGCAACCGCTGCCACCCTCTGCCTGGTGCGGCAGCCAGGTCCTGTTGGGCCAAGAGAGGATGGGTGTGGGCACTACCGGGTCAGAGTAAGGTGTACATACCCTGGCCATCTGGGGGCAGAGGGCAGGCAGCACCGCACTGTCCAGACCCTGAGTGCTGGGGGTCACCTGTGTGCCACAGTTGGGGTGACAGCTTTCTGATGGGGTGAGGCCGGCTTAACTTCCTCAGAGCCCACCAGGCTGGCAGGTGGGGAGCCCAGCAGCCTTGGAGCACAAGTCATAGGATGGCTGGTGCCCATGAGAGTCTGTTCCCCCTGCACTGAGTACCCCTTGCCCTGGAGACAAAGGTCCCTCTCCTCTTCCTTCCAACCTTCCTGAGTCCAGCTAGCATTTGCCTCTTCTGTCCAGATGAGGCACCCTCCGTCCAGGAGGAGCTGCAGAATACAAACTGCATGACTTTGGTGAACCTGCGCATGAGTTAAATGCACTATGTTCGTGCTTAAAACTGGTATTGTGCAATGTAAAGATAAACAGTAAAAGTTATGCTAATGATTAAAATTTTAAATTTTCCTTTAATACTATAAAATACAATGAAATGTCAAGACGGAGACAAAAAAGAATGGAAAAAGCTTTAAAGAGCCCCCTTCACCTGCTTTTTACGCAACGGGACTGGCCCACATTTTTACTTTGTGCTGAGCCCTGCCAATCATGTAATCCATCCTTTTATGCCCTCGGCACCTGGCAGGAAGCAGACTGCAGAGGTTGTCAAATAAAACTGAACTCAGAGAGTGGGTGTCATTTTACCATGTCAGTGGCCAGCCCTGCCCTCGGCCCTGGGAGCTGATGCCTCCCTGCTCCAGCCGGCCTGGCTCAGGGCTGCCGAGCTCAGGGGGATGCCTTTCTGGGAACCCAACTGCGACACCATTTGCAATGAGCAAGGACGTCTGGGACACAGGGAGGCAGCGTTCCTCTGGAATTGACCTGGAAGGCAATGAAATTCCAAGAGGATTGTATCACCTCCAAAGCAACCCTTGCCAAAAGCCAGAAATCCAGGCCTGCAGGAGAAGGCACCTGTGTGGGCGCTGAGAAATACCCCATGGCTCTGTCCCAACCAAGCTGAGAGAAAAGCCTTTTTTTAAAAAAAAAAGTTATTTTTTGTTGGCTGTCTGGTGCGGGAATTCCAACCTATGACCTTGGCGTTATAAGGCTGCAGACTAATCAACTGAGATAAAAGGCCAGCCTTGTTTTTAAATGGGTGCATAATAATTGTACACATTTATGGGGTACATGTGATATTTTGATACATGAATACAATGTGTGATGATCAAATCAGGGTAATTAGGCTATCTCCATCACCTTGTACATTTGTCATTTGTGGGAGCTAAAAAAGTGATCTTATGGAGGTAGAGAGTAGAATAGTGGTTACCAGAGGGTGGGAAGGATGGCCCCAGTGAGAGACGAAGAAAGTTAGTTAATGGGTACAAAAATTACAGTTACATAGAAGGAATAAGTTCTAATGTTCCATAGCACGGTAGGGGGACTAGAGTTAATAATAATTTATCGTATGTTTCAAAACAGGTAGAAGAGAAGATTTGCAATGTTCCCAATACAGAGAAAGGCCTTTTCTAAAGCAAGAAAGAAACTTAAAAAAACCCCAAAACTGATTAGTTCCTGTCTTCAGGGGGAAAAAAGTCTGTAGGAGCATAAAACTGCTCCATAATGGAAAAATTTAGGGCTGTGTGGAAGTCATTTGTTCCCGTAAATGATTATTTACTGCTGTTTCATTTGTCTCTCTCTCTCAACACTGAGTCATATTTACTTTTGATTTTCTTTTAAGAACCAAGTCATTACAAAGCTTCAGTTTCCTACAGTCCACTCTCCAGCCCCCAAACTCTCCCTCCTTCCCCAGAGAAAACCACCATCATGAATTCGCCTTCTCCGCAGTCCATGCTTTCTTAATTTGCTGGCATATGTGCCTATGTGTTCTTTTCTAAGCTCATCTGAATGCTTTAAACTGTACTTAAAGTTCTAAAACTTGCTCTGCTCATTTAATACTATGTTTATTAATTCATCCATGTTGACATGTGTAGATTTAGTTCATTCATTTTTACTGTATTATACTGTATTCCATTGTATTAATATACCATAATGTATTAATTTCTTCTCCAAATTATGGACATCCGAAGTTTCACAATTAAAAACACCATTTCAATGAATATTCTTGTACCAGTGGCCTTTTGAGCAAGCACTAGCTGTTTCTGCTATCTTCCCGCTATTTACAAGAGATACTAAGACAACAAAATTTTTTTAAAAAGTGAAAATAGCAAGAGGCTATTAAAAATATCTTTATGCCAACAAATTTGAAAACCTAGATGAAATAGACAAACACCCATAATAATATAACTTGCTAAACTGACTCAGGAAGGAATATTCTCAAATATTCCTATAACCACTAAAGAAATAAAATCAAGTAAAGATCTTTCATTCTGAAAAAAAATTCTGGCCTGGTTTTATAGAAAGTGCTACCACACTGGGGAGGAAAACATCATTCCAATATTTTATAGACTTTCCACAGCATGGAAAAGAAGAAATACTCCCAACTTATTTTCTGATGCTAACGTAAGCTTAATACTGAAACCTGACAAGGATTATGTGGGAACAGCAAATTACAGACGAATGTTCTCCTGAACAAGGTTACTGTACTCCTCAACAGATCTTTAAAACCTAAATCCAGCCATGCATAAGGAAGCTAGCACCTTGGGACTGAGCTAAGTTCGTCTCCACAGGTTTACACCATCACACCTGCCCTATGCTCGGTTTTCATTACACAGGGATGCATTCCAGGGTATTCTGGTGCACCCTAGTTGTCATTTGTCTATGTCTACGCCAACACATCACCAACACATCATCATTTATAATACATCTCAGAATCTTATAGTGTATGTTCCCCACTGTATTTATTTCCTGTGGCAGCTGCAACAAATTACAACAAACTTGGACAATAGGAATTTATTCTGTCACAGTTCTGGAGGCCAAAGGGCTGAAGTCAAGGAGTCAGCCAGGCCTTGCTCCCTCTGAAGGCTCTATGGGAGGATCTGTTCCAGGCCTCGCTCCTCTCCGGCTTCCGGTGGTGCTCCTTGGCTTGTGTCGGCATCGCTCCAATCTCTGCCTTCGTCTTCCCTATGTGTCTCTGTGTCTCTCTTTTCTCTTAGAAGAAAACCAGTAATTGGATTTATGGCCCATCCTAATCCAGAATGATCTCATCTTCAGATCCTTAACTTAATTAGATCTAGAAAGACCCTATTGCCGAATAAGGTCATATTCACACATACCAGGGTTTAGGACTTGAACATATCTTTGTAGGGGATACAATTCAACCCACCACACCCACCTTGGTTTTCTTTCTCAAATTCATCTTATTTCTTGGACGTTTAGTATTTTAGATGAATTTTGTTTTTCTTTTTTTCTTTCCATTTGTAGATTAATTTCTTTAGTAGGCAGGAAAATTCTATGTTAGTTTTCTTTCTTTTTTTTAAAGAAAACATTTTTTTATTTTAATTGAAGTGTAACATGCACACAAAAAAGTGCACAAATCGTAAGTGTAGAGCTCCATGGATTTTGACCAAGTGAAACCACCTGTGTAACCAGCACCTGGATCAGCAAACAGAAGAGCAACACCCCAGAAATACCTCTCTGTCCCCTCTCAGTCATTATCTACCCCCCTCCATCTCCCCTCCCAAAGTCACTAGTATCTTGATTTCCATATCTGTACATTAATTTTGCCTGATTTTATTTTTACGTAAATGAAGTCCTACATTATGTACCTTTTACGTCTGTTTCTTTTATTAACACTGTATTCGTGAGTTTCATTCATGGTGTTGCTCGTAGTTGTAGCCTGTACATTTTCATTGCTGCATAATATTCTGCTCTTTGAATAAACCATGAAGTTTATTCACACAAATAGTGATGGAAATTTGTTTTGCTTTGTTTTTTTCAGTCTGAGTTATTACAAAGGGTGCTGTTGGACTTCCTTGCGAATATTTCATTTAGGACTTTCACGTTTATGTTTGTGAGGGAGATCGACCTGTAATTTTCCTTTCTTGTGATGTTTTTTGCCGGCTTTTGTTTCAGGGTCACCCTGACCTCATAAAATTGTTAGAAGTGTTCTCTCCTTTTCTGTTCTCTGGAAGAGTCTGTGTGGAACTGGTGTTCTTCCCATCGCAAAGTGTCTGGAGGAATTCACTTGCGAAGCCATCTGTGCCTGCATTGTCCTTTGTGGGAAAGTTATGGATTCAATTTTTGTTTATAGCTATAGAACTATTCAGATTTTCTTTCTTTCTTCTTCTTCTTCTTCTTTTTTTTCTTCTACCATCTTCACATCTCCTTTTCCTTATTCAGATTTTCCATTTCCTTTTTTTCCCACTCTGGTAAGTTACACATTTCTAAGAATTTATCCATTTCATTGGCATGTAGCTGTGTTAGTTTTCTACTGCTGCTGTTAATAAATTACCACAGACTTATGGCTTTAAACAACACAAATGTATTTTCTTACAGTTCTTCAACTCAGGAGTCCAGGGCGGGTTTCACTGGACTAAAATGTCAGCAGGGCTGCATTCCTTTCTGGAGGTTCTAGGGGAGAATTTGTTTCCTCGCTCATTTGAGTTGTTGGCAGAATTTATTTCCTTGTAGTGGTAGAATGGAAATGTCCATTTTCTTGCTGGCTGCCAGCTGAGTGTTCCCAGCTCAGTGGCTGCCATGTTCTTTGGCTCATGGTCCCGTCCTCCCTCTTTGGAGCCAGGGACCATCAGTGGCGTCTCTTTCTAGGCTTCCAATCTCCCTTGCCCCTTCTGTTGTCGCACCTCTCTGACCCCTTGTCTTGTAAATCTTTTAAATTCCCATAGTATCCAGCTAAACCCCAAATGCAGAGATGAACAGAGAAGCCGCCAGGTCAGGGCCTGGGTGAGAAGAGGGTTCAGGGGTGCCTGAATCTTGTCAGCCACCCTCATGGTCCGGGGCCTGGATCTTGCTTCCCGCAGATGCTGAAGCTAACAGGATGCCCGGTGGGGTCGTGACCGTGCTCTTCCTCGCTGAGAGGGGCAGTGTACGAAATGGAGATTTTGTACTAAGCCGTTACAAAGGGAAGGTCATTCTCCAAGGAAGAGTTGGTGTGGGTTCTAAACACCGTATTCCTAGAACGCTGATGTGCTGATGTTGTCTGTACCACTATTTATTTCGTGGTCTGAAAACTGCGGGCGGGCAGTGGAAATACTGTGTGTTTCCCTGTGTTTAGGTTCCCCTGGGTTTGCACAGCCAGTAATGGTAGGATTGGGGACAGCGGATGCGTCATCTGAGAGTGCTGGAGCCTCAGCGGGCGGAGCTGGAAAATGAGGCTGCTCGGGGTGTGTGCAGTGCCCCCAGCAGGGAAGGCGCTGGTGCTGCACAAACTCCCACGAAGCCTAGAGTGAGATCCCCGTGGGGGCACTTTCTGGAACAATGCAGGGGTCAGTAAATCATCTCTCTCGGGTTATGGTGTCCCTTACCCTGGCTTTGGTGGCCACCTCCACTCTGTCCTGCCAGCATGTTCAGGTCTCAGCACTGTGCTCAAGAGGAAAACTGCTGCCCACTCCGGATGGAATCGGGAGAGCAAGACGGGGTTCTCCAGCCAGGTGTGGGGAGAGCTCCTTGAGGCCACCTGCAGAAGGGCATTCTCTTTAAGGGACCCTGGTGTCTTAGGGGCCAATGGGGTGGTGCCAGGCCCTGCCTGCCAGGGAACGTCAGCCTGGGTCCTGCAGTTGGGGTGGGAGGGAGCCAGGCACCAGCCTCCAGCCTCCAGGAGCTGAGCAGGGTGACTTCACCAGAACTGTCATAAGAGTGTGTCTGTTGTGATGCTTTTGGGGAGCCCCTGAGGGCAGGTTTTTTTCTTTATCGGTTTGATTCACAGCTATCTTTAGTGCCTAAAGCAGGCCCGGAACATTTTTCCTTTTATTTTTCTGGTTACGTTCTTTTAAGAAATTCTGATTTTGTCATGGTGGAACCAGGCAATTGAGGAGTATGTGTGGGGCATGTGTGTGTGTAAATGCACACATATGTGTACAAGTGTGCACACATGTGCGTGTGCACACACGTCTGTGCATGCCCGAGAACATGGGCATGTACATGCACATGTGTGTATGCACTTGTGTGCATGAGTGTGGCCCCACCCACCCACCATCAGTATGGCAGCCATGGTGGCCCCCAGATGGGCCAGCTCCGGTCTGCTGGGGCTGGTGCCAAGGTCTGGAGACCAGGAACCCAGGAAGAAGGTGCCGTGCCAGGGAATGCTCATTGCTCACTCTCACCCAGAACTGCTGTTCCTGAAGTGTTTTACACACTTTGTGGTGGGGATGAGCAGTCTTCTGTGACTGGGGCAGAGAGGCTGCGGTCAGGTGCCCGATGACCACTCCCCTCCTCTGAGCCTCTCAGTTTCTTTATCTGTGTAACAGAAGGGATGACATACCTCCCTAGGAGCAAACGCTATCGTTGTGTAGCTCCTGGCACGTACAGAGTGTTTTAAACTATTTACTCATTATATAAAATACAGATGTTCCTTGACTTAACGATGAGGTTATGTCCCTTCCCACACAGTCCCCTCCACATTTGCAGAAATAGTTTTTACCAAGTGGTAATCACAACGTCTACGATTCTTTTTTTCCTCCGAGTGTCTTCCCTTGTTGCTACATAACCATCCTAATTATTTTAACGACCTCATAATATTTGTGCATCAGCTCTTCAGGAACAAAAGAGCATTTAGTGAGACAAAGGCATTTTTCCTAGACTATGAGTCTCTGTTTTTATTTGCAGGGATTTTCTGGGCATAGTAAAGGCCACGTAGGGACATTCAGAGCCACAAAGCCAGAACTGTCTCCAGGGAAAGGGACGAGAGGCGCAACATTTCCCGGGTGCCGGGGGCCTCCCCCAGGCATGGCCTCTTGTCCCTGACACTGTGTGCAAGTCGCCCATCATGTAGGCACATAGTGACCGTGACAGCAGCCCCATGAGATTGGTGCTGTGGGATTGTGGCACAGCCCTCCTGCCACAGTGCCCGTCCCTCCCAAATTGAAGACTCAAAAACAAATCAGAAATGTGAGCCTTCAGGAGGGGCCCCAGTGTGGCAGACCCGTACTCTGGGTGTGTGAAGAACATGGGATCTGGAGGGTCTCAGGTCCACATGCTCTGAGCAGTGTGTGGTGTCTTGGCCCTGTAGGAATTTCTCCATCCATCTGTAACATGGCCATTTGAGCCTGTCAGAGTAAGTCATAGTTCCTGGTGCCAGGACAGTAGCTAGGGCTGAGTGGGGTGTATGGTTCAGTGTTTGTGGGGAGGGAAGGGAAAAAGCCCTTGACCCCTGGGTTCCACCCATTTCCATCCCTGTCAGGGGCTTTGGGGACAGAGGGAGGATAAGCAGCAGGAGAGAGCAGACTGGGAGCCCGGAAGGACTGAGCAGGAAGAATTCCACAGCCAGAGGAGAAAATTTATTCATAGGGGAAAGTTTGCAATGTGTTTTAGAGTGAGAAAAACAGGTCTAAAACAACACACAAGGTAGTTTCTAGTTAAAAAATAAAAAGCACATGTAAATACTGGAGTAATATAATAGTACCAGCTGGGGTTAACAGAGCAGTGGCTGGGAGCAGGTCCCTGCTTTGGAACCAGGCGCACATCAGTGTTCCGTGGAATCCTCTGGCAACCCAGGAGAGAGTTCCCGCTAGAAGATGTTCACTTTAGAGGTGAGGATAACAAGGCCCCTTCTCCAGGGCTGGGCTAAGGCTCGGACCCCTGCCTCTCCGGAACTTAGGGACATGCTTTTCCTTTAAAATGTTTTCTGTTCATTGCATTTATTTTTAATTTCATTAGTAATAGATTAGTGTGTTCCCTTTGCAAAGTATTTTATATTTGTATAGATAAAAACACACAGTAAGAAGTGAAGATTTCTGGGTTTCTGGCCTCTTCCACATCTTATAAGCTCCCTCACCCAGGGAACCAGGGTCTTGGGACGTTTCCCTGGTGAATTTTAGATGTTTGATGAGACAGTGATTGTGTGGGCAGATGAATGCGAGGACACCTGCAAGGCTCCAGGCTTGGACCGAGGGCTGGGCAGCGAATGCTCGGGGCGTGGGCATCTGCAGGACCCACACCTTTCTCACTTATAACAAGAGCGCACCATGGGCATCGACAGTCCAGGACCCTCACCTTATAAAGGGAATGACCTTAGGAAGGACGTTTATGCTCTCTGCGCCTCAGTTTCCTTGGCTGAAAATGCTATCATAGTAGTGCTTTAACCTTACAGGTTTGTGGTGGGAATTAAACAGGTAAATCATTATTCAGGTACTCAGAATTTGGCTAGGTGGAGTGGACGAGGGGTTCCCGTCATTGAGGGATCACACACCACACATATCACAGCACACACCGCTCACAGCACACCACACACATCCACACACCACACACCACTCACAGCACACCACACACACCCACACACACACACACACCACACACACACACCACACATATCACACCACACACCGCTCACAGCACACCACACACATCCACACACCACACACCACTCACAGCACACCACGCACATCCACACACCACACACCACTCACACCACACCACACACACACCCACACACACCACACACACCACACACACACACCACACACACCACACACACCCACACACCACACACACACACACACACCCACACACACCACACCACATACACACACACCACACACACCACACCACACACACACACCACACCACACACACACACACACACCACACCACACACACACACCACACCACACACACACACACACCACACACACACACACCACGCACACCACACACACACACACACCACACCACACACACACCACACACACCACACTACACACACACCCACACACACCACACACACATACCACACACACACACACACACACCACACACACACACAGCACACACACACCACACCACACACACACCACACACACACACAGCACACACACACCACACACACACACACACCACACACCACACACACCACAGACACACCACACACACCCACACACACACCACACCCACACACACCACACACACCACAAACACACCACACACACCCACACACACCACACACACACCACACACACACCACACACACACACCACACACACACCCACACACACCACACACACCACAAACACACCACACACACCCACACACACCACACACACACCACACACACACCACACACACACCACACACACCACACACACCAGACACACCCCCCCACACACCACACACACACACCACACACACCACACACACACACACACCCACACACACCACACACACCACACTACACACACACCCACACACACCACACACACATACCACACACACACACCACACACACACCACACACACCACACACACCACACACACACGCCACACCCACACTACACACACCCACACACACCACACACACCACACACACCCACACACACCACACACACACCCACACACACCACACACACACCACACACACCAGACACACCCCCCCACACACCACACACACACACCACACACACCACACATACACCACACACACCCCCCACACACCACACACACACCACACACACACCACACACACCACACACACACCACACACACACACACACCACACACACCACACACACACACCACACACACACACACCACACACACCACACACACACCACACACACCACACACACACACCACACACACCACACACACACCACACACACCACACACACACCACACACACCACACACACACACCACACACACACACACACCACACACACCACACACACACACCACACACACCACACACACACCACACACACCACACACACACACCACACACACCACACACACACGCCACACTACCCACTCACACACATACCACACTCACCCCCTACACACACCACACATATACAACACACACGCCACACACAGTATACACACCACACCACACACACTATGCCACACACACCCCCATACATAAACACACATGCATTGATAGCCTTCTCTCAAAGACCTCTTCAAGCAAATGTGCATTACCCACTCTACCCTCCCTCTGCATGGAGTATAGTCCACACACCATAAAAGGGGGTTCATTGTAGTGACAGAGCATTTAAAGTTTTCTGCCACCTCAGGACCCACTAAAAACCTGGGGCAGCGATGTCAATAGAAATAAACAGCATTCCCTCCTGACCTGCCTGGGCTCTCCCTCAGCCCACAGCCCGCAGCCCCAGGCACCTGTCTGTCCCCCCGACCCCTGGCTGCCTTGCCACCAGCCCAGCGCCAGCCTGCCGCCTGCGTTGCCATGGGGACCAGTCTGCGGCCTCCGGGCTAGGGCCTCGCCCCTCCTCACTGCTCTCCACGTGCGGCTTTGTCAGGGCTCAGTGTCCCTGCAGCTGTGGGCCAGGAGCGGACACGGGGGCCGTCTGGGGCCGGACCAGGAGGCAGGGCCACCTGCAGGACCCCCGCCCAGGCCCTCAGCAGCTCGGGGATCCAGCCCCCTGGTGACCCGCCCGAGGCTTCCCCACCCGCTGGCTCTCAGTTGGCCCGCACTGGGCCGCGCCGAGCCCCGGTGCTTTTCTTGTTTGTTTCTAAAATGGTTTTCGTTCCCAAGGGAAGGCGGTGAGTACACTGGATGTGAGAAGGGGGAGACTTTCCCTTGCTCCGGTGGCTTTGAGAGCCTGTGTGGGGTCACTGTCCTGGGTGTCCCAGGCTGAGCAGGGCTGGCTGTGTGGGGTGGGGCCGGCGGGACCCTCCCTCAGGGGGAGGAGGAAGGCCGCCTGGTGTGTGACTGGGAGGGGGTGTAGCCAGCCTCTGCTGCTCCTGACTCAGCGGAGACCCCCTCGGCTGTCCTCGCCCGGCTGTCCTCGCCGTGGGGACTGGGGTCCCTGGCTCTGGAACGGCCTTATCCAGGGGATTTATCAAGCAACGTGCACCGGGTTGGACGCTGCGATGACACCTGGTTTATGTCTGGATTTCCCACCCTCGCGCACTCTTCCTATTTCTGTTCAACTGGATGGGAAGGGAAAGCGTGAGGTTTCCACGCCAGTGCGGGCCGCGGCAGGTGCGACTGTCTTTTCCTTTTACTAATGTTGCTTTCGCTGCTCAACATCTCCCCTAAGTGTCACCTCTCGTGAGGGAGAAAAAAAACAGGGTGGAAAGGGGTGCTTTGGGGGTGTTGTGTGGAAGTTTGTGGCTCATTAAGGAAATGGCCCACATGGGCGGGGACTTCATAGAAAGGGGCTGCTTCGGGTCCCTGGGGACTCCAGGCTGTCCCAGGCTGTTTGCTGTGTGTTTCTCACACTCTGCCTCTGTGAGCGCGACAGTTAGAATGTCCGTGTTTTCCTGGATGACAGGGGAACACAGCATCGTTGCCTGAAATCAGACTGAAGTGAAAAGAATGAATGGGTGTGGTGTGTGTGTGTGCGTGCGTGTGTGTGCGCGTGCGTGTGTGTGCGTGCGCGTGTGCATGTGTGTGTGTGTACGTGCCTGTGCAGATAGGATTTAATTTTGTAAACCGTGAAGGCAACAGGAGGCCCCAGCCCCCAGTGAGGTTGTCACGGGGGTTCACGGTGTGCAGAGGAGTTAAGCATTTCTTGGCAGCAGTGCACCCCTGCAGCTCTCCGGCAGCCGCCTGGGGCCCCTCCTTCCCAGGCCTCTGTGTTGAGTGGTGGGTGGGCAGCAGAAGGCCACCTGGTTTGGATGCAGGGCCGTCTCTGTGCTGGGGCTAGAGGACTCAGTTTCCTCATCTGAAAAATGTTTCATGACACCTTATCCCTGGGCCCTTGGTGTGACTCCTAGATGACTGCAGGCTTCTCAAGCCTATTGCAGGCCTGGCTGTGCTCTGGGAACCTAGGAGACAGTCACAAATGGGCTGGGAGATCAGAGCAGCACTTGTCAACCTGCCACCATAGGTACACACCTTGGAGGGGCTGGTGCCCGGGAGGCAGACGGGGGTGGATGGAAGTCTGACCCCACCCCTGCTGTGTGACCATGAACTGGTGCCTCAGCTTCCCCAGCTGTAAGTGGAGTCACGTGTCACCCCCCAGCAGCTTGCTGTGGGTAAAGGAGGTGAGAGGTGCCTTTGCGCCTTGCATAGCCCGTATGAGAGCCTCTCATCCATGACTGTGTCTGACAAGCACCTGCCTGTCGGCAGAGGGACGTCCTCATTGGGACGTCTGCCCACCCAGGCCACAGTGGAGACATGCGTTTCTGTGTCCTCACTGTCCCTGAGTGCCCCTTCCCAAGCTTGTTGGTGCCAGCTCAGCTTCAGGCCAGGGTGTCCACGTTCTCCAGGACATCCAGAGGAGGGGCACTCGGGGGCTATGTGTGGGGACCCACTGGAATGGGATGGGTTTGGGGTGTATTCCCAGGTCGCTGGGAGCCACCAGGCTCTCACCCAGCATATCCCTGAATGGGCCAATGGTCCCAGGAGAGGTGAGGTGCTCGTGTGTGGAGATGTGCCCTGAAAGACGATGGAGACTGCGGCTGCGCCTTCCTCCCCAGCACCCCTATCCCTGGTGCCACATCACTGTCCTGCCTGTGCTGGTAAGGGGTGTGGTCCCCTCCTCCTACCATGACCCACTGAGGCACTCCCACTGTCCCCACGGCCAAGGAGCTCTGTGCCCACTGGCAGGGCTCAACTAACCAACTGGCCAACGCCGACCAACTAACTAACTAATCGACTCCCTTCCTCTCTCTCTTTCCTTCCTTCCTTCCTCTTTTTTTTTTTTTTCTTTTTCTTTTCCTTCTTCCTTCTTCACACTTTGTTCCAGAAGGGATTTGGTTCAGCTTAAAGTGTGAAGGATAAAAATAGGAGGATGAAGAAGTAAGAGCAGGTTGTATTTGCCAGACAGGACTTGCAGATGGACAGCTCGCTGGGGTTGGAGGAGGCCCTGCCGAGGCCCACGGGCCAGGACCGTCCTGTGGGGACTCAGGAATGGGCCAGCACTCCTGAGTCCCTGACTGAGGCTGGGAGAAGCCAGGGGCGGGGAAGGGTGTTCGGGGTAGGCACGTGTAGTCCGATCCCCTCCTCCTTGCATAGGGCCCTGGTGAGCCGTGTAGCCTGTGAGGGTCTGCGGCTGGGGCTCCTGATGACGGTTGATCTAAAGAATAGAATCAGACCCAGACTAGCCCACCCAGAAGGGGTCAGCGGAACACATGCCCCCAGGTGACCTGGGGAAAGCTCAGGGAGGAGACACAGCCCCTCTTTAGCATGGGAGATCTGCTCCTGCCCTGGAGCTGGCCGCCCAGGCCCCTCCCCAGGTTCTGAGAATTGAGGAGGTGGAGGGAGCCCTGAGGTGGGGGCGAAGGCCAGGAGACCCCAAGGGTGAGACCCCGCTGCCGCAGACACCAGGACCGTGGTGCTCCGTGGGCCCCGCTCCAGGTCTAGTGCAGTCACAATGGCATTGTGACTGGCCTTTTAGAAACCCAGCGTGGGGCTTTCAAAATGAAAGCAGTGACTATTAATACACACGTGTTGAATGAATAAATGAGGAAGGCCTTTTGTTTTCTGGTAAATAATTTCCAGTGATTCTAATCGTGCTTAGCTTGTCTTCTGTAGGAAAATTATTTTGCATTTCAGAATATACCAACTATACACAATCAGCAAGGTAGAATTTTCTGTTGAATGTATCTTACGCTGAACTTGTCACATCTTAAAATAAACTGTTTCATGTAGACTTTGCCGGATGTGGGGCTGCTTCTGACCTCTCCCGTGTTCCTAGTCCTTGAAACATCTGTGCCCAAAGGACCCCACGTAGTTGCTGCGGCAGCTGTGAACTGAGTGAATAAAACTGCTGACCTTTGGCCTCAGGCTTGGGGGGGTCCTGGTCAGCAGACTCTGACTTTAGGGCTGCTGTTGACTTGGGCAGCCTGAGCTGCTGTGTCTGGGGACACTATTGCCTTCTTGCTCCTGGGTGAGTTTTGGGGGGGGGTCTCTGGTCTGGGGGGCCCTGTGTCTCTGCGTCGTATGCATGGTGGGGTCTGCAGAGAACTGTGGAGGCCACACCTTTTTACTTCAAGTCACTACCACCTGCTGCCTGCCGCAGAGAGGGCCTTGGTCCAGAGCAGATAAAATCTGAGTATCTAAGATTTTAGGTGGCAAGGGGCATCCGGGCCGCTGTCTGATCTCTCCATGACCTTTTTCTTTTTTTTAACAAGCTCTAAAAAATTTTGTCTGCAAAATAAACTATGCTGCTTAAGAAATAGTTAATTGCCCTAATTTATCCATTAGAGACCATGTGTGACTCCCTTTGGCTTCACAAAGTCCCCGGCTTCTGAAAGTCCCTGGCTTCCTGGCTCACATGCACCCTGCATCAGAGCTGGTGCTGGGGGCCGCCAGAGCACACCTCTGTTTATTCTCGAGTATGCAAAGGACATATACATATACTATTGTTAAAAATCAAAATGTTGTAAATAAAGCTGAAGCCCCCCTTGTCCTCCCCCGCCCCAATCCTAAAGCCTCCTCCGCAGTGTTAACACTGGGCGTGTGTGTCCCAGACTCCTACTGAGGGACACTCCCCCCACCCTCCGTGCCTTAGGACAGTGCTGCTATGAGCATCCTTAGGTGCCTCCAATTCCATCCTTTCTAGTGACCTTCTCCCCTAGGCCCCCAGCTCAGCATCATGGTCTTAAAGGAAACCCTCTGAATAAACACGTGCTGTTGAATTCTGAATAGCTGTTGGTTAATCAGGAGCTGAGACTAAGGACTGAGTAGTAAAGGGTGGGTCCAAGTGATTGTGAAAAGACCACTTGGCAGAATTAGATGTCTGGATTGGCCATTAGTGCATAGGAAGGGACCCTGCGTCTCTGGCTGCTCTGGCGGATGCTGTGCAGCTGCTCCACAACAATGCTAGAATTAGCCTTCATTCAGGGCCTGACCCAGAGGGGTGTGGCCACCCTTTATTGCCTTGGTTTTTATGTATCTATTTACAAGTTGATAATTTTTTCTTACAGAGGAAAAAAAAGAAAAGAAAAAAAAAAAAAAAAAAAAAAAGCACCAGGCATAGCACTTTCATTTAAGTGCAGACACATCAGAGCTTTTCGTTAAAGATAAGAAACAATTGCTTCCACTTCAGGCTCAAATGTTATCTTAGCCGGCTGCCAGAGCTGCTCTGTAATTATGTCTGCTGTCTGGAAAGCTCTCAAAATGTCAATTCATCTCAGAGTTTCAAGCTGGAATTGCCTCTCCAGTTTGATGCCAAAGGCTCCTTTCGGCTAAGATGATTATTATACCGTCAAATATTTTAAAAGCAATTTTATTTAAAAATAAGGAAGTGAAATGAGTGAGGATTAATGAGCTACTCACTGCTGGCACCTTAGCACTTTACCTGCGTTTTCCCAGAGAGCCCTCCAGTAGCCTGGTGTCGAGGGACGTTTGCCCCACGTTGGGATGTGGGGGCTCCGACTAATCTGCATGGCCTTATGGGTTCCAGGTCTGGGCTCGTCCACCCTCCTAAGAGCTGCCCGACCAGGAGGAAAGGCAGAGAAAGACAAAGGCGGTGCCAAAGTTTAGGAAATACTGTCTGTCTTTGAACCAAATGCATTTTTAGTTGAAAGCAACCTAGAAAACATTGTTTTTTAAAATGTGCTTTCATAAAGCAAAATTACACTCAGCATCCCTTCTTTTATGGTTTCTCAACCACATTTTTCCTTAGAGAAATGTAGGACAGCTAAGTAGAAATTAAATTTTCCATACGTAAACAGACACAGCTGGCTTTCACTGTGCAGCAGCTCTGCGCTGGGAACATCGGATGAGCACCAAGAAGCTTTTATTCTCTTATTTTTAAACAGGTTGGCTTCTCTCCCAATTACGAATATAATCAATATCCTTTGTAGAAATTTATGTGTTACTGAGAAGCATCGAGAAGAAAATTAAAATCCCTGGATGCTCACTATCCTAAGACGGTCACAGTCAAAGCTACACACAGCCTCTCTCTCGGGAGCTTTCCTTTCCTGGGGTCTTGTCTGTCATTAGGTCAAACGTGCAGTGGGATTTATCCTGGGGCCTGAAAGCTGACAAAGGCTTCTTCCCACCCAAAGCCCATTGGAAATAACTGCTCTGGTCCCTACTGCCTCCTGCCCCAGCTCGTCTGGCATTTCTGTAGCTTTCTCCTGTCCTGTGGAAGGGACGAGCACAGCGCAGCTTTGGATGTTTTGTCCAGTCCTTGGGGTCTGAAGGGTGCCAGGAAGGATCTGGCGCTTGTGTCTCTTACTTGCCAAGAGCAGGCTGGTGACTGGAGAAGAGACCAGGTTCTGGGGCCCGTGCCCATGTGGCCCGAGTGACTGGCCATGACCATAACAAGTGAGCAGAATGGGGTGGACGGGGGGCACCTGGCTCAGCAGGAGCAGCAGCCGTGAGGGTCTCTACCACTCCACAGGCCCTTTTCTTCAGGAATTGCCTTTGGAGCCTGCCCCATGTTCCTTTGTACCTAGTAGCTGCTCAGCAAATGGTTGTTGACTGGCTGAGTGAAGGCATTTGACTTCTCTGAACCCGTTTCCTTGCTGTTGGAATGAGACCCTTACTTCCAGGCTCTTTACACTCCTAGAGCCCCCTGTGCCCATGAGCCCCTGGCTTCCCTGTGTCTTGCACCTGGTGACCTGCTGCCTTGGCTGCTTCCTGCTCGGCTCTGAGTGTTGCGGTCTTGGCAGTGACTCCCCCTCTCTGAACTGCAGCTCCCTCTTCTGGAAATGGAGAAATGGAGAGGATGCTGGCAGGTTGCGGCATTGTTCACCTGCGTTTATAGGAACTCATGGTCTGGCTGGAGAATGCTGGTGATACAAGGTCCGAATGCCCAGTAGCCGGAGCTGGACACAGAGCTGGACAGACCTGGAGGGCAGACCTGGAGCTGGTGTGGGCTGTGAGAGAGGGTTGGCCAGGAGCAGAGAGAACAGACGTGAGAAGCAGGGCCTGTGAGTGTGGGAAGAAGTGTGTCGAGTGCTGTTGGCAATGCCAGGAATGAGCCTGGGAGGCCGCAGGGGCCGAGTCCCAGAAGGGCCTTGGGTTCCAGCCAACTCCGTCTGATTATACTGAGGATTCCAGTAAACACTGGGTAGCACTCGACAACTCACTGTTTCTCCTAAGAGCCCAGGGACTCCGTTAGTGCTTTTTGTTTTTAATTAACCTTTTTATTTTGAAATAACTGTATAGTCACATGCAGTTGAAAGAAATAACACAAGAGGTCCTGTGGGCCTTCACCCAGTCTCCCCAGCGGTAACATCTTGCAAAACATATAGGACCAGGTCGCAGCTGGAATATGACGCTGGTGCAGTCAAGACACAGAACAGCATCAACACAAGGACTGCTCCTGTGCGCTTTAACAGCTACACACACTTCCTGCCGGGCCCACTCCTTCATCAACCCCTGACAACCACCAATGCGTTCTATGTTTCTATAATTTTGTCTTTTTAAGAATGTTATATAAATGGAACCACACAGTAAGTACCCTTTTGGAATTGATATAGGAGGTGCTTGGTTTCCCTTAGTTTGGGTTTCAGACCAGCTCTGGGTTGCAAGCGGCTCCCCAAGGTCTCAGGCCCCTCCCCTAGGTCCTCTCCTAGAGGAGAGTTACTGGTGCTTGTGGGACCTATCTTCCCCACCAACGCGGTGAGATTGAGGCCACGAGGGGTGGGCTTATGCAAATTTAGTAGCTAAGCGTGCTCAGTAATAGGGTTTACACAGGTTTCTACGACCCCAGTGACAGAGCATGCTCAGTGGAAGGGAGTTCATCCTTTGACCTTCCACTAGGGATGCTAAAGAGCACAGAATATTCTTGAATATGTTCAGTGCATGTGATAGGATTTGACCAATGGACATGCTCCAAAAAGAAACCAACCGAACATGTACAAGACTATGTTACATAACACGGAACCACCCCCTTAATTGAATATTCATGTGATAGCATGAATATATATTAGATAGTGAAACCGTAAAAGTTGAATGCCAGCAGAAGGCAGGGTTATTGCTCACTTTCCTGGGGCCAACCTGCACTTCGCTGGCTGAGGTACGTATGTTTTACTTCTGTGTTAAGCTTACCTTTAGCAGGAGGTGGCTCACTCTTTTGAGCCAGCCTGTACTCTGTACTAAACTTTAAGTGTGTATTTCTTACATCTGTGTTAAACTCAGTGTGGGCCAGGCTCAGTCTCTGGGACTATGCCACGTTCTGTGAAATCTGTATCTCTTATCTGTCATATTAAACATGTTCTCACTTTCTACTGTGACTCTAACCTTGAATTTTTTCCTATGGCAGGGTCAAGAACGTGGTAAGAGGATGGGGTGGGTGGAGGCTGGTTATCAGGCCTCCCAGACCCTCTCCTCCAGCACTGGAATTCTCTTTTCACTCAGTATAATTCCCTAGACATTCATCTAGGTTGTTGTGAATATCTATATTGTGTTCCTTTTTATTACTAAGTAGTATTCCATGGTATGGACATACCATAGTTTAATCATTCACCCATGAAGGACATCTGGGTTGCTTCCAGTTTCTGGCTATTAAGAATAAAGCTGCTCTGAACATACTTGTACAGGATTTTGTGTGAACATAAGTTTTCTGGAATAAATGCCCAGTAGTGCAGCTGCTGGGTTGTAGGGTAGTTGCACGTTTAGCATCATAGGAACCTGCCAAATTGTTCTCCCGAGTGGTTGCTCTGTTTCACATTCCCACCAGCAATGTGTGAGGGATCCAGTTTCCCAGCATCCTTGCCAGCATTGGATGTCGTCACTATTTTTTATTTTAGCCATTATAATAGTTGTGTAGTAGCACCTCCCTGTGGTTTTAATTGGCATTTCCTTAACGATGATGATGCTTTTGTGTGCTTATTTGCCATCTGTATATCCTCTTTGGTAAAATGTCTCTTAGTGTCTTTTTCTTGTCTTCCAATTAGATTGTTTGGTTTTACTGTTGAGTTTTGAGAGTTCTTTACCTATTTTATAAACTAGCTCTTTATTGGATATGTGGTTTGCAAAGATTTTCCCCCAGTCTGTAAGTGGTCTTTTCATCCTCATCACAGGGTCCTTCACAGAGCAGAAGTTTAACATTTTGCTGGCCTCCTATTTGTCAATTTTTTCTTTTATGGATCATGCTTTTGGCGCCAAGTCTTAAGAATTCTATGTCCAGCCCTACATCCTATTTTTTGTTTAAGTTTTATAGTTTTACATTTTACCTTTAAAATGTTTTATGATCCATTTTTAAGTTATGTGTGAGGAGTGAGGTTTAGGCCCAGGTTCATGTGACCATGGACGTCCAATTGCTCCAGCACCATTTGTTAAAAAAGACTATTCTTCCTCCACTGAATTTTCTTTGCACCAGTCAAAAACCAGTTGGCCATACTTGTGTGGGTCTCTTTCTGGGATCTCTGTTCTGTCCCATTGACCTGTGTGCATCCGTCCACCAGCACCACACCGTGTTCATCACTGTAGCTGTGGAGTGAACCTTAATACTGAGTCCTGTGATGCCTCCCACTTTATGCCTCTTCATTGAAACTGCTTCAGCTATTTTAGTTTCTATGTCTTTCCATAAAAATTTTAGAATAAACTTGCTTATATCTGACAAATCTTGCAGACATTTCAATAGAAATTTGATTAAACCTCTAGATCATTTTGGGGAGAATGGATATCTTTACTATGTTGTATCATCAACCCATGAACACAACATCTCTATTGTTTTTATATCTTTTATTTCTTTCATCAGCATTTTGTAGTTTTCAGCATACAAGATTGTACAGGCTTTATTAGATTTACGTCTAAGTTGTTTTTTTTTTCCTGAGTGAGCGTAAATGGCAATGTATTTTTAGTTTTGGTGTCTACATGTTCACTGACAATATACACAAATTCAAGTGATTTTTGTGAATTAATTTTTGTATCTATGATCTTACCAAACTCATTTGTAGCTTCTTGGGATTTTCTTTATAGACAATCACATCATTTGCAGATATGGACAGCTTTATTTCTTTCCATTCTGCTCTGCATCCATTTTAGTTCCTTTTCTTGCCCTATTGCACCTGCTAGAACTTCTATCGCTATGTTGATAAGAGTGGACATCCTTGCCTTGTTTCCATTTTTAGGGGCTGTTATGGGATGAACTATGTTTCCCCCAAATTCATGTTGAAGCCCTAACTCCCAGTACCTCAGAATGTGACTGTATCAGAGATAGGGACTTTAAAGAGGTAACGAAGGTAAAATGAGACCCTTAGGGTGGGCCCTACCTAATCCAACATGACTCTGGCGTCCTTGTAAACAGACAGATTAGGACACAGACTTGCACAGAGGGAAGATCACGTGAACACACAGTTAGAAGACGGCCATGTACAAGCCAAGGAGAGAGGCCTCAGGAGAAACCAATCCTGGCAACACCTTGATTTTGGACTTCTAACCTCCAGACTGTGCGAGAACATAGCTTGTTGTTTCAGCCTCCCAGTCTGTGGTCCTTTTTTATGGCAGCCCTGGTAAGCTAAGATACCACTCTGCAGAATTCCAGAGGGTCCCACTCTTCTGACTTCATAGACTAGTTCTGCCTGTCCTTGAACGTCATCTGATGTGGTCTTTTGTGTCTGGTTTCTTTGGAGATCCATCCCCAACACTGTTATATCAGTGACTCGTCCCTTTTATTGCTGAGTCATATTTCATACTGTGGCTACACTAGGCATTGCTTGTCATGTGTTCTCTAGTTGGTGGTCAATTTGGGTCATGTCCAGTTCTGAATTACGCACACAGCTGCTATGAACATCTGTGTACAGTTCTTTGTGTGGACAGATGTTTTCTTTTCTCTTGATTAGATACCTAGGAGTGGAATTGTTGGGTCATAGGGTGGTATATGTTTAGCTTTACAAGAAAATGCCAAACAGTTTTCCAAAGTGGCTGTAAAATTTTATGCTTTCACCAGCATAAGAACTTTGTGTTGAGAGTTCTGTTTGCTACACATCCTTACCAACCCTTCATCGTCAGTCTTTTTCATTGCAGCCTTTCTGATGGGGGCGTAATGACACTGCACTGTGGTTTTAGTTTGAATTTCCCTGATGATGAGTGATGCTAAGTACCTCCCCATGTGCTTACTGTCTATTCAGGTAACTTTTTGGTCAAATGTCTGTTCTAGTCTTTTTCTCATTTTTAAATTGATTGTCTTTTTTCTTATTGATTCATGGGAATCTTTATATATTGTGGACACAAGCCCATTGTTAGATATATGTATTGCAAATATTTTCTCCCGATCTATAGCTTGCCTTTAAAAAAAGATTTTTTAAACTTAATTTTTTTTAGAGTTTTAGGTTCACCGTAAAATTGAGTGGAAGGTACAAAGGTTTCCCACATACCTCCCACCCACCAACCTCCTCCACTATCAACAATTGCCCACCAGAGGGTACATTTGCTGCAACTGATAGACTTATACTGACATGCGTCATTGTCACACAGAGTCCATGTATGGCTTGCCTTTTCATTTTCCTAATGTTACCTTCTGATGAGCAGAAGTTTTTCATGTTGATGAAGTTGTTTATCAAGTTTTTCTTTTGTGGCTAGTGCCTTTTATATCCTAAGAAATCTTTGCCAACCTCAAATTCATGAATATTTTCACCTATGTATTTTTAGAAGCTTTATCATTTTGGCATTCACAATTAAGACTTTGATTAATTCCTAGTTATTTTCTGTGTATGGTGTGAGGAGGAGCCGAGCTTCATTCCTCCACAGGGACGTCCAAATGTTCCAGCGCTGCTTGTGGGAAGGCCTTGGTTTTCCCCATTGACGTGCAGCAGCACCTTCATCGAGAATCAGTTCAATGAATGAAGGAAAATCTATTTGTTACATTGATCTATTTCTCCACTCCATGCTGATACCACACTGTTTTACTTTTTAAATTTATTTTACTTGTTATACTAATTATTTTATTTAATAAAATAAATTCCTTTATCTAGTGTATAGTAAGACTTCAGATGTGGTAATCTACTGAACTAGTTCTTTGTTGTTGCACATTCACACATCTCCAACATTTCCGTGTTAGAAATAAGGTCGATCAAAATGTCCTCCTCATTCACGCTGGTGTCTCGAAGAACTGACTCCAGGAGAGGGTGTCTCTATGGTCCTATGATGCCAAATCCCCATGTCACCATAGCCACATATCCCAAGTCCTCATATCCCTATGTTCCCATTTCCTCATGTCTCCCATATCCACTTGTCCCCATGTCCCCATGTCCTCATGTCCCCATATCCTCATGTCTTCATGTTTGGATGTCCCTTTGTCCCCTTGTGTCCTCCCATGTCCCTCTGTCCTGTGCTGTCTGGCTCTATTTCAGGTGTCAGCTCTGCATTGCCCTTTGTAATAATGACAAACCACATGTCACCTCTCCCAGGGTGACGGAGACGCAAAGGATTACTCAAAGCCCATTTCTCCTGAGCAATGAGAGGCCCGAAGCAGTTAATCCCAGGGACAACTTCTTCAAGCAAGAAGAATTCCTAGGAGTAACCCCGAGTCAGGTTTTCTCTCGGTTTTTATTGTCCAGGCAAAAAGTTACATAAAAGAACATAGCTGGATAATCAGTCACAGTAAAAACATAAACAAAGTGGCTATATGACAATTTTCATTAGAGCGGGTCCAACTTAAAAGTAGTTTAAGCAATTTACCATCAAAGGAGTCATAAAACTAAGCTATGTGACATACAAAAGAACCAATGAGATAATCGTTACGGCAACACTTAGTTCCCTAGGAAACTTAGAGAAGCAGTTGGTGAAATGTGGAACCAGCCGCTAATTGGCAGAGTAGCCTTGAGCTTTTAGCACACATATTTTCCCATAATTAGGTTTAGCTGCACCAAGGGCATCTGCTCTTAGAGCAAACACTTTTTGCTTTGTTACAAATTTTTTATCTACAACACAGACTTTAGTCCTGGGAAAGTTTTCTGCTTTCCCAAGCTTAGCATTTCTATGTACAATTCTAAAAAGTTAGTCTATACCCTAAAACTACAGGGCTGTGGCCCCATTAAACTATAAGTTAGGCCCTATAAAATACATTTGTTTTATTAACATTAGTACCCTTCACACCATGAAACAAGATGGGATTATTTGGCTTATTTTGTTACTGTCATAGTGTTTTAAAGGGATTAGATTGAAAAATATAGGTAATATGGTCATGTGGTTAAAAAACCAAAGAGCTACAAGAGATATATTATGCCCACTCCTGTCTCCACTACCCCCTCTTGTTTTCCATAGATAACCGTTCTTAACTGTTTAAAAATTTTTTTTCAAACTTACAGAAAAGTTGCAAGAATTGAGTCACCAAGTGTCAATATTTGCTTTTTCTCTCCATTATATAGTTAAACATATTTTGTCAGAGGCATTTGAAAGACAGTTGCAGAGCCCAGCACCCTTCACCCTAAACCCTTCATCAGGCAACACCTTCAAGCGTGGCTGGAGCACACTTTGGAAGATGGGATTGAGGATCCCCTTCCAAAATGACTCACTCACCATGGAAGGTCGGTGCCGGCTGGTGGCCGGGGGCCTCAGTTCCTCCCCACGTGGCTGTTCTCAGGGCTACCAGAGTATCCTCACAACATGGCACTGGCTCCCCCAGAGCGAGTTATCCAGGCGTGAAGGGCCAAGGCTGCAGTGTTGTGTATGGCCTGGCCTGAAGTCACCCTTGTCATTGCCCCAGTGTCCTATTGGACACTAGTGTCCATGGGTCAGCCCTCTTCACAGTGAAAGGGTTCCTTGGGTTGAATGTCCTCCAGAACTTAATCCCCACTGTAACTGTTAAGGGCGGGAAATCCTATTATGGTTATTGAAAGGTGGGGCCTTGAGAGGTGATTGGATTGTAGGACCGTGCCTTAGTGAATGGATTAATAATGGTGGTCATGGGGCGTGGTTCTGAGGGCTTTAAAAGAAGAGCACGTGAAAGTTAGTCTCTCTCTGTTCCATCATTTTTTGCCATGTGAGACCTCTGAGTCACTACCACCACCACCAAGGCCTTCACAAGCTGTGTTTCCTGGACTTTGGACTTCTCAGTCTCAGAAATTGTAAGTAATAAATTTCGTTTTCTTACAAATTACCCAGTTCCATGTATTTTGTTATAAGCAACAGAAATGGACTAATACAGAAAATTGGCACCAGAGAAGTGGGGTGTTGCTTATAACAAATACCTGAAAATGTGGACACTGCTCTGGAACTGGGTATTGAGGAGAGGCTGGAGGAATTTGGAGGAACAGGCTAGAAAAAAGCCTAGATCCTGGTGAAAGTTTAGAAGATGAGGAAACCAGACAAAAGTTTGGAACGTTTTAGAGACTGGTTAAAGGGTGGTGAGCAGAATGCTTGTAGAAATATGGCCAGTGAAGGCCGTTCTGAGGCAATCTCAGATGCAAATGAGAAGGACCTTTTTAGAAACTGGTACAAAGATCACCCTTGCTGTAACTGGCAAGGATCTTCTGCATTGTGTCCATTCCCTAGGACTTTGTGGAAGTTGGAACTTAAGAGTTGTGAACCCAGAATATTTGGTGGAAGAAATTTCTAAGCAGCAAAGCATTCAGGAAGCTGCATGGCTACTTGCAACAGCTTACGCTGAGTTATGGCAGAAAAGGCATGAGGTAAAGCCAGAATTTATAATTCAAAAGAAAGCAGAGGGCAAAAAAATTAGAAAACTTTCAGCCTGGCCACAAAAGCAAGGGTATAGCCCAGGGACCCTTTGCTAAGGCGATGAGTACAGAAGAAAGGGATTGTCAAGAGAAGGGAAAAAAGACCTTGAAGACATTTCAGAGATCTTGGAGGCTGCATTTTCCATTACAGGCCCAAAGACCTAGGGAGACAGAACGGTCTTGGGGAACGGGCATGAGACGCCCTCCACAGACTCGCTGTCCAGGGACACCTCAGGATGCTGCTCCCCACACCTGCACCCCGGCTGCTTTGGCTGCTCCAGCTGTGGCTAAATTAGCTCTAGGTGTGGCTGGACCCACAGCTTTGGAAATAGAAGCTGGAAGCCTTAGCAAAGTCCATGTGGTGTTAGGTCTGCAGGCTTGCAGAATACCAGAGCTGTGGAGCCTTGGGAGCTTCCGCTTTGATTTCAGCAGATGTAAAGAAAAGCCTGGGGGCCCAGGAAGAGATCTGTTGCAGGGGCGGATTCACCACCTAGAGCCTTCACTAAAGCGATGCCAAGCAGAAACGTGGAGTTGGAGTTGCAGCAGAGAAACCCCAACAGTGCCATGCCTAGTGGAGCCATGGGAGTGGGGCTGCCATGGAGACCCCAGCCCTGGTGACAGTCACTGGGGCACTGGGGAGCTGACTGTCACAAACACGTTTCTTCTTGGATGGGGTCACTCCCGGGTGGAGGTACCACTTCCTCCCAATTGCCACCACTGAGGGACAAGAGGACACGACCTCAGTTCTGCTTTCAAACCATGGCCTCCCCCTTCCCCCAATCTCCTTTTGTCCCTCACATGCTATGACCCTTCACCTTTCAGCTGTCACACCTGGCCAGCTGCTGCGCTGCTAGCCTTCATCTTTACCTTCTCAGCCAGTTCTGCACTCCCAGTGGGCCGGGGGACCCTGGTCCTGATGGGATCTCTCCGCCGGCCTCTAGGCTCAGGGTATGTCAGAGGAAGGGACGGCTGTACAGAGTGGTGGCAGCAGGTGGTGTCCTTCCCGGCCCGGGTCGGAATCATCCGACGGTCCAGGGATGCCTCCTCAGAGGGCCTGGCACCTCAGGGAGTGGGAGCCAAGACTCCAGGGCCTGGGCACTGACGGCAGCAATAGCAGTTCAGACAACAGCTGAGGTTCCTTGAGCACCTGCCACGGGCCAGGCCCTTGTTCCTCACAAAAAACCCAACACATGCATCCCATGTTTTCTATATTTTATGGAGGAAAAATTGAGGCTCCGAGAGGCTCAGCAACGTGCCCAAGGCCACACTGCCTGTAAGCCTGGGTTTGAGTCTGAGCCTGAGCTCATGTACCCTCTGAGACACCAGCCACGCTGTCCCTGTCACTGCTGGGCATGGCAGATCTGCGTCCTCTGATGGGTAGCGGTGGCACGGTCAGGCAGATCGGGGATGGGCTCCACATCCCCTCAGTCTCCAACTTCCTGGAGGGAGACGTACCAGTGTGTCCCGAGCTGGGTTTCCAGAGCCGGCACACTGCAGCTCTGAATGCATATTTGCTGAGTGGATGAACGAATGTTCCATCAGTGCATTGGTGTAGAATTCTTGAGTTTAAAGGAATAATACCTGGGAGTTAAAATGGGTAGCATCTCCTGCCTAATACCTCCACCCGTGCCCCACAAACAGCTGGTAAATATTTGGTGGAGCTGAGCATGGGGCGAAGCTCCATTTCTGGCTGGTGTAGACGTCATTTGAGAACCCACAGAGGAACCCTTCACTTCATGTTCTGTGGAAATATTAAGGGAAGTCACTCTGGGTTGCAGAAATCACGCTGTTAACAGGTCCTTTGTTGTTTTCTTCAACTGTAGCTTGATCTTACTTGTCACATACTCATGTGACATTTCCTCTGTGCCAGACACTACCATAGGTGCCTTGCCAATGGCTGCTCATGGGACACCCTTATGCCCCTACGATGGGCTGCATGGCTCTCCCTGTTGAACAACAAGACCAAGGCCCAGAGTAATCACTTTTTTTTTTTTCATGTTATCACTTTGTTTTTAAAAAAAGAATTTAAGGTGGGATTAAGAAGCCACTGCCAAATTGCACCTGATTCTGCCGTCCAAGCCTCGAGCATGGCCATGTCATCAGCTATGGGCTCTCTCCCTGAAACAACGAGGGAGCCCTCTGGGTGGGTCTGGTTGGTGCAGAGCCTGTGTCCTGCTGGAGTAGCCTTCTTGGGCTGGGCCTCCCGGCAGCACTGGCTTCATCCCTGGAAGTACCTGGAAAAGATGTTTGCAGCGGGGCCTCTCCCTTTGCCAACCTTCCGTGGCCATGTCATTGTTCCCGCCCTGAGGGGGAGCCTCCTGCAGGCCTGAGCGAGCCTCCACCGGTGTCTCTGGGCCCTTCTTGCCTGTCTGGTCCGGGCTGGCACCCCACTGGCCCCTTGACCACTGGCTGGACCCCTCCTCCCTGAAGGCCTGTGCAGCTGCAGGTCCACTCAGAAAAGCCCACTGAGGCAGAAGCATGAGGATGGTTGTGGCGGGGCCTCTGCAGCTGGGATGCTCAGGCCCCACTGAGCAGCGTCTGTTAAACTTTAAGCCTGGGCGCCGCGGCAGCTGGAGCCAGCGGCCCTCCCCGCCCCGCCCGCCGCCCTGCACACGGGCCACCTCCACAACCAGCAAGCCAAGCGCCTCTCACCTAGCCGGGGAGGGATGCGGAAATGCAAAGGGCTGGCGTTCGGTGACCCACATTGCGAAAATTAGAAAAAGGAAGTTGTGTTTGGCTGTTGCATGAAGTTCAGCCCCAGAGGAGGCACGCACTCGCCTTGGGAGACTGGTGAGTGGGCTCGGCCCCGGGGTCTTCACTGAGCCCTAAGGTCCTGTCTGGTTTTGTGAGGGGGACTTTAGGGTGGTGGGGTCATTCAGAGCAAGAGCCCTTTGAGGGAAACGGATGTTTTCAAGGCAGGAAGCTGCCCTGGTGGCACCGAGTGGTGTCCTGTGTTTGCTCTGTCGTCTTTCTGTGGGTTCCTGTGGCATTATTTGTAAAAAGTCAGAGTTGTCGTGGGCATCACATGGCAAGTGTGAGAAGCCTTTGTAAAGTGCTGAGTGCTGGGGTACTGCTGGCTGTTGTCTGGGGCGGCTCAGGCTCTAACTAGATGAATGGTGTCTCCTATGTCCTCAGCGTCAGCCGACAGGTGCACCTGCCTCAGGCAGTGAGACCACGGCCCAGTCCCCCTCATGTTACCCAGGCTTAGGTGCAATGTGGGTCTTTCTCTGCCTGAGCAAATGAGGGTGGTCCAAGACACAGCCCGAGAAGAGATGGGCCTTCCTGTATGGTATGGTTCCAGGAGCTTCCTCTGCAATCTGCTGTTTAGATATTAACAGGTGTGGGCCTGTCTAGCCACTAGGAAGGAAAGTCGAGCCCACCAGGGTCCCCTCGGGATCCCATGCTGAGCCCAGGTAACACCAAGGCCACCTCAAGAGGCTCACAGCTCAAGGGCAGGGTCCCGGCAGCAGTGCCGGTTACAACCGGATGCCACCGTGATTGTGCGTGTTGTGCAAAAGAGAACAAGCCTTGAGGGGCAGCAGCATGTTCAAGGGAGCATGGCAGGGCCACGCTCAGAGCACCGAGCTCCTGGGACCCTCTGGGGTTTGTCACATGAGGGTCCCTCTCATTGTAGACCACCAGCCCATTTGCACATTCCCGGGGTTGATGAGTGCTGGCAGGGGTCGGAGGGGGTGGGGAACAGGCCACTGTTGGCCCCTGGTGGAGACAGAAAGGTAGGCCTGAGGCTTTCTGTGACCCCATTGGAGAAAAGAAGCCAGGCACTGGGAAGTAGGGGGACAGGACTTGTTGGTTGTGGAGTCCTAGGGAGCCAGCCCCTAGGACTGGGGCACTGTGGCTTTGGGCAGCTGTTCAGACTCTGCCTTGATTTCTTTGTAAAGGAGGATCTGAGTCACGCCAGCCTCGCCAAGGTTCAAGGTTGGGTGTGTTCAGTGCAGCTCTGCTGCTATTCAGATCAGTCCTCTCCAGCACCCAGGGTGAACATTGCTTTGCCATTCATGCAGGAGAGGAAACAGAGACACAGAGAGCTCCACAGGCTTGCCCCAGGCCCCCCAGCCTGTGAGCTGCCCAGCTGGGCTCAACATAAACATTGTGAGCCCCACAACTTGTTCAGTGTCCCTGGTGCTGGGCGGGGCTGGCCAGCCGGCATGAAGGGGAGGAAGTGGTTTGTCCCCAGCTGGGCTGTTGCAGTAGGCCGGAGGCCATGGTTCCACTCCTCGGAGGACTGGCATCTATCTCTGCACAAAGACCAGTACCTCCCAGCGTGCAAGGACCCTCAGAGCTACACCAACTGCATGCTCTGCACACAAGAGGCCTGGAGCCGTGTCGTTCTGCTGAGGTCACAGCTGAAATGGCCTTGTCCTGAGAGGCCTCACTGCAGTGCAAGATTGGGAGGTCCTCAAGCTCTGAGGACACTCCGGTCTTTGCTGCCCTGTGCCCCTCAAGAGCCCTGGGGGTGGCCCGTGACCTAGAACAGTGACCGCAGGCAGCTCCACTGCATCCTCCTCACCTGCCCCAGGTGGACCTATTGTGACCCCCATTTACAGATTGGGAAACTCAGGCTTCATGATAAAGGGGTGAGCAAGGGAGTCCATTGCAGCATTGGGAAGATATAAAGCCCAGATGAGACTGGATCTGTGGAACATTCTGGCAATCACAAGAGGCTCGAGGATAGATATGTGCCAAAACAATGGACAAGGATGAAAGGAAGAGCAGAGCCTGTTACGGTGTTGCCTGCCTGTCCCTGGGTGGGATGACTGCCAGCCAGTGGGGACCGAGCCAGCTGGGACAAAAACAAGAGATGGGGACCCTACATTCGTCCCCAACATTTCCCTCCATGTGCTGGTTCCTTTGTTCCACAGATTTTTGTGCATCCTGGTAAGTGACCAGGTGCCCAGTGTCCAGGAGAGGAGATGGGGGTGAGGATGGATCTGTACTGGCAGTGAGGACTGTGGGGGCAGGGCCCTGTGAGAAGTGGGGCAGCCACGTGTGAGACAAGCTGCCTGCTGCCTGGTGACATGTCCCTGCACCCACAGTACCTCCAGCCTGCAGGTGAGATAGACTTTTGGTCCTGTGAGGCGGGATGACCTGGACATTCAGGTCCTGTGAGGTGGATGACCTGGACACTCAGGTCCTGTGAGGTCAATGACCTGGACACTCAGGTCCTGTGCGGTGGGTTGACCTGGTCACTTAGGTCCTATGAGGTAGGATGACCTGGTCACTTAAGTCCTGTGAAGTGGGATGACCTAGACACTTAGGTCCTGTGAGGTGGCCAATGATTGATTTTCCAAATCAGTCCAGGGTGTTTGCGGGCCCTGGATGGAGCTCATACGAGTCAAGCATGTAGCTTTGAGGGGTGACTCTGCCTTCTGGACCTCCCTGACCCAGTAATCACCCAACCGGTCACTGTGCAGTTAGGTAAGATATTGTGGAGAGCCGGTCCTAGTGAGGACTGCAGGAGGTGGGGTTCAACCTTTCATAATCTCCATTTGGATTTTATATTTTCAAAATTTGGACTCAGCCAAAGCACATTTTTGTTTATGTAAATATACATATGAGAAAGAAAATTCAAAATTTCTTGCAATGCTGACTCAAATTCATTCATTTATTTATTTGCCCAAAATACTTACCAAGTCCTACTGTATGCCAGGCAGGGGGTCCTGTGAAGGAGATGAGGTTCCTCCTGTGTCATATGCTGTGGAGGGAGGGGGGACAGGGGGGAGAAGAGGTGGGAGTGCAGGGGGGTGGTCGCCTCTAGCGAAGGCCTGTCTGGGAGCAGAGGGCTGGATAGGTCAGGGAGTGAGCCATGTCGGGGCTGAACTCTTCCCTGCAGAGGAAGGGCTGTGCAAAGGCTCTGGGCTGGCTCCTGGGAGAGACCAGAGCTAGGAGTGGGGGTGGAGGAAGAGGTCAGAGTGGACAGCTGGACAGCTGTGTGGATGATTTCAGTGTAGATCAGGAGCTATTTATTTATTTATTTGTCTTGTTTCATTACTTTTTAAAAAATGGAAATTGCCAAGCATAAATCAAAAGTAGAAAGAATGATATAATGAACCCAGGGTTCCCATTGTAGGAGGACAGCCTGAACTCCTGGAAAGAATAGAATTCAGGAACCTTCCTCTCCCAGCAGGGGCCCACGGGTCTTGGGAGCTGCAGGTTAAACTGTTTTCTCCCAATACGTTATTATGAAAACTTTCAAACGTAAGCGGAGCTCAGGAATTTTGCAGTGAACACCTGTGGGCCTGGCCACCCCGAGATTTTGCTTGTTTTATCACACAGCTAGCTACCTATGCAGGCAAGAAGTATATTTTATTTTAAAGCTTGAGATTTTATTTTTACAGTTGCTTATTCTGTTGGCACTAGAAAATGATTTTTCATCGTGGCTATATTATTATTGGAAATAATGGAAATACTTTCTAGAAATATTTTATTTCTTTTACAGAATGTAAAAGAAAAATCTTAAGTAAATATATAAGTAAAAAGACTGAGTAGAAATGGTCCAGGTGGTTGGTTTCTCTGACACCCCAACCCTATATGTGACGCAGCCTGTCTGAACATGTGCTAAGATTTCCTGTTACAGCTCCGTGCGTTGGTCCTCACCAACTCCTGGGCACGTTCTCCATGAGTTTCCGCCGATCCAGCTTTGGGCAAAAATCATTATTACTGCACTCGTTGCTTGATTTTACTGTGTCCTGCTGCTGTAGCTGAGTGGAACTTGCAGCCTCTGCTTGTGATGGGGCCTGGGAGCATTTCAGGTGACATTAACCCATCAGACTGACGAGGTATTCTGCCCATGTTTGTCAGGGCTGCCAAAAACATACAAAGATGGCCAGTCTGGAGGTACAGCTGTGCACCGCCTCAGGTTTGGGGCATCTTTACAGGACTATTATCATGTCCATTTTACAGACAAGGAAACTGAGGCCCGGGGAAGTTGAGTTTGTCCCTGGTTGTCTGGACGCTGAGGGGTAGAAACAGCATCACACTGGACACGGAGCCTCGGGGCCAACTATGGCCACACTGCCTTTAAGATCATCATATTGGGGCCGAGCCCGTGGCGCACTTGGTAGAGTGCTGCGTTGGGAGCGCAGCTAACGCTCCCGCCGCGGGTTCGGATCCTATATAGGACTGACCAGTGCACTCACTGGCTGAGTGCCGGTCACGAAAAAACGACAAAAAAAAAAAAAAAAAAAGATCATCATATTGAAGGCCGGCGGTGCCATGTTCAGTCTGTGGGGGCTCTTGTGTCCTGAGAGACCCGAGGGGACCACAGCAGTGGGGAGACCAGAGCAGGGAGGAGTCTAGGCAGGGCTTCCTATGAGGCTGGGGCCGCCTGGAGCCTGTTGTCAACTCGACTTAAAGGTGTTGGTAGGAGCTATAAGAGTGTCTGATTGCAGTGTCCCAGCAAATGGAGAGGTGCTGTGTCGATCGATCTCCTTTTTCAGCCCCCCCAGCTTGTCCTCAAGCCCCTGTCCTGCTCTGAGGTTCCACTGGCCCTCATCCGAAATCTGAAGCAGCTGGCACCCACTGTGCTCTGAGCAGACGATGGAGACCCCTGGCCACACCTCTGGCGGCCAGAGTATGTCCCAGGCTGAGACCCCGAGACAAGTCCCCTGTGTTCCCAGCACCTCCCAACTTTACCAGCCACTGGCCACTGGTCATTCCACCTGGGTGTGGCCAGGGCACTCTGGGCCTTGCTCCCTGCCGATACGGCCTTCGTAGGTTTTGTACCTAAAGGCACTAAAGCCAAGGCAAAGCTGTGCGGGGACCAGCGGTGGCCCAGGGCCTGTGTTGCAGGTGTGTGCAGTACGGGCAGCATCTTTCCCTGCTGTTTGGATTCTGTCACAGGGTGACCACCTGCCCGGCGTGAAGCAGTAGCCGCCCTCTCGTCATCATCCTCCTGGTTCTGGGCTGGCCGTGCTCAGCAGGGCAGCTCTCCCCGGGGCTCTGACCCACAAGGCTGGGACTCGTTTCAACCGCCCCCTCACTCACAGCTCCGGCTGCTGCAGCTGGAACACACATGTGGCCTTTCCATGCGGCTGGTTTCCCTGACAGCACAGCAGCCAGCTTCCAAGGGCGAGAGTCCCGGGGCTGTGCCTTCCTCCTGCCCCGGCCCTGAGGCCCGCTGCTCTCTGGTTACAGCGAGTCTCTAAGGCAGGTCCATGTTTTAGGGGAGGGGACCTAGAGTCCACCTCTAGATTGGAGGAGTGTCAAAGAATGTGTGGACAGTTTTAAAACCACCACAAATGTGTTTTTTGCTCCCTCAACACATAGTTAACAGTGTGCCTACTGTGTGCGAGGGCCACTGGGCCACTCCAGTGACAGGGCTGCAGAGGTCCTGACCTCGCGTGGCCTTTAGGGTACCAGGTGACAGGCAGTGAGGTGGATGGGTGCCGTGGTGGTTTGTAGTGGGAGGGCTCCCACGCTGCCCCTGGGAGGGACATCCAGAGGCAGGTAGAGGTGGGTTGTGGGACTGTCCCTGCCTGTCTCCTGTGGCCACGGAGCTGTGGGAGACTCCAGGGCAGGGACCACAGTATCACCCCACCCTGTCCACTGGCTGCTGTGATGGAGCCACATGAATGATCCAGGAGCCTGGGTGCTGGGTGTGCTTAATTTCCTCAGATTTGTGGAGTCCCTCGTGCTGGGTGGTGGCAGCCTGGGTGTCTGGGGCTCATGATCTGGCTGAGTCTGTAGCAGGTGCCAGCCTCAATCAGCTCAGGCAGCTCAGGGCTTCCTAAAGGGAGAGCTGGGGATGCCTGTGTGGTGACGTGTGCCCAGCCCTGAGCATATCAGAGTGACCCAAGCCTAGAAAGTTCAAAGTGGCATGACCAGATGAGAACAGCCAGGGTCAGCTTGCTGAGCCTTGTGGTCCTTGTCTGAAACACAGGAATGTCCCCAACCTCAGTTATGAGTGAGCGAGTGTGAGAAAGTGCTAGACACTGACACCGTCCTGCACATGGGATGTGAGTGTGCATATATGTGTCTGTTTCTATATGTGATATGTGTTCTTAGGTACATGTGTGCATGTATGCACACACATGTGTATGTGCCTGTGTACCTATGTGTGTGTGCGTTCCTATGTGTGCATGTGCCAGCCGCAGACAGCGAAAACCCTGAACTCCAAGTAGGGTTCAACTCCACTAGGACTAACCTAAAGTAGGATTAACTCCAGGTGGGGTTAACTCCAGGAGGGCTGCCTCAGGTGGAGGCTTTGGCTGGAGGAGGTGGCAGCCCTGCCCAGTTGCCCTTCTCCATGTGGCTCATCCTCCATCTGCCCCTCTATCTGTTTCTCTTTGTTTTTCTCATTTTATTTATTGTCTCTTTTATTTTAAAGCAACACATGTTCATTGTAAGGTCATTGCAACAGAACACAAGGGAGTGAAGTGACAATTAAGAGGCTCCTCAACCCATCCTGCTCCTCTCCTCACAGCCCCTGGAGACTTCATTTTAACTAGGTGACCTCTGTAAAAACCCTGTCTCCAAATAAGGCCACATCCTGAGGTATGGGGTTAGGACTTGAGCACATAAATGCGGGTTGGGGGATAGATGCAATTCAATCCATAACAGGTATGTGCAACTCAAGTTTGCAAATGCAGAGCTGGAGATGAGCCTCCTTCATTCGGTTTGCTCCTCTGCTCTTGCACGAAAGCCCTTCCATGATAAGACGGTCCTGATTCGAGGGCCCCAGCAAGCACAGCTCACCCTTCTCCGTGGGCAGGGATATCCAGGTGGCCCTGGGCTGCTGGAGCCTCCCTGGGCTGTGGTCCCCACTCCTCATGATCCAGCCTTCCTTCTGTTGTAAGGAAAATGACGCCGAGGAACGTGGGCAGCTCGCCAAGTTCGCATAACTCAAAGGTGATGAAGGTGGGAGTTTTCTTAAACAGCCCTGTGAGGTATAATTGGCATACAATCAAAGGCATTTATTTATTTAATTTGATCGGAATTTATTTATCGTTTAATTGACACATTGTTTTTACATGTTTATGGGGTGCAGAGTTATATTTCAATACATATATACAATGCATGATGATCAAGTCAGGGTAATCAGCATATTCATCTTTGCAAACTTTATCATTACTCTCTGGTGAGAACATTTGATCTGTCTTCTACCCATCTGAGAACATACAATAAATTATTGTTAATTACAGATGCTAGCACTACTGCACACCACTGGAACTTCCTGTTCCTGTCTAGCTGTAATTTCGTGTCCGGTAACCAGCCTCTCCCTATCTCCCCTCCACTCCCCTGTCCAGACTCTAGTAACCACAATTCTAATCTCTACTTCTAAAAGTTCGGTTTATTTATTTATTTTAGCTCTCACATATGAGTGAGAACAAGTGGTGATTATCTTTCTGTGCCTGATTTATTTCATTTTACATAATGTCTTCCAGGCTCATCCATGTTGCTGCAAATGACAAGGTTTCACTCTTTTTTAATGGTTGAATAGTATTCCATTGTGTGTGTGTGTGTGTGTGTATATATTACATTTTCTTTCTTCATTCATCTGTTGCTAGACACTCAGGTTGATTCCTTATCTTGGCTACTGTGAATAGTGCTGTAATAACTGCATATATTTAAAGTGTACAGTTTGATAAGCTTTGACGTATGTGTAAACCCTGAAACCATTGCCATAATCAAGATAAGGAGCCCATCCATCATCCATCATCAGAAGCTTCTGTACCCGCACCCCACTTTCAGGCGTCTGCTTCCTGGCACTATAGACTAGTTTGCACTTTTTAGAATTCCATATAAACGGAAGAACACAGTAGGTCTCCTCCTCCTTTGTCTGGCTCCTTTTACTTGGCATATTTCTAGATTTATCCATGTTGTACTCCCTTTTTTCCCCCAATTGTTCTGAAAAGGATTGAGTAGAATTAGTGTCATCTCTTTGTTAAATATTTGGTAGAATTCATGAATGAAGATCTCTGAACCTGGAGTTTTCCGTGTGGCAAAAGTTTTAACTACAAACATTTCTTGTGCTTTGCGTCCATGGAGCTTCTTAGATCTGTGGATTTATAGTTTCCATCAAATCTGGAAAAACTCTGGCCATTATTTCCTCAAATATTTGTCCTGCCCATCCCTTTTTGGGACTTTAATTACGCATGTATTATGCTTCTTGAAGTTTTCCTAATCTTACTAATTCCTTCTCTCTCTCTCATTTTGGATAATTTCTATTGCTGTCTCTTCAAATTCATTAATTTTTCTTCCACAATGTCTATTCTGCCATTAATCCCTGCCAGTGTGCTTTTGATCGGACACTTTGTAATTTTCATCTCTAGAAGTTTGATGTGGGTCTTTTCTCAAGGTTTTTTTGTTTTGTTTTGTTTTAATTAACATTTATACATTTATGTGTAGTTTTTTCATTTTTTCTTTCTTTTTTTGGCGTCTGACCGGTTTAGGGATCCAAACCCATGACCTTGCAGTTGAGTTAGTCAACCAGCCCTCAGATGTGGGTCTTTTTATATCTTCCATGTTCCTACTTAACTTTTAAACACAATGGAATAAGAGCATAATGGCAGTTTTAATGAGCCTTCCGGCTAATTCCAACAGCTGTGTCAGTTATGGGCCAGTTTCAATTGATTGAGTTTTTCCTCCTCATTATGGGTTACATAGTCCTTTTGTGTGCCTGGTAATTTTTTACTGGATGCCAGACATTGTGAATTTTTATCCAGAACCCTTGCTGGGTGCTGGATACTTTTGTATTTCTATGAGTATTTTTGAACTTTGTTCAGTTGCAGGTAAGTTGTAAACAGTTTGGTCTTCCTGTTAAGATTTGTTAGTATTTATTAGGTGGGACTAGAGCAGTGATCATCGCAGGACTAATTATCCCCACTACTGAAGGAAGACCCTCCTGAGTATTCGATCTAATGCCCTGTGAACCTGAGGGTTTGTCATGCTGGCTGGTGGGAACAGGCATATTCCCTGCCCTGTGCAGGTGCTGGGTCATGCTCCCTCTGGTCCTCTCAGGTGGTTCTTTCTCCAGCCTCATGTAGTTTCCTCACACACACACTCTGAACAGTCCTCAAAGCAGCCCCTCTGTGGATCTCCGGGTTCCCTGTGTGCAACTCTCTCCACTCCAGAGCTCTGTCCTATGAACTTTGGCCACCTTGGTCTCCACCAGGCTCCCCTTCCTGGTTGCATGGCTGGGAAACATTCTCCAGGCAGTGAGCTGGGGCAGCAGGAGGCCTCACCTCATTTGTTCTCACCTCTCAGGGATCACCCTGCTTTGCTGCTTGGTGGACAGTGTCTTGTAAACTGTTGCTTCATATGTGTTGTCTGTTCTCTATTGTTTTAGGTGACAATAAATCTGATTTCTGTTCCTCCGTGTTGACCAAAAGCATAATTCCACCGAGGTGGGGTTGACTCAGGCACTGCCCTGCCAGACAGCTGCATTTGAACACATTGTGGCTGAGTGTGGCTCACATTCCATCCAGTATATTTTTATTGCTATGTTATGTCTGACTTTTGGAAAGTTGAGTTTATCTCCCATGCTATGAGAAGAATGCAGCAAAACATGTATTTTCTGTTTAGGAATCTTGATATTTCTCCCCATTAAGCTCGTTAAGAATGTGGCAGTAGCCAATGATAAATGCCCATCTGATCTGATTTTGGAGTCATTCAAAGAAAGGTCCACTCAAAAGTAGTTTTGCCAGATGAACGAGTGCTCAGGAGCCTGTGCTGGGTGGGAACATGCTCCACCCATAGAGCCTATTGGTGAATCCACTGGGGACACCCCTGGAGCCTGCCTGGAGGCACCTCTGCCTGAAGCTCTGGGACAGCTCTGTCCTTTGTGCGCATGCGTGTGTGAAGCCTGCTTCTTCTTCACTGCGTGTTCTTCATTCTGCTTAGCAAGTGAGGAAGGGAGGTGTGAAGAAGCTGCTGGCAGAATATGAGTGTCAGTGAGTCAGTGCGTGAATGTGTGTGTGAAGGAGCTGCTGTATGCGTGTGTGAGTGTGCAAGGGAGCTGCTGTGTGTGTGTGAGTGTGCACGGGAGCTACTGTGTGTGTGTGTGTGTGCACGGGAGCTACTATGTGGGTGTGTGTGTGCAAGGGAGCTGCTGTGTGTGTGTGAGTATGCACGGGAGCTACTGTGTGTGTGAGTGTGCATGGGAGCTACTGTGTGGGTGTGGGTGTGCAAGGGAGCTGCTGTGTGTGAGTGTGCAAGGGAGCTACTGTGTGAGTGTGCACGGGAGCTACTGTGTGTGTGAGTGTGCACGGGAGCTGCTGTGTGTGTGAGTGTGCACGGGAGCTGCTGTGTGTGTGTGAGTGTGCATGGGAGCTGCTGTGTGTGGGGGTGTGTGCACAGGAGCTGCTGTGTGTGGGGGGGTGTGCATGGGAGCTGCTGTGTGTGTGGGGGTGTGCAAGGGAGCTGCTGTGTGTGTGTGAGTGTGCAAGGGAGCTACTGTGTGAGTGTGCACGGGAGCTACTGTGTGTGAGTGTGCAAGGGAGCTGCTGTGTGTGTGAGTGTGCACGGGAGCTGCTGTGTGTGTGTGAGTGTGCACGGGAGCTGCTGTGTGTGTGGGTGTGCAAGGGAGCTGCTGTGTGTGTGTGAGTGTGCAAGGGAGCTACTGTGTGAGTGTGCACGGGAGCTACTGTGTGTGAGTGTGCACGGGAGCTACTGTGTGTGTGTGAGTGTGCACGGGATCTGCTGTGTGTGGGGGTGTGTGCAAGGGAGCTGCTGTGTGTGAGTGTGCACGGGAGCTGCTGTGTGTGTGTGAGTGTGCACGGAGCTACTGTGTGTGTGAGTGTGCATGGGAGCTACTGTGTGGGTGTGGGTGTGCAAGGGAGCTACTGTGTGTGTGAGTGTGCACGGGAGCTGCTGTGTGTGTGAGTGTGCACGGGAGCTACTGTGTGGGTGTGGGTTGCAAGGGAGCTACTGTGTGTGTGTGAGTGTGCACGGGAGCTGCTGTGTGTGTGTGAGTGTGCATGGGAGCTACTGTGTGTGTGAGTGTGCACGGGAGCTGCTGTGTGTGTGTGAGTGTGCACGGAGCTACTGTGTGTGTGAGTGTGCACGGGAGCTACTGTGTGGGTGTGGGTTGCAAGGGAGCTGCTGTGTGTGTGTGAGTGTGCACGGGAGCTGCTGTGTGTGTGTGAGTGTGCATGGGAGCTACTGTGTGTGTGTGAGTGTGCACGGGAGCTACTGTGTGGGTGTGGGTGTGCAAGGGAGCTGCTGTGTGTGTGTCTGGGGCGGGTCTGGGGTATGGACTGGAGAGGTGCCCACCAGCTGTGCTCACACTGAGTGGTGCCTGCATGTTCGAGGTGACACTTTCTCCCCGGCCGCAAGGCACTGAGTGACAGGGGCAAGTTCAATCCTGGCCTGAGTTTCCGTCCGAGCCAAGGCACTGCCAACCCACGTGGTATGGCCTCTGGTTCCTGCTCTGCCCTTCTCAAGCCACTGGGTGGGGGCACAGAGCTGCTCTTCTCCACGCCTCCCTTTAGAACCAGGGCCTCCAGCTCCTCCAAAAGCCAGTAGGAGAAGGTGGTTTTCATTCTCCAACAATGTTTTTTCAGTACCCCCTAAACGGCTCCACTTCAAACCTGCTGGGCAAGAAGAGATTCTCAACGAATCTGTCTAGCCTCTGCCAGCCAACCCCAGACTCCAGCAGGAAGCCAGACGCCTGCCCCCCAACCTTAGCGCCCTCCTCAGAGAGGCCGACGGCATCAGGTAGGAGATCAGTGACCGTCCCTCAAGGCCCTTAGCTGCTCTGTAGCTCATTGTGGGTTCAAGAGGACAGTTTTGGGGGATGTCAATCTCACTCTAGTCCAGTCTCACCTTTGACCCTCCTCAGAGAGGCCTGGTGAATTCCCTGTGCACTTAGAATTGACACTTGAATTTGCCTCCCTCCCTACCCCCAGGATTCCAGGAGAGGTGTGGTGTCCTAAGGGAGAGGCGGTGGTCAGGGCCCACTCCAGGGGCTGTTTTGTCACCTGTCCAGCTGGCAGTACTTACCGTGAGGAGGAGGTGATGGGGACACCGGCCTTACCTCTGGGAGGATCATAGGATTGAAAAGCTCCGTGGAAACAAAAGTGCGTTATAAACAGAGACCACTGTGCTCCTGTTGGTTATTGTTATTATTTTGTGCCTATATTTTGAATTTATTAAGCTGCAGATAGCTTCCCACTACAGCTTACTTATTTTTTTTTCACGTAAAGAAACAATTTAAAAATAAGACATTTTCCACTTGCCATTCTCTGAAAGCCTGTGTGGACAGGACCCAACTGAAGCTGACTGGGGTGTTGTTGTTTCTCGTGCAGCCCCAGCCTGCCTCCTCGAGGCTGACCTTTTCCCAGGGGCGCTGCCTGGGGGCTGCATTAGGGAGGTGGGCTGCACCCAGGGGCTAAGCCACATCTGGCTGGCAGTGAGCCAGCTTGTTTCTCCCCAACAGGAAAGGGCCTGGCCAGTCTCCGAAGGAGCCTGGTGAGCTTGGCTTTGAGGATGGAGTCAGGTGGGGGGGCCTCAACCCCTCCAGGACCTGTTGCTGCTGTAGGGGCAGCAGATGCTGTACCTGGTAGCTCCTTTCTGGGGAAGCTCCAAGAGCTCCCCCTTGGGCCCTGTGCCCATGGGGACCCTGGCAGCCTGGCTGCTTCAGGGCATGGACCTCTGGACACTGGCCCTGTGGGGGAGCCAAGCAGTGACATGAAGATCCCCAACCGGGACAGTGGGATCGACAGCCCTTCCTCCAGCGTGGCTGGGGAGAACTTCCCCTGCGAAGAGGGCTGTGAGGCTGGCCTGGGCCCTGCCATGCTGGGGCTGCACCCTGAGACAGCTCCGGACAGCCAGGCCCCGAAGGATGCCCCTCAGGAAGAGGCTGACAGTGATGTGGACAAAGAGCCGGACTCTGAGAACACCTCCCTGAGGGCTGAAGAGGACAAGGTAGGTCTCCCCTTCCTCCATTCCTGGCACAGGCTACTGGGGCTCTCCTTGGGAGGGGTTAGAGGTTTGCAGTGGGCACCACCATGCTCTGTTCTCGTGAATGAGGGACACGTGCTCACAAGGAGAGGCTCTTGGAATGGTGTCTGCCAGGAAAGGCTGGGCCAGGCCCACCTGACACCTGGGGCAGTGACCTCAATCCTGAGCCATAGTGTCCATGTCTGCACAGTGGGCACATCCCTGACCCCAGGATGGCATGATGGTCAGCCCTACTGGTGATGCTGCCCACAGCTGCCCTCTGCTTGCTTTGAGCCTTACAGAACTCCTGTGAGGCAGGCAGCATGAGTACCACCCATTTTGTTAATGCGGAAACTGAGGCCCAGAGAATGTCGAACATGCTTAGGGGGCGTGGTGCAGGCCAGGTGCTCTGCTCTCTTCGGGACGTGGTGGGACATGCTGTGGGGTGAAGACATGAACAGATCATTCCCCGGTGAGTGGTGTGCAGAGCACGGTGAATTCGCCTTGAGAGAAAGCTGTTTGCTTCTCTATAGCATTTACTGGGCTCTGGGCTCAGAGCTGGGACAGGGAGATAGAGATACAGCAGGTGGTCCTGGGCTTAGAGAAACCAGAGCTCAGCATGGGGAGGTTGCCGAGTGACTGTGTCCCTGGAGGTGTTGGACTCTGTCAGGCCTGAGGTCTCCTGGGTGCTGTTTGCTAATGCGGTTGGTGTCGGGAGACGGGCTTGGCAGGTGAAGGGTAACCTAGTGCCTGGACGCTGTGAGCCAACTTCACAAAGAAGGCTGGGGCCGCGTTTTAATATAGGTTTTATTATTACTCAGGTATGGAGAGGCCAACAGATCAGGACACGACTGCCATTGAAAGGATATTTGCTACTCACAGATCCCTAGAAGAGGGGGCACGCCACACATGGAGGGCTACCAGGGAAGCAGCAGTGTCGGTCCAGAGGCAGAGGGAGTGAGGGGGAACCGTGGGCTGGAGCCTTTATTGTGGCTTCTGCAGGAAGGAGCGGGTGAGGCAGGATAAAAAGGCCTAGGATTGCTAGTTTGGATAATTTCAGCAGGTTCTGGGGCACAGGGGCTCTCCCTAGCTGTCTGGTACCTGGCCCTGCTGTGATTGAGGCAAGGGAATAGAGGTCTGGAATGTGAGAGCCCCACAGAGGAGGTGGTGGGCTGTGTGCTCTGGGTTGGTTGATTTGCATTTGAAAGGGGTGATCATGGGTGATTCCTTTACTGCCTGTAGGTACTGGCCCTTCCTGGGAGGGGCGGTCCCTCCTGGGTCAGCAAGGCCCAGATGTCAAAGCGTCAGAATATGGACAATAAAAAATGCGGTTGTTGCGGGCCACACCACCCGAGCCTCTCAAGTGTGCTCCCACCAGCACTGATCCTCAGCCTCCTGGGTGCTGGGGAAAAGTGCAGACCCCCAGGCCTGGCCCTCTCTAGTTCCGGGATGTGCCCAGGGCCAGAGGCTAGTTCGGAGAAGGCCCAAGTCTTTGTGTCTGTAACAGAAAGACTCCAATGCTTCTGTGACTGATGGGAATGGGTTTATTTGTCTTCTCCATCACGGGTGCCTGATCAGAACTCTGTCCATCACACATTGGCCTGTCCTCGGGGCGAGGCACTGCACAGAAGCTCTGGGACCCTGTGCCTCATCTCTCCCCCCCAAGGTAGAATGAGAGATCCTGAATTGGCAGGGGGTGGGGACACAAGTTTACAAACACTTCACGTCGGCGAGCTGGGCTCCGCACCATAAGGAATTAGCTGGAAGAACGCTGCAAAATAATAAAGAAAAGGTATTAAGGAGAGATGAAGGATGTGGGAGGGGACACGTGGGCCAAGTGTGAAGCTGCCGCTCACACGGGGACTGCAAGGACAACAGACTGGGAGCTGTTTAGGGGGACAAGAGGGGTTGGTCCAGCATCCCTTGATGCACAGGGGTTTGGGCCCCTTTCCAGAGAGTTCTCTCCTGGGCCAAATCCCCACCCCTCCTATGACAGCCTTTATGCTTTTATCCTCTTTTTTTTTTTTTGCTGGCTGGTCAGTACAGGGATCCGACCTCGGTGTTATAAGGCTGTGCTCTAACCAGCTGAGCTAACCAGGCCGCCCACGGCCTTTATGCTTTTAAAAGGGGGTGTCTTTCAGGGTTAAGTGAAATAACTGATGCTCAATTAGACTCAAACCTTTAGCACTTTGACTTTCTCTCCTTGGTCCTCAGTGGGGCGAGGAATTGAGAGTGTTGTTGGGGGCTCTGCTAGTTTATGTGTCTTCTTAAAGTTGTGCACCTTATCCCCTCTTTTCCTTTGAGACACATGTACATATATTGGTCTACTTGATAGTGTCCTACAAATCCCTTAGGCTTTCTTTGCTTTTTGTCATTCTTTTTTGTTTTTGCTCCTCTGACTTTATGGTTATAAATTATCTCTCTTCAAGTTGGATGATTCTTTCTTCTGCCTGATCAAGTCAGCTGTTAAACCCTTCTTATGAATGTCTCAGTTCAATTATTTTATTTTTCAGTTCCATGATGTCTATTTTGTTCTTTTTTTTATAGTTCTATCTCTGTTGATACTCTCATTTTATCCATACATTGTTTCCTGATTGTTTTAGTTTTCCACTATGTTCTCTTTTAGGTTGTTGATCATCTTTATAACAGCTATTTAGATTTTTTTCTCAAGTAGTTCATAGATCTGTGTATCTTTAGGGTCAGTTTGGGGGGGTTATTTTATGCCTTTGATTGGGCCATGTTTCCCTGTCTCTTTGTATGCCTTATAATTTTTTTTTAACTACAATTTGAGCATCTGAAAAAGCAACCACCTCTCCCAATCTTTGTATGCTGCATTTGTTTAGGGGAACACCTTCACCAGTCAGCCCAGCTGGAAGTTTTAGGTTCCCTCAAGCCTTTTCTGATCACTTGCTCCCTCAACACCTGCCTGCAGAACTGAAGCTCTAATGGGCTGCTAGCCTTTGTTTTCAATGGCTTTCAAACTCTGGTGCTGGTTTCATCAGCACTCCAGTTAGGTGACCAATTCCTTGGGCAGCACCCAGACAAGTCAGAATTTTGGACTCATGGTTCACTTTTTTTTTCCTGCTCTGCAGAAGGAGCCTCAGTGTGGGAAGTTTCCTTCCAGTTGTGGCATGCTATGCTGTATAGGGGGAGGAGCACAAAGGGGAACTGCTGTGGTCTGAGTGTGTCCCCCAAAATCTATATGTTGAAACTTAATAGTATTAAGAGATGAGGCCTTTAGGAAATGATTAAGTCATGAGTGCATAGCCCTTATGGATGGGATTAAGGCTCTTAAAAAAGAGGGGGAGGGAGTACATGGATTCCTTTTCTTCTCTTCCGCCATGAGGGAACGGGTTCCTTCTTTTCTGGTCTTCTTCCATGTGAGAACACAGTGTTTGTCCCCCCTTTGCCCTTTCATCCCTTCTATCATATGAAGTCACAGCATTCAAGGCACCATCTTGGAAGCAGAGACTTGGCCTTCACCAGACACTGAACCTGGTGGTGCTTTGATCTTAGACTTCCAGCCTCCAAACTGTGAGAAATAAATCGATGTTATTGGTGAATTACCCAGTCTCGAGTTTTGTTACAGCAGCACAAAGAGGCAAGCACGTCAAACACTATCGACTTTCCCACACCTTTCTCTGGAATCCCTTCTTGGTCTTGTAATGGTTTAGGTGCTGTAGCTTCTCAACTGAATCCTCACAGAGGTGTCCTGGTCCATATATTGTTATTAACCCCGTGTCTCTGTGGGGCAGGAAGCACCTGGAGTTTCTTAGCCCACCATCTTGCTGATGTCACTCTGCAATATAGTTTGATGTGGGCACTGCAGCTGCTCTGCAGTCAAAGCTCTGGATTTGGTGGAGTCATTTCTGCACTGCAGTGGATTTTTGGAGAATGGCAGACACTCTAGTGCGTTTCCCAGAAACCTCCCTAGAAATACCATCTATGAGAACTGAACACCACCTCCCAGTCAAGTGGCTTCCTCCTGCCCCTGGTGGCCCCTGATCATCCTAGCACAGAGCAGGTAGCCCTTGCTAGATGCTGCCTCCCCAAGATTCATCTTCCCTAGGTGAGCTGCTCACCCTCTCTCCACAGTGCTCCAACCCACAGAAGCTGCTCCATATTGCCCAGGAGCTCCTGCACACTGAGGAGACCTATGTGAGGAGGCTGCACCTGCTGGACCAGGTAGCCCACACGGCCCAGGGCCTGCCTTTGTTCACGTCCAGAATTTCAGTGGGCAATTTCAGAGTCTCCCTATCTCTTAGCATTGGTTGAGCATAGGGTTGGAGTACAAATGACTGAAATACTAAAACTCAGACGAATTTAATTCTGGTCTAGAAACATTTTTTGCTTTCAGTGCTTTTGGCTCTGGAAAAAAGGTTTGTCCGGTCACCTTTTAGATACTTCTTTTTGGCAGTTGCATTATTGGAACATGCAAATGCCTTCTGGAAATTTTTCTGCATAAACAGTTGGGACAGTGAGTGCCACTCATACCTGTCTACATGGCAACATGGGGCTTGTGAGCACAGGAAATATAGTGCCAGTGGAAACCAGAATTTTGATCGAACACGTTGCTTCTATTTTTATCTTGCAAGCCAGAGAAGACAATATGGACCTTCCATTTCCCATGAATGGTGGCTGAGGAAAGATGTCCTGCCCCTGTCCTCAAGGGACTGTTCCTCCCTCACCCACAATCCTCAGCCATAAGTAATCTTGCACTAAGAACAGGAGGCTGTGTGAACCAGTTTGATAAAAAGGAGGGACAAGGACTCTGAAGTTCATTAGGAAAAGACACGGTGGAAGCAGCCCCTCCCGAGTGCCCAGACCTGTGGCAGATGCCAGATTAGAAGTGTTTGCGGTGAACAACACTCAGTGGTTGTTGTGGGCCTTTCTGTGCCCAGGTTTTCTGCACCAGGCTGATGGAAGCAGGGATCCCTCCAGAAGTCACCACAGGCATCTTCTCTAACATCTCCTCTATCCACCGTTTCCACGGGCAGTTCCTGCTGCCTGAGCTGCAGACACGGATCACAGAGGAGTGGTGAGTAGCATTCATGGCCACCTGGGGTGCCTCGGGTGGCCTCTAACTCTGGGGCTCACATGCCTGAAAGCCAGGCAGGCACTCGGTGGGCTCTCAGGTGGCTTGGGAGCCTCCTTTCCCTGCCTAGTCCTTGGTCACATCCCGACCCCACCCCTTCCTGGCTGGTGACCTTGACTGGCCACTTAATGTCTCCATGCCTTCATTTCTGAGGAAGCAGACGACGTAGAACTGAGGGATTCTAACACCACACTCAGGGCTCTGTGGGATTTAAGCGAAGCCCCAAACAGTGAATAAGTAGTGCTCAGTGGTTTTATTTTCCCTCCTAGCATAGAATCCACCTTTGCTTTAAAAAATGAGACTTTCTTCCCCTCAACGGTGGACGCCAGATCCTCTCCTGCCGTCCTTGTGGTCTGTCCTGTCCCTCTGCCGCTTCTGTGCCTTGTTAGCAGAGAGACAGCTTGGCTGCAAGTCACAATCAGGAAAACATCACAGGCGTGGTGGCCGGGCTCTCCAGTTCCCCGCATTACGTGTCCCCCTCCACTCTTGTGCTCCACTGCAGCTCTGTGTCAGGGCCTCTGCTGTCTGCCCCCTTCACAGGCCCAGCTTCCCTGCCACAGCAGGAGCCTGGCCCTTAGTGTCCCGCAAACCCATTCTCCAGGCTTCAGTCCCAGAGACCACAGGGCCAGGGAGCTTGACTGGGGAAGTCTTTTTATCTGTGGCCCAGGGAGGGGCTGGGTCGATTCGTACATCTTTAGAAAGACATGGTCCAGCTGCAGAGCATGTGGGATTTAAGCGAAGTCCCCAAGGTGATCAGCACTGTGTCCCCAAGGTGGTCAGGACTACATGTGACCTTCTGGCTGACAAGTCCACGCCTGGTAGAGACGGGTTTTCTCCTTCAAGGCACTAGAGTCTGTTAATCCACAAACACACATGTGGCCTCCTTGGCGCCTTTTATAAAAGTGGCACGGGAGTCCAGTGACTCACCCACCCCGCCCAGTTGGTGAGTCTTTAAATTAAATCCACATGTGCACTTTCATAGTAACGCTCAGTGATGGCTTTGTCTGTGGCTTTTTTCTTTCTTTTTGCTTATTTACTTGAGACAAATCTCCAACAGTTCTAAGGTCAAAGACTATCAATGTATTTTTCTGCTTCTTGAAACTTATCTGCACATCCCTGTCCAAAGCAGCAGTTGGATTTTATTGTCAGTCCTGCAAAGTGCTACTTTCCCTGTGACTTTGCCAGCATGGGATAGAAGCTTCATTTTTCATCTTTGCTCTTTTGAAAGGACCAAAGTGGCATTTCACTGATCCTCTTTAATAACTGTGGCCCATCATTTGAGTGTTTCTACGACTGCGAATGTCTCCTGTGTTTGGGGCACTGGCTCTAAACCTGCACCACTGAAGTCTTTTATAGGCATCATTTCATTTAATCTCTTTGTAACACACTCTTCTAACCCACATGTATAGGGCAGGAAACGAAGGCTCAGAGGGTGACCGATTTTCACACCATCACACCGAGCTGGAAGTCAGGCCACTGCCCTCTGCCACCATCCTGTAGGCCCCTGGTGAAGTTCACGTCCACTAACCTCAGTGCTCCCTCCTCCTCCCCCCGGGCCATTTCTCTGATGATCTCATGCCCCCACAAAGGGACACGAACCCCCGGCTTGGGGACATCCTGCAGAAGCTGGCCCCATTCCTGAAGATGTACGGCGAGTACGTCAAGAACTTCGACAGGGCCGTAGGGCTGGTGAGCACATGGACGGGGCGCTCGCTGCTGTTTAGAGACGTCGTCCACAGCATCCAGGTAGGGAAGGCTGCAGGCGTGCAGCACACGCGTCCCCAAGGTGCACGGGGCCGAGTGTGGTTTTTTTAAAAAACATGTATGTTTTTTTTTTACTCCAAAAAGTAATATATGGAACACAGCAAAAATTAGTAAAATTATGGGATATGTTCAGATGTTCTGTTGATGCTTTGATCCTTATAGTAACTCCCAGGGTCAAGTCATCATCTCCATTTCATGGATGGGAAAATCGTGGTTCCACAAGCTGTGCAGTTGACAGCATCATGGATTATCACTTCCAGAACCTGGATTCAAAGGGGTCTCTGACTCCACAGTGTCCCTCAATAGCCAGCGCAGGCATTTAAAAAGTGCTCTACTGATCTTTTCTTTCTCTGTTTCTGCAGACAGCCTGTTCCTAGTCCTCGCTGTTCTTTCTCTGGTGCTGTTGGCCTTTTCTTACTGTAGGTTTTTATAGGTTAAGAACTTCAGCCATCTTCTGTCATAATGTCACAATTATTTTTCCCATTGACCTTTTATTTTTTAAGTTTATGATGTTGTTTGCCATACAGAATTTTGGGTTTTTAAAGAGCTGGGTTCAACAATTCTTTTTAAAAGGTGAAATTTTTTTAAAAGGCTTTAAAGTAATGCTTATGAATGCATTTCCAAGATTATATAAAGTATGTTTTTTCCTTAACTTTATGGCTTCACTTAAAAAATTTTAAAAGCTACTTCAGAATAGTTTCCAGATGGATTGTGGTAAGAATCCAGTTTTATAGTTAGCTGCTTGTCCCAATGCAACTGGTGACCCCACGTGTGTGCACATGCACGTGCACACAACCGCACATGCTCACGCACTTGCCTCCCCTGCCCCCTTACCCTGGAGGGCTTCTGGAGCCTGAGCGCACTCTGTGCTGGGGGTACAGAGGCTGGGCCTGGATTTGGGGCCACCCCTTATAACTTTCTGCATTTTCCTGAGATCTTACCCATTGTCACCAGGTCACCCATGGTTTCCTAGTGCCAAAGTCTTAGATCCCCCGAGTCCTTAAATTGTCTTTGACTCAGTATCAGCGTCAGGTCCCAGAAAGGAGAGTCAAGTCCTCACACCGAGTCCTTCCCTTCTCCCCTTTTGCCCTCACCCACCTGTGTGCATCTCAGGCCTTCATGGCTGGCCCCATCCCAGCTGTCCCCACAGAACAGTAGCCTCCCACCTCCCCAAGCAGCACCTTTGCTCACCCTGCAGCTCCCTCCCTGGGCGTGGTGAAACGGGTTCTTGCCGGGCATAGTCTGCTGTCCCTCATCCACACCTGAAAGACCAGGTTCTTGGGTCTGGTATGCCTTTAAGTGACTAGACATTTTCAGGATTGGGATGACAGACAATGTCTACAGCAGCCACACCAGTGCTGTTGTCCCAGGCGGCGTCTGCCTGGGGATACTCATGGGCAGTGTTGGCCCGTGGTCACAGCCCAGCAACTGGCCAGGGTGTCCCCCACACCGTGGGCAGACCTCGGGTGCTGGGCTGGGCAGCTGTGGGGAGGGGTCTACACCCCAGGCTCAGCACACTTCAGCCATTCTCCACAGGCAACTTCACCCCCAGGGGCCCTGGGCGGTGTCTGCAGACATTAGTGCTGCCAACGTTAATGCATGGAGCCTAGGGATGCCACCACACACCCTGCAGCCCACAGGATGGCCCCACGACAGAGAATGCTCTGACCCAAACGTCCCTAGTGCCGAGGCTGAGAAGCCCCTGCATGGGCAAAACAGATCACATGACAGTCAAGGCTCTCGTGGCTTTTGAAGGTTTGCTTTGTTCAATCCAAATTTTATTTTAATTCTTTAAACTTTTATTTTGAAATAATTTCAAAGGTTTACAGGAAAGTTGCAAATAATGACAAATTATTACAAACTGTTAACAGTTTGTCTTGTTTTCTTTGCCATTCTCTCTAAACACATTCATATGATTATTATTTCTGAGCCTTTTGAGACTAAGTTGCAGACGCAGTAGCCCTTTATCACTAAATGTGAACTCCCCTGGGAGCCCGTGGCACAGTGACCAAAGCCAGGGAATTTCGTGTACTGTCTGCTCCATGGCACACACTCAAACGTTGCCGGGTGTCCCAATAATATTCTTTTCTCTCTTTTCTTCTTGGTCATAACCCAAGCCAGGACCACGCGTGCGTTCGTTATCATGTTGTCTCCTTCCGTCTAGAAGAGGCCTCTGTCCTTGTCCTTCTGGGTGGTACAGGCCAGTTATTTGTAGACTGTCTCTCGGTTTGGTTTTGTGGGCTGTTTGTTCATGATTCAATTCAGGCCGTGCCTTTGTGGAAATTTCACCGGAGTAAGGCTGTGTTCTCACCGCGTCCTGCCTGGTGGCATTCAATTTCCATTTGTCCCATTTCTGGGGATGCTCACTTGATTAAAGATGTGTCTGCCAGGCCTGTCCACAGTGAAGTTAGGCTTCTGTCCCCTGTTATTAAGTTTCTTGTAAGAAGATACTTTGAGATTACGTAAATATGCTGTTCCTCACCATCTCTTGATGATTCTTGCCTAAAACAGTTGTTTTTATGAAGGTTGCAAGCTAGGGCTTTTCTACCCCTGTTGTATCCAAGGCATTTCAGCTCATCTGAACTGGAGGCCATTCTGTTCTGGGCCCCAAGCCGGATGAGGGTAGCTGAGGCCGTCGAGTTGCTGGCAGGTGGGTGGGGAAGCAGGTGGACTGTACGTCAGAGGCAGCGGGCCCTCTGGGCCAAGACACTCTGCCAAGTGAGCATTGTTGGGGGAGAAGACAAGGTGGCACTGGCAGGAAGACCCAAGCGGGGAGTACAGAGGTGACAGGGTGACACCTGTGGGGACAGCTGGGCTGAGGGCCGGCTGTCAGCACACACATACCTGGGGCTCGGTTAGGGGTAGAACAGGGACTGTGCTTCAGAGAGAGGCAGAGAGGTGTGGGGGAATTGGGGGCAGTACTGGGCAGGGGTGGAGCAGCATGGGCTGGGTCTCAGCACCCCACCTGCCCACCCAAACGTTCACTCCTGTGCTCACAATGAGACGAATCTGCAGAAGGAATCTCAGAGCAGCTTCAGGCCCACAGGTGAATGCCAGTGGGGAAAAATCACCCTTGAGGAGAAGAGTCAGTTTTGTCTGGGCATTAGTTTTCTCCAGTGAGGGTATGTATGAAAGAGTGAGCTCGGGCCTAGAGCAGCTCTCCCACGGTTCCGATCCTTGCTCCATCATTCAGCCTCTCCGAGACTCAGTTTCCCCAGCTGGTCTGTGCCAGCTGTGTCCAGAAGGGCAGTCAGCTCTGGGCAGGTTCCTGGGGCTGTGGTGGCCAGAAGCAAGGGATGGGGCCAGTATTCCACACTGACTCCTCGGCCTGACCCTCGCTGTCCCCTGTCCCCCACAGAAGCAAGAGGTGTGCGGGAACCTGACGCTGCAGCATCACATGCTGGAACCCGTGCAGAGGGTCCCCCGATATGAGCTGCTGCTCAAGGACTATCTGAAGAGGCTCCCGCGGGATGCCCCAGATCGGAAGGATGCAGAGAGTGAGTGGGGTGGCCACAAGGCCAAGGGATCCTGGGAGGGAGAAGGGAAACCTGCCGAGAACCCTGGGGGAGGACGGAAGGGAGAGGCAGAGACAGAGATACAGAGAGAGACAGAGACACACAGAGACAAAGATGCAGAGAGAGATGAAGACAGAGGGGAAGGAGAGACAGACAGACAGACAGAGAGAACCCCCTGAACAACTCAGGAAGTGACTTAGTGTCTTTGAGGGCAGAGAAGAGTCTCCCGTGCTCGAAGTGTGACAGTGGATGTCAGTGCTGGGGAAGGCACTGCTACACACAGGCCCTGTCCAGGAATGGGCCTCATGGGGCTGGCTGGGGCCACTCCTGGTCCAAGGGCAGTGACAGTATGTCAGGCAGGCATCAGAGGGCAGGGGTCTGTGCAGGAAAGTGGGGGGCCTCCACCTGCTGTTGGCTTCAGCAGGCCCCCAGCAGGCAGAGTGTGTCTGCAGGGCCATGGGTTGTACCCCCCACACCTGGGCCAGGCCCATGGAGCAGCCCAGGCACCTGTGGGAAAGGTCAAGAGAAGGACAGAACCTGCCACTGGAAGCAGCTGCCCCGGAGCTGCAGAGTCAGCCTCTTGGGGCGAGAACATGCAGCCCCACCACGAGGCCCCACGCTGACTCTGTGCCCTCCTCCTGCAGGGTCTCTGGAGCTCATCTCCACAGCCGCCAACCACTCCAATGCTGCCATTCGGAAAATGGTGAGTGTGGGTGTCCCTCCAGGAGGGGACTGGCAAGGTGGTACAGGGAGAGTGAGGGTGGGTGACCCCTGCCAGCCAGCACCTTCACTGCTCTGTTCCCAGGTGGTCAAGGGCTCCTTCTGTAGCTAGACACACGCCTGCCCCTCACTATACTGTGCTCCTTGGTAAATTATTTAGCACTCTGTGCCTTAGTTTCCCCATCTGTAAAATGGGGACACTGACAGAACCTGTTTCATTGGGCTGTTGTGAGGATTAAAAGAATCACTCTACATAAAGTGCTCAGAACAAGACCTGGCACGGTAAGTACGAGTTCTCAGTGTTGTCATTCATTCATTCATTCATTCACTCATTCACTTGAGCTGCATTAGTCTCTTTCATGGGCTGGCTCTGTGCATGCCCAGCCCTCTAGTGCACACCCAGCCCCTTTAGTATATACCAGGTACGTGCCCAGCTCCCCTAGTACAAATCAGGTACACACCTAGTCCCCTCAGTACATGCCAGGGCACACCCAGCTCCCCTAGTGCACACTGGGTGCACACCCAGCCCATCTAGTCTGTACCAGATGCATATCTAGTACACACCAGATCCCTTTGGTGGAGGGCAGAGGCACGTCCAGTCCCACTGTGCATACACCAGGCACCTGCCCATTTCCTCTAGTTCCCACTAGGCCCTCAGCCCTGCCCCAGTCCTCCCCTCCACACTCTCTGCTGCCAGCTCCTCTAGTGCCACCTACACCCTGCTTTGTGTCATGTGGTTCACTTGTCCCACTCTGCATCTGCACCAGAGACAGAAGGGGCAGCCAACCTGGCCTGTTTCCAGGGTGTGCAGGCTGAGACTACTCAAGTCCAAGGACAGGGTTGCTGAGGCACCCAGGTCCAGGCTCAGACCATGTTGCTGTTGTTGAGGTCCCTGTGGGCTCCACTCTGGCTTCTACTATGTTGGCTTCTGTCTCAGAGGTAGCGCCATAAGCTTCCAACGCTGTCCCACCACACCTTGGGGTGTTGATTGGCCACGTGACCACCCAATCAGTCACCAGAGCCAGGGGAAGGAGATGCATGGATTAGCTGAGTCTGGGTCATCCACTCAGTTGACCCATCCATATGTCAGTTTCCTTGTCTATAAATTGGGGATGATTATGGCACCCACCCCATAGGGTCTGTGTTGGAATTAAATGGGTTAAAACACGTATCGTGTGTAGAATGTTACCTGGCACATAGCAATGGAGTTAGCCATCGTTGTCATTTATGATTATTATTCTCCACATGGTGAACTTTACTCATCCTTCAGTACCCAACTTGAATGTCACGCGTATTTTCCCTCCCACCCTGTTGTCAGTAGGCTTGCTGTCTGGGTCACGCCTGTGTGTCTCCAGCAGGTCCCTCAGGCCTCTGATTCCTGTTACCTTGCATTTCTGCCTGAACCATGTCTCTTGCAGGAGAAAATGCACAAGCTCTTAGAGGTATACGAGCAACTGGGCGGGGAGGAGGACATTGTCAACCCGGCCAATGAGCTGATCAAGGAAGGCCACATCCAGAAGCTGTCAGCCAAGAACGGCACGGCCCAGGACCGCCACCTCTTTCTGGTGAGCCCAGCCCTGCCTCAGAGCCTACCTCACCTCTGCCCTTGAACCCTGGCACTGAGGCAGGGCTCTGGCTGCCCAAGAACATGGCTCTTCTGTGGCCTCTCCTACTGTGACTGCTGCAGCCCTCTGAGACCCCCAAGACCCCCCCAGCCCCCACAAAGATACACAGAGCCTAGTTCCTCCTCATTCAGACACCAAACCTTTGTTTATGGCTCTGCCCCGTTTGCTGCAAACATCTCACGTTTTCATCCCTCCCAGCCAATGTCCTTGTGCTCCTTAACCTGCCTCCTCTGGAACTGAGCAGCCTTCAACTTGCAACAACCAGAGAGTTTAGAGAACGGTAGCAGCTTTCATGATTTTGACTTTCCCAGAATCAAACCCTGGCCTACAGGGAGGGAAAAAACACAAGAAGGGGTACAACGAGGAATCCACCCCAGGTGCCGCGGGGCAGTAGGAATAAACATGCTCTTTCTCCCCTTTTTCATTTTCCTCTAACTTCTGTTCTTCTCAAATAAGAAGTTATTTCATTGAAACTTTTTTTCCAACGTTTTAAAAATTTGCATTGAGTAAAACTCACTTTTGCTATACAGTTCTGAGTTCTGACAAATGCGGTCGTTGTAACCACAATCAAATTACAGAACAGTTCGTTCAGCCCCCGACCCAAACTCCCTTGTCCTGACCCTTTGTGGTTTAGCACCACCCTCCCCAACAGCTCCTGTCCCTAGTGCCATTGCTATGTCCTGTTTCTATAGTTTTGCCTTTTCCAGAATGCCACATCAGCGCCATGAGATGAGTCTGGCTTCTCTGACTCGACATGTGCGCTTGAGAGGTTCATCCTAGCTGGTGCATGTGCCAGCAGCTCATTCAAAAGTTTTGTTTTTTATTACACCATTAGCCCATGTTCATGGTTGAGAAATTAAAAAATAGAAATTGGACAAAAATATAGCTAGCTCTATAGTCTCCTTACTCAAAGTTCTTACCATATTAAAATTACCACCCACATCTTTTAAAATATATTTTTCACTTTAAATGACATTAAAGGAAAACTTAAAAGGGTCCCGTGTGAGGAGCTCAGCAGGGCCTCTGTGGGTGACCTGCCAGGCAGCTCCCGTCCCTGATGGGCCTGTCCCCCTCACAGTTCAACAGCATGGTCCTGTACTGTGTGCCCAAGCTGCGGCTCAAGGGCCAGAAGTTCAGTGTCCGGGAGAAGATGGACATCTCAGGCCTCCAGGTCAGTGAGCCCCTCCCTCCCAAACATGCCCCCTGGATGGGGCATCAAGCAGGGGTGGGGACACCAGGGCTCTGGCCACCTCCGTGCTCACCACTGTGCAGCCTACCGCCCCCGCCCGCCTCTCCAAGCTGCCCACTATCAGTGATTAAGGCATTGCTGGAACAGCGTCTTGGCCCTGGTCTCCTGGGCCACGTGGGCAGGATCTCCCTCTCTCTGCTTGGCCCACCTGCCAGGATACTGCCGCCTCGTGCTTGAAGGATGGGGCCGAGAGAGTAGGTGGTTGGGAACTAAAGTGTGCAGCTTTGGGCTTGCGGGGGTGGGGGAGGTGGAAGGTGCCAGGATCTGGGCTGACCCCTGTCACCTGTGAGGCTGGGACTCAGGGCCCCATTTACAGACCCTGCCTGGACCCCATGTCCAGAGCTCTCTCCTCTCTTGCACCATCTCGAAACTAGGAAGAGGTTTTGCAGACGCCTTTGTGGTGCCGTCCAGAACGACCTTTGTCTTTACTGTCCCCCTGTTCTGTGAGCCTGTTCTGTGACCTGTCCCATGTCTCATGGTGTTGGGGCTGGGGCACGGGGGGCTGAAAGGATCACTAGCCCCTGTGGAGAGGGCTTTGCCTTAACAGGTGCTCCAAAAATACTGGTTCAATCAAAGTATTTCATCATTTCAACAAGTTAAGTTTTGCTTAAATGACACCAAAAACCCCTTCTTACTTTGAAATTCTCTGAACTCAGGTTAAGAAATACTGTTAAAAGTAATGACTAAAGAAAAAATACTTTTTTCCATTGTTATTAGAAACCATTTTTTAGTGTTTTTCTATCAGAAATCAGCCATGTTTTAATAATTTGATGTGTTAATGCAGAAGTTCTCAACGTGTGGGGTGGGAAAATCTGGAAATTCTAGGCAGGGTCCAGGGTTTGTATTTCCCTCAAGCCGCTGGCCGGCCCGTTTCGTGGCTCTGACAGGGGTCGGCCCGAGGAGCACCGGGAGCCACCAGACCTGCCAGTGTGTTCTCTGTCCTGATGGGAGAGGACGTAATCTGACACTGCGGTTCTATGAAGAAAGGACCCTATTTCATTGATTCTGGGCGCACATTTTTCTAAGTGTCTAAGCTCAGCATGCACCTGCCCTGGGGAGCTCGGGTGTCTACAGAGTGGCCGAGGCCCTCCTTGTCCCTCTCATAAGATCCTCATCCCTCCAAAGGGGACATGGTGGCTGCGGGGATGCGGTGCAGTCGTGGGGAAAGCTTGGCTCCATGGAGCTGCCTGGGAGTGACTTCTGGTGGGGGGTCTGATGGGCCAGTGGGTTTGGCCAGCAGAGTTCCGAGCACAGAGGATGAGAGGTTCCAGCACTGTTTGGGCAGGATGAGTGGCCCATTGTCCCCCATGGACCGGCTCATGCAGCGCTGGCCCCCAGCCACCGTGTCCCTGAGCCTCAATGTTCCCCTCCCTATAGACCCAAGGGCTGCTGGGCCACCTCTCCTCCTCCTCAGGAAAATGCTTCCAAGTCAGAAAACACGAGGCTGTAGTTAAGGACCCGCTAAAATGACTGTATTGTTTTTGTTTATGTTTTGTTCTTGGTCCTTATCCCTTCAGGTGCAGGATATTGTCAACCCAAACCCAGGACATACGTTCATCATCACAGGGAGAAAAAGATCCCTGGAGCTGCAGACTCGGTATGGCACAGAGTGTCTATAGTGTCTGCACCATGCGAATGTCTTTGACCTAGAATTTTAGCAGATGGCTTCTTTTTCTAAACTGGATAACCTTGTGATATGTTTTTATGTACTCATTTACTCATGGTTTAAAGTTTAACTGTATCAAGGGGAAGTCAGTGGAAATTAAGCTTATGCCTACCTCCTGTGCCCTGGGCTGAGCAGACATTCTTAACCATGTCTTAAGTGTCCTTCCAGGATTTTCTATGCACATAGGTAGATGTCTACTTTTTAATTGCAGGTAGCTGTTTACTGTACATACAGCCTGTTGAGCATCTTGTTTTTTTCTCAGAATTTATCAAGAATCACCCCACATCTGTGCATCATTTCCTACAGCAGCGTCATTCCCCATCGTGATCATTAACCAGCTCCCACTGACTCTTGCTGTTACAAATGGCCCTGCAAGCAGTGTGCTCATACCTATATAGTTGCTTGTGCCTGTGTGTCCTTATGTACGTCAGGTAGATTCCTGACGTAGAATTGCTGGTCAAAGGGTAGTATGTCTTTTGTATTCTGGTGGGTGTTGTCATACTACCCTGTGAGGTGATGCCAGGCCTGTGCTCTGACTGGCAGTGTGTGGAAGGTCCATTCTTCCACATCCCACCAACAATGTGAGATCTTTGTAGCGACCCATTATGGTCCAGGGAGACGTTGCTTTATATTTACTGCAGAGGGCTGTGCGCGGCACACCTGGCCCCACCAGGCCATGCCTGACCGTGCCTGGCTACATCTGATCACACAGGGCCCCACCTGGCCATGAGTGTTTGGGGGCCAGTTTTCCTCCAGAGCTGAGAGCAGCTGATGGTTTAGAGTCAGTATCCAAGACTGGATGAATAAAATACTTTTTGTTTTTATAGGACAGAAGAAGAGAAGAAAGAATGGATTCAGGTGAAGTTTCTAAAGTTTTAAAGTAACCAGATGACCAAGTTATGGAGCAGTATGGCCATTTGTGTTGGAGCAGAGAGAGAGGGTGACCCGTGACCACCCTGCACTCTTGCCCTGTGTCCTGCCCTGCAGTCAGGCAGTGACCGTGCTGTGCTTCACACCCACCTTCACATGCCACAAACCTTTCAATCCATTTGCTTGAGTCCCCCACCCCCGTAAATAAGTAAACATAAACAGGCCTGGAGGGGCCACAGGCTAGGTGTCCTCTCCCTGGGGCGGATCTCCGTCTAGATGTCAGGAGGAAATGAGACGACCAGGCAGTGTTCCACGAACTTCAGGGCCCCATCCTGAGGACAGAGGCAGGCACGTCCCCCTCACAGGCTTGTGTCCTGCCACGCTCCCTGACGGCCCCTTCTGCCCTGCTGTGTTCAGGTCATCCAGGCCACCATCGAGAAGCACAAGCAGAACAGTGAGACCTTCAAGGCCTTCAGCGGCGCCTTCGGCCAGGACGAGGACCCCAGCCTCCCTCCAGACCCGCCTGTGAGTCGCGGCCCACATTGGTTGTAGAGGGACCTTGAGGGGTCGTGGCTGCCTGCAACGGGCAGAGGGGCAGGAATCTGAGTGGGAAGCTCAGCCCCCCCGCACTTTCCCCATGCTGGGGCCAGGGACCAGGGCAGCAGGTGGACGGTGACACGCATTCACCTACCTACCCTTCACTGAACACTGGTGCAGCCTGCTGGGCCCCACGGCTGTGCTGTCAGTGCCCAGGCGGGCAGGGAGGCAGGACACGGGCATGGAGCAAGCGCTCCTGTGCCAGCCATCAGCGGGGCAGCCCTGCACACGGAGGTGTTTCCTGTGGAAACTGAGTTTCAGAGAAGCTCGGTAACATGCCCAGGCCACAGGCCACTCTGGTGGACTCAGGGCATCCAGTAGCTGTGGGCACATTTTTGTGACTGTATTTTCTCCCCAGTGCCCCTGTGACCCAGGAGACATCAGTTCAGAGACCGTTATGGGGAGCACTGGGGGCAGCGCCTTCTCCATCCCTGAGCAGAGCCACCCTGCGGGTCCCGTGGGGATTCCACATGGATACCGGGGTCATGCAAGAGGCAGGGCAGCAGGGTCCCCACCAAGGAGCCAGCAGGGGAGTCAGGGCTATAGCGCTGGGGGCCCAGCACAGTCATTCCTCCCGTTTTGGCTTCCATGGATTCAGGAGAGAGGATCAGAAGAAAAAGCTGATCTCTGCCTGCTGTGAGGGAAGCCCTGGAGGGGCTGGTCCCGGGCAGTGTTGGTGGGCAGCGCTGGGACCGCAGCGAGGACACACCCAGCAGAGATGCCCAGGAAAGACCATGCCCTGGTCCTCGTGCTGGGCCCTTGCTCCAGTAAGGAAGACTCTGAGCACAGCTGTTGTTAAGTTGACCGAGCTCATTCTGCCCAGAGGCTAAGCTGGCCGCTGCTCTCCATTTAGAAAGTTGGGGCAGCAGAGACTGTCACAAAGATCCCTGATGGATGAGGAGAGAATCCTCACTGTGCGACTTGCAGTGTCTCAGAGCCTCCCCAGCAGGGGGCGCCACGGGAGGCGTCGCTACCAGCCGCCCACCACTGGGCAGTGCTCATCTCACGAGACGCTTCAAGTACAGATGGGCCCAGCGAGGGGAGCAGCCTCCCCAAGATCACAGCAAATACTAGACCCTAATTCCCTTTTCCGCATCTTCCCTCAACACACGGGGTGCTGGGGTTTTGTGAAATGTCCCCTGCTGCACTGGATGTGCCAATCGGCCGTGGACCCTCCTCTCACTCAGGCTCTGTGCCCCTTCCAGGTGGTGAGTGCAAGCTCCATGGAGTCCACAGGGGCAGCTGATGGCGGCAGGAGTGCCACAGGGGTGAGTGACCCACACCTGCGGCTGGAGGGGCTGGAGGTGGAGGGCAGGGGTCAGACCAAGGGGACCTCGAGGGGGAGAATCAGACCAGGGAGATCTGCAGGGGGAGACTCAGACCAGGGGAACTTGTAGGGCAGGGGTCAGGGAGTCAGCCTGCCCTCCCACCATGCGACTCATGCCCTGGGTGTGTCTGAGACCAGGGCCTGGTGATGGGTCCTCGCTGTGGTCACTGCTGGTGGCTCTCAACAGAAGGCACGCAGGAGCCTGTGGGTGTAGGAAAGTCTACAAGCTGGGTTGGGTGGTGGCCACACGGCTTTGCACGTTGGGTAAGCATTCTCTGAGCTCCAGATGAATGGTTGTGGTCCTCCTGTGTGTAAATTATGCCTTGTCAAAACATGTATCAATGTGGGGCAGGTCCTTGGGAGGCTCAGTAATGCAGCGAGAGTCCCTCATGCAGAGACCCTCACCCTGAGACCTCACCTGGAGCCTCAGTCAGGGAGGCCTGGGCTTCCTCCCCTCTCTTCAACCACATTCTCGTCCAACTTAAGATAGCACAGCCCAGGAAGGCACAGCTTGGGGCAGGTAGGCTGTGCCGATGTGCCCACCTGGGATTTGCTATGAAACCTTGGATGAAACCCTTCTTCTCTGTTTAATGCGGGAGCTTATATAAGATGCGGCACGCGTGAACCTGTTGCATAGTGAGCGTCAGTACCCGGAGCCACTGTCATTAGCCATCAGGCCTAACACTGACAGTGGCATGTAGGCCAGGACCACCCTGGTGCGGCTACTTTCTCAAGCACATCTCCCAGGCACTTCTCTTAGTCCCGTGCTCTCCAGACTCAGGAGGAAGTAGGTGGCGCTCCCCTGGGTTGTCTGCCCCAAGCCCCACCCAGACATGGGGTCTGCTTCTCCCACTGGGTCTCCAGAGCACTGCCTTGGGGGCAGGGCCCCACATTCTCTCCTGCAAGCCTGCCTCCCTTCCCTCGAGTTCTGTCTCTGTTTCTGTCTGTCTCTCCATCTGTTTCTGTCTCTGTCTCTCATCTGTCTTACACACACACACACACACACACACACACACACACACACACACACACACACACACACACACACACACACACACACACACACACACACCAGTGCCAGTGCTCCGCCTTGGGCGTGTGTGTGCCCAGCTAGATGAGGCATAGAACAGCTGATGACTCAGCCTGAACTTAACCACCAACCCTAGACTTCTCTACGTATAAACATTGCCCTGTTAGGTTATCACAGCTATTCTGGGGTTTTTGTTATGGCCAAACCCATTTTATGGGGGAAGAAACTGGCACAGGGCAGCGAGGTAAGTGGGCCTTGAACAAAGGGAGAAGGAAGGCATAGGGAGAGGGCTGTCCCCTGGATGGGAGTGGAGGGTGGGGCTGGGCGGACTGGTGACTGCCCCTGCACCTCCACCTGTCTCACTGTCACAGGGAGGAAGCATCCCTGATGTCATCTCCATCTTTAGTAGGAAGACATCAGCCCCTCCTCCCGCCACCCTCCGCACACCTGAGTGGGACAGTGTTGAGCCCGGCAGCAGCAGGTCTATACAGTGGGCTTGATGGTGGCTGCCGCCCCCTCCCCAGGCGGGTCCCACCAGCCATGTCCCTGGCCTGGCCGGGTGTTGGGAAACCTCCAAGAAACTCCTGAGGCTTCAGGGAAAGCTTAAGTGTTTCAGGAGCAGGAGGGAGTGCAGTGCGGACAGGAGGGACTTCAAAATAAATACCAAATGGGCAAGAAGAGAGCCCGTTATCCAGGGGTGCTGCTGCCTGGCCTCCCTCTGCCCTTAGGGTAAATTTTGTTAAAACTGAGTCAGGAAGTGTGGACATGGCACAGGCAGCCTGGGGTGAGCCGTCTCATCACCGTCTAAACTCCCCAAGTGCTTCCTGCCTCTCGGCCTGTCTGGCCTCCCCCTGCTTCCTGCCCACCCTCCCCACGATGCCCAGGCCTCCCCTTCTCCACCAGGCCCTGGGGCCTTGGCACCTGCTGTCTGCTCTGCCCAAGTCAATGAACCCCTGCGGCCTGCCCCAGGGGCTGAATCAGCCCATCAGCAACTTGCTGAACTGCCAAACCGTGCGCGTGAGGCTGGTCATATCCCAGACTGCGCAGGCCCTCTTCTGGAGCATTTAGGAACGTTATGAAAAGCAGCACGCACTCACGGGTGTGAGAGCTGCCCAGAGTGGTGGTCGTGGCAGGGACTCTGCAGCAAGCACCGCTGTGCGTGAGGTGCTCCCCAACCAGCCCCACGTCCCTGACAACCTCTGCAATGATGCCCTGGCTGGAGCACTGCCTCCCACCCAGGCAGCTCAGATGGAGAGCCAAGCTGGACACTGCATGGTGACTCTGCATCATCTGGCCCTCGGCCCTGGGATGGGCCTGTGGAGTCCTCAGTGGTCACTGCCCCCTCCAGGCGCCGTGAGAGCCACCCATTCTTTGTTGTGCATTTCTCCCAGGGGAGAGCCCTCAGGCCCTGGAGACTGGACACACCCTCAGTGCCCCAGGGACGCAGGGAAGCAGAAGTGGGAGGGCCACGTGGTCAGGGAGGCCCCGGCAGGAAGGACCTGCGCTGCTTGTAGGAAAAGCAAGAGCCTGGGGCTGCCCAAGGGGGTTACCACAGGGTGGCTGTGTGAGGGCAGGGGACCCATGGTGGAGACTAACAGGATCAGTGCCCAGATCAGAGAATGTTCTACACAGAAGGAACCTGAAAGGCCTTGTTTGAACCTGTGGAAAGACAGAGGCTCGGAGTTGGTCCTGGAGGGAGGCTTGGAGAAGAGCCACCTCTGGAGCTTCACTTTGCCTGGGCTGGGAGACTGGAGAAGCTGAGGCAGATGCCTGCGGGCCCCACAGACGCTGCTCCTGTTTGCCACCCACCTCCTTAGATGGGCAAGGAGGTCACTGGGAGCCCCTGAGGCTCAGGGCTTTGGTCCGTGTCCAGGGGTCTGCCCGGGCCAGCAGGTCTGCTGGGCCACAATGGCTGCACTAGGCTGGGGGACGCTCGGTCTGCCCGCTTGCGTTGCCTGCTTCTGCCCCGGGGCTCAGCTCTCCGTGGGTTCTGCCGTGTCCACGGCAGCTGGGTGCTTGGGTCACACGTCTAGTTCTGGTCTCCTTGTTGGAACAACCCCAGGCAGTGCCTGAAACCTTGGCCTGTGTCCGTGTGGACTCTCGCTGCTGGGTTTCCCACATCTGATATGACACATGCAGTTTCATCAGGGCCACTGATGAGGGTCCAGTCCTGTCTTACTGAACTGTCGTCCTAGTTCCCTGACGTTCAGATGAATTTGCTGAATAGAAAATGCTGAGGGAACAGCCCCGTGGCCCTCGGCGGAGACCACTTTCTCGGTCAACGTTGGCACATTTGGGGCACTTTGGGGTGGAGTCTCTCTGCCGGTTATTGTGGAAGCTGCATTCTCCATCTTCCTGGAAGGACTTGGACCTGGCCTTTCCCATATCCCAACATCCACACACAAAACCTGAGCCCCCTTCAGGTCAACCTGCCTGTCAACCTCATGCAAAAAGGGAGACCCGTCCCTAGCCACAGAGGTGGGCTCTGTGCCCTCAGCCACCTGGTCACCTGCTGTCTACAAATCCAGCTGGACCTTGGTGCTGGGGGAACGGGCATGGTCAGGGGCAGAGCCACATCAAAGTGGGCCATGCTGGGCTCTGATCCTCAGCACCGTGGGAGCTGGTGCAGGACTGGGACTCACCCCTCTGCGCGCTTGGTTCAGCCTGGCTTCTGCCGACCTTGGGAAGACGTGCCTGACAGAGGAAGCCTGTGGGACCCTTGGTGCTGACCCCAGCCCTGAGCCCGCTCTCTGCTGCAGACTCTCTGTCTCGTTGGCTGCAACTGGATTCCCACTGGTCCTTGGGCTGACACAGGTCCGATTGCAGCCTTTGCTCCACCCTGCATGGGTCGGCCTTGGCTCCTCCAGCCCCCTGCCTGTCCTTACCCCACGGGGATGCCCTGACAGCTCACCCCCACCCCGCAGCCTCCTGCATTCTCAGCCACAAGCAGTGCTGTCATGAGCACCATGGCAGGAGTCCCTGAGAGTTAGCAGTTATGCCCTTGGGACAAGGCACATGACAGGCCACCCTGCCGCCAACCATTCCCTACATACATTATGTTTTTTCCTATATATATATTCCTATGATAGAGTTTATGAATTAGGCACAGTAAGAGATTAACAACAGTAACTAATAATAAAATAGAACAACCATCATCACAGCATGCCAGCAACACTACTCTTTGCTTTGGGGCATTATGAAGTAAAATAAGGGTTACTCAAACACAAGCACTGCCATACCAGACAGTCGATCTGATAGTGGAGATTGCTACTAAGTGGCTAACAGGCAGGTGGCATATGCAGCGTGGAAACACTGGACAAAGGAAGGATTCACGTCCCGGGTGGGACGGAGGGGAATGGTGCAGGATATTATCACACTGCTCAGGTGCAATTTAAAAGTTATAAATTGTTTACTTCTGGAATTTTCCATTTAATATTTTCAGACCAGAGTTGACTGCATGTAACTGAAACAGCAGAAAGGGAAGCCGTGGATAAGTGGGGACTACTGTACTCCAGATGGGGCTGCTGAGACAACAGGCATTTACTTTCTCCCATTAATAGAAGCTGGAAGTCCAAGATCAAGATGTGGGTGGGGCTGGATTGCTCTGAGGCCTCTCTCCCTGTCTTGTAGACGGCTGTCTTCTCCCCGAGTCCTCACATGGTCATCACTCTGCGAGTCTGTGACCTCATCTCCTCTTTTTATAAGGACACGAGTTGTATTGGGTCAGGGCCCACCCATATGACCTCGTTTTACCTTAATCACTTCTTTAAAGGCCCTGCCTCCAAATACAGCCACATTCCGAGGTCCTGGGGGTTAGGGCTTCAACATAGGAATTTGGGGTCACAGTGTAGCCCATCCCAGCCTCCAATGCTCAAGACGCTGAGCCAGCCCTTCCTGGCTTCCTCAGCCTCAGCCAGCTCACCTCCCTCTCCCAAACCTGCAGAGTTTACGTTAAACATATTTTTAGTTTATTTTGTTCCACATTTTATGTTGGCAGTTTTGGACACACACAAGTAGGGGTGACCAGTGCAGCAAGCCCCTTCCCTCCCAGCCTCAAGAAGCTTCAACTTTGTGCTTTTATTTTCTCTGCAACCCGTCCCACTACACACACACTTATTTTTCTGTAATATTTTAAAACAAATCCAAGACTTCATTTTATTTTGTTCAGAAATGCTAATAATAAGCTTATATTAGGTGTTTTCCTTTTAAACAGAAAAGTGATGTCTCTGGGCCTTAGTTTCCCCCTCCGTGCCCTGGAAAGGTTGAGATAAACATTCCCAGTGGCTGCTCCAGCTCTGACATCCTGGGGAATTTGATAAACATATTTGGCATTTCTTAAAATCTTCATGACTGCATTTTCTGTGTCAGCTCCAGGGACCCTTGAGGGTGGCTGCTGGCTGGGAGGCCTGGCCTCCTCCCCAGACAGGAAACTGGGGGTGGGGGAGTTTCAAAAGCACAGGAAGCTGTTGCGTCACCTGATGGGGCACTTCTGGCGGGGGGGTTTCGCAGGCCATAGTAATGTGAAAGAGTAGTCAGCAACTTGCCAAAACCAGTCAGGACTTCATATGTTGTAATGAGGCTCAGGGCCCAGGGAAGCGTCATTTACCCCATTTCACAGATGAGGAAGTTGAGGCTCAGAGAGAAGTGATGAGGGCCAGGACAGGAATCTGAGGTCTGTCCTCTACTGTGCACTGCTCACAATCAGACAGGGAAACCGAGGCTTGGCTGAGTGGCCCCAGGCTGCATCTGCTCCTGCCCTCCACACCACCCTCCCCTGCAGGCAGTTCAGGCAGCACTGCAGGAGCCAGAGGAGTGAATCCCTGAGCCCAGCCTCAGCAATCTTTGGTGTGAAAGATGGCACTTGGGAGCTTGCAGCCTGCAGGACCCAGGCTGTGGGCATGGACACCCCAGTCCCCAATGCTGGGCGGTCTCTCTGCAGACTGTGCCCACCCCAGTAAGCCCATTTTCGTCTTGCTTTGGCTACCGTCACTATTTTCTTAGGTGCACCAGATAAAGTCATTGGCCAAATTGCTCCAAACATCAAGGTCTCAATCCACTTAAAATCTTACTGGAAGTGATATGCTGGGGCAGCCTCTGGGGGTGGAATAGGGAAGGGGGCAGGTGACTCAGCTCTTAATACGTTCCTTTCTGCATGGTTCACTGTTTGCTCTGGGCTTGCATTGCTCCTATCATCACTGGAGTGGCCCCTCCATGCCACCCCCCTCCATGGGGCAGGGCAATGCACAGCTGGGAAGCTGACAGCAGCTACTTGCCTCCTGTAGCTTGATTCCAGAAAACTGTCCTCTAAGACCAGACGTGACAAGGAGAAGCAAAGCTGTAAGAGCTGTGGTGAGACCTTCAACTCCATCACCAAGAGGAGACACCGCTGCAAGCTGTGCGGGTCGGTGAGTCCCAGGCAAGAGGGAGGATCACATCTCAGACGGGTCAAGCGTCAGGTGGCAGAGTGTGCCAGTTGGGTTCTCACCTGCAGCATCACTTGAGGACCCGCCCATGCACACGACCATGGTGGCCTCTCTGAGAAATGCACACCCACCCTGCAAGGTGCTTCCAGATCCCATCTCATGGTGCAGGTGCCCTGGAGCAGGAAATGGTCCCATCTGAGGTAGAAGCTAATCACATTCTTCTGGTCAGCTCTGGTGTGCACTGAGCACCCCTTGCAGTTGAAAGAGTGCTAGATTCGGAGCCACAGAGCCCCACGCTGGTGTCTTTGAGAACCAGCGGATGATAGTGACCTCGTGCCATGAGAGATGCAAAAGAGATGGGGAAGTTGAAGGGTGTGGCTGTGGTGGGAGCTCCACCTGCTGGCCCCGGCTCTCCAGTGGTGCCAGAGGCCTGGTGGCCCGTGTGCCGAGGTGCCACCTCTGACTAGTGCCCCCAGTGCATGCCATCATTCCTCCTCCCTCTCCCCAAAGCCTCTTCTCCTGACAATGGTCTGCTGAGTCATTGCTTAATACTGAACATAAAAGTGTCCCTGAGGAAGACTGATGATTCAAGTATTTCTAGGTTACAGTATTAAAACAATCTATGTCAGCAAGTGGATCTCAGCATAGAGCTGCCTTGGAGCTGTTTTTCCAAAGGGCACCAGTAGCTTGTGCCTGGGCTTGTTCCTTGTCGCTCCCTTTCATAAAGCCTTACCATACTGTTGGGGGGTTGGGGAGGGGAGAGAGGAATAGATGGATGAGTCCTTGGGATGGATGGGTGGATGGATGGGTGTGTGGATAGGTGAATGAATGGATGGGTGGATGGGTGAATGAATGGATGGGTGGATGAGTGAATGAATGGATGGGTGGATGGATGGATGGGAGGATGGGTGGATGGATGGATGGGTGGGATGATGGATGGATGGATGGATGATCAATGGACGGATGGATGCATGATGGATAGATGACTGGATGGATGAATGGATAGATGTGGATGGATGGAAGGGTGAATGGGTAGAAAGATGGATGGATGGGTGGGTGGGTGGATGGGTGAATGAATGGATGGGTGGATGGATGGATGTGAGGATGGGTGGTTGGATGGATGGATGGATGGATGGATGGATGGATGGGTAGATGGGTGAATGAATGGATGAGTGGATGGATGGATGGATGGATGGATGGATGGATGGATGGATGGATGGATGGATAGATGGGTGAATGAATGGATGGGTGGATGGATGGATGGGAGGATGGGTGGATGGATGGATGGATGGATGGATGGATGGGCGGGTGGATGGGTGGATGGGTGGATGGGTGAATGAATGGATGGGTGGATGGATGGATGGGAGGATGGGTGGTTAGATGGATGGATGGGTGGATGGATGGATGGATGGATCGATGGATGAGAGAATGGGTGGATGGATGGATGGGTGGGATGATGGATGGATGGATGATCGATGGACAGATGGATGGGTGGATGCATGATGGATTGATGACTGGATGGATGAATGGATGGATGAATGGATAGATGTGGATGGATGGAAGGGTGAGTGGGTAGAAAGATGGATGGATGGGTGGGTGGGTGGATGGGTGAATAAATGGATGGGTGGTTGGATGGATGGGAGGATGGGTGGTTGGATGGATGGGAGAATGGGTGGATGGATGGATGGGTGGGATGATGGATGGATTGATGATCAATGGACAGATGGATGGGTGGCTGCATGATGGATAGATGACTGGATGGATGAATGGATGGATGAATGGATAGATGTGGATGGATGGACTGGTGAATGGGTAGAAAGATGGATGGGTGGGTGGGTAGGTGGATGGGTGAATGGATGGATGGGTAGATGGATGGGTGGATGGGTGAATGGATGGATGGATAGATGGATGGGTGGATGGAGGGGTGGATGATGGATGGGTGGACAGGCAGATGGGTGAGGCAATCTGTGCCTCTTAAAGAACTCCCAGTTTGGGGCCCAGTTAGCACTCTCTAAGATTGGGGGGTTTAACTCACCCTGATTTTGTCATCTGACTTGAGTGGAATCTGTTGCTTTAATTTAAGAACCATCCTCAGAACATATGCCCAAGCCCCTGCTCAGCCCAGGCTCCAGACTTTGTCAGTATTTGGGATCAGAAGCTCCAGGCTCTGCTAATCTTCCCTGCAGTTGGCGTTCTCATGGCCAGCCTGGGCCTCACCACCCGGCAGCGGAGGCTTTGGGCCCTCAGTGATGTTACTGCTTCTCCACACCCGCCCGCTGGCGCTCAGTTTAGTTTTCATCACCTCGGTTTGCCCAGCTTTCCTGCTTCCTCACACAGGAAGCAGTAAAAAAGAAATTCTGAGTATAAAATCCCCTTAAAACTGAGACCCCAAGAGAGGGTGCCTTCATCTACTTAAAGAGAATAATCTCCCTCCAGTGCAGCTCCTGCAGCCTGTGCTATGAGTCTTGCTGTCCAAACGCCACGTCCTGCAGCAACAGCGCCCACAGGATTAGGTTCAAACTAGAATCTCAAAAGGTCTAAAGCAAGACTTTCAGGTTGTCTGCAACATTCAGCAGGTGGGCAGCAGGCCAGGGTCCCATCGCCCCCACACCAGTTCTTCCTACATGAATTCACAAATACCTCACCACCACCCCGTTTTACAGATGAAGAAATTGAGGCTCCGGATAAGTAAATGACCAGTCACACAGCTGTGGTCAAGTGTGCTCATGCAGCAGCCAGCCTTCAGGGCTCCTCTGGCTAGGGGCCGGCAGCCTCTCCCAGCCTGGGGAAGTCAGGGAAGGCTTCCTGGAGGACCTGGCATTCCACATCTGTGCCAACACTTGTTATTTCCTGGGGTCTGTTAAATAATAGCCATCCTGAGGTGTGTGGGTGGTTTCTTGTTCGGGTCATGATCTGCACTTCCCTGATGACCAGTGCTGTGGAATCTTCTCCTGTGTGTGGTGGCTGCTCCCACTCTTCGTTCCCTGCACAGACCCCTTGTCACCCAACCCCCAGGTGAGGAGGGCAGGTCCTGAACGCCCAGCAGGGGCAGCCTCCTCTCTGCCCTCAGAAGGGCTCCCACCACCCGCACTGCCACCCCAGGAGAAGCCCTTGCCCCTCCACACGCTGTTACTTCTCTCCTTCCAGCCTCTCCCTGGACAGCCCTCTGTCCCTGTGAGGTGGGGTCACAGGTGCTCTCTGTCTTGCAGGTCATCTGTGGGAAGTGCTCCGAGTTCAAGGCCGAGAACAGCAGGCAGAGCCGCATGTGTAGAGAGTGCTTCCTGACGCAGCCAGGGTCCCCTGCGAGCTCCAACCCTGTGGCTCCTGCCGATCCCAAGCAGAGCACAGAGGTGGGTGGTCCTGGCTCCTGTGCCCTCTGGGACATGTGCCCACACAGCTTCAGCTGCCTCTGCTCCAGAGCTTCCCTGGGACCAGGACAGATGGGGTGGGTCTCAGTGGGGTTCCAGGCCCTGGGAACCAGAGACAGCCACTGGGAACAGCCAACAATTAAATGTAGAACATCACGGGCTTCTCAGGACCAGTCAGAGCCGGAGCTTGGGAACTATTTGTGCCCAGGAGTTAGATGGAAACAAGTGTCAGCTCCACTTTGGGTCACCCTGATGGAGGAGGCAGCTTAGAACTATCCCCAGATCTAGGCCTTGAGACCCACTGGAGGGAAGACGCTCCCTGTGCCATGGCCTGGCACGCTTCCAGCAGGCAGAGGGCAGGCAGGGCCTTGGAGGCAGGCGGGGCCAGGGCACCAGCCGCCTCCTCCCCACCTCTCCCTCCTCTTTCTGAGGGTGGCCCTGCTTTCTGACCCTCCTTCATCAAGGGAACAGTCACTATTTCATGGGCTCACAGGAAAGATGGAAAAGAGAAAACATGGTCTTCCAGAAAAGCACATTTCCCCTTCTCTCCACTTGACACAGCCCGAGGTTCTCGCTGCCACCTGCACATCGGGTCTCCCGGGAGCTCTCTATAATGTGCTTTCCCTCCCAGAGCTTCAGCGGGGGGTCCGGGTGGGCTGGGCTCAGTCTGTTCTCCAAGCTCCCAGCTGTCGTGACTCACAGCTGTGGTTGGAGCCCTGATCTGGGTCTCGGTCCTCTCAGAAGTCCAGCACGGAAGATCAGGACCAAGTGCACAGCGATCTCAGTGGCAAAGCCCTGCACGGCCCGCGCAGGTTCCTCACACCTGCATTTTAAATACTGAGGAGTGCTCTGGGAGCCAAGGGCTGTGGGCTGCAGGGGTGTGTGCCTACAGGGCCACTGGGGTGGGCTTCGGCCTCGGAGGGCCCCCATGAGCGGGGACCAGCTCTGGCAGGTGGTGCCTGAGCCACATCTAGATGTCCCAGGGAAGTTATCTCCGTAATAGCCCTGAAACATGTCACAGAGAGGGAAGGTCTGTTGTGTGTGTGAGTGTATGGTACGAGGGTACTTCAAAAAGTGTGTGGAAAAATAGAATTAAAAGATAATATGAACCCACAAATTTTTGAAGTGCCCCCGTGTGTGGGGGGTGGTGCACTGTACGTGGGGTGTGTGCATGCGTGTGGTGTGTAGCGTGTGGTGCGTGTGGTGTGTGGTGCATGGTGTGTGTACAACTGAAACTCATGCGGTCCCTTCGCCCCTGACCCCGAACCAGGCCCTTGCCATTGGACCTTCTCTGTTATTTCTGACCCACACATGATTTCGTGGCCCCCAGAGGGTCCAGCCTGCAAACCTGCCTGACACCATGTGGGCCCTGTGCCCCACAGGCCTGGCTTCCAGTAATCCCGGGAACCTGGTGATGCTGGTCCAGGCCTTGGCTGTGTCTCCAGGCCTTGGCCCTGCCCCAGACTCCTCAGGACAGAGAGTGACCAGTGCGGGTGAGACTGCCCCTAACCTGTGCCTCTGTGTCCCCAGAAGCCGCCCACTGCTGACCCCCAGCCCAGCATGCTGTGTGGCCCCTTGCAGCTGTTGGGCACTGGTGAGGCCTACAGTAAAGTCTGGGCCACCATCCCCACCTCAGACCCCCAGGTGCTACACCCACAGGGAGACAACCAGGTGGGTGTCACCCCCCTAGGCCTGTGCTGGGCGGTCCACCCTCCTCCAGCAGCCCAGAGCCTCAGGCCTGAGCCATCTGTCTGGGACTGACCTGGGGCCTCAGTTCCCCCAGCGGCCCAGAATCACCCTCTGCTCCCCACTCACAGGAGCCAGGACCTAGTGATGCCAGGACCCAGAGCCACCCATGGTGCAAGGAGGGGCAGGGGGGCACAAAGGGCTGGTCCCTCCTTCCCCACATGGCATTTATTCACTCGCCCCTCATTCGTTAGCACATCCTGGGTAAGGCAGGAGCTGCAGAACCTGCCAGCACAGCTCAGGGACCCACATAGCCCCTCACTTGCCCCCTTTCAGCCCCAGTTGCTGCCTGCCCATGTCACAGGGGCTTGTCCTGCCTCTCCTCCCTGAGGCTGGGCAGTCCAAGGGAGGTCATGGGACCTGGGGGGTCCTATGGGAGGGGGAGGGTGTCCTCTTCCCCACATCCTCCTTTGAGGACAGCTGGTGGGCCACCTGTCTCCTGTTGATTGGGCCAGAGTGGGCATGGCCACCAGGCCTGTGGGAGTGGCCACCTGGGAGGGACCATCTTCCCTGGGGTGAGCCGAGGCCGGGGAGCTGGGCTCCGCTGACCCCCTGCTCCTCTGCTACAGGATGGCCAGCCACCTACCATCCCTCTCCCCGGCAGCACAGTGAGCGTGCCGGGCCCTGAGCAGAGGCTGGACTCGGGCGTGTGTGGAAGCTGCAGCGAGCCCACCAGTCTGGGAACCTGAGCAGCCCCTCCACAGAGCTGCAGCGGTGATGCTGGAGGCCCTGAGCACCGCTGCCCACAAAGACACAGCCCAGGACAGCCCAGGGTCCTGCAGCCCCAGGCCCCAGCTGCTCCGTGAGCTGAGCCTCTCACTGCCCTTCGCACTTCCAGGTTAAGGTTCTGCTTTCCTGGGATACGGTGACAGAGGCCACAAGAAGCGAATTGGGGACTGCTGAGGGTGGGCCAATGGCTTGGGACACATGGCCCTGGAAGATCCCTCCACTTCAAAGAGCAGGAAACTAAGGCCCAGAAAGGGGCAGCTACCTACCCAGGGTCATCCAGCAAGTCTTGGCCAAGAGCCCAGCAGTGGGGGTGAGAACAGGGGAGCAAGGGCCAGCTGCCAAAGTAAACATCATCCCAGTGGGCTGTGCAGGGGCACCAGCTCCAAAAGGCAAGAGAAGGTGACTGGGACACTGCCTAGGAGCAGCCAAATCCTGCTGCCCGGTTGATGGACACCTGCAGTGCCCAGGGTCAGGCAGAGCCTTGTGCAGTCCGTCCTGGGCTTTGCCCATCCTGTCTATACCATGAGAGCTGACCCATGACTTGCTTCCCCTGGATCCACCTCCCTTCTCTGCCCTCTCCTGAGGCTCTGCCCCTCCAGCCCACCACTCCTGCTGAGCCAACCACCCCCATCCTGGCTGGACCATGGCTCTTGAGAAACCACTCTCAAAAACTGTACCAGGAGACCCAGCCCAGCCACGTGTGGCAGTGTGTGAGATTTGTGGCTGTCCCCTTTGTGGGGCATCCAGTGCTTACCTGCATAAATAAATGCTGGCCGCCAGCAGGCGGGCACAGCCTCACGTGTTCTGCCTGGCCGGCCCCTTGCACAAGGCAGCCGGCTGCTGTTGGGGTGGGGCCGCTCTGAGCTTCAGGGGCCACCCATCTGGCTGGAGAGCAGTTCTGCACTGTGCTCCTGCCTGTGGGGGGCAGGCAGCCGGGCCACGTCGAAGACAAAGACTGCCAGGCTGAGAGAGGGGGAGGGTGGGGTGCCAGGCACTGTGGGGGGCACCTTATGAAGGTTATGGGGATGGGAGACTGTTTGCAACAGAGCCCTGAAGGACTTTGGGAGAAAGTGGGGGGATTTAGGGGCCAATGATGAGGGGGTCCAGTCCCTCAGGAACCCCACACCTTTAACATCCACATGGTACCATGCGGTGACACCTGGGCAGATTCATGGGGCACCTATCTGGGGCGCCGAGAGGGCAGACATGGGAGCTGGAAATGGGAAACTGGCCACAGGTGAGTAGAAAGGCAGAGGTGAGGTGGGGGATGAGAGGTGAGATGGAGGCACAGATGAGGTGGGGGCACAGGTGAGGAAGGAGCGAACAGGTGAGGTGGGGGCACAGGTGTGGTGGGAAACAGGTGAGGTGGGGGCACAGGTGAGGTGGGGGAACAGGTCAAGTGGGAGGGCACAGGTGAGACGGGGTGGGGCGCAGGTAAGATGGGGTCAGGCATAGCTGAGGGGGGCACAGAGACACTTCTGCAAGAGCCAGCTGGGCTGCTTTTGGGATGCCACCGCAGCCACAGCTTAGGGAGCCCCTGCTGCATAGCTGGGCCTCACCCCAAGCTTACCATGCTGTGCAGTCCCGCTCCACACTGAGGAAACTGAGGCTCAGTGAGGCAAAGTGACCTGAGCACTTCCATACTGGATTGTGCCCACTGGGGTGGGACAGAGGCAGCTGGTCCAGCTCCGGCTACTGCTCAAGAAAATGCCACAAAGCCCCTGGCCCAGCTCGACTGGGGCAGGCACGGTGGGTGCAGGAGGTGTGAGGGGCTGCCCACCAGTCCTGCCCTTCCCGTCAGACCTCAGCTCCGACTCACACCTGCTCACCTGCAGGGCCGCCCTGAGCCCTCGAGCCCACTCCTTGCTCACACATTACTACCTGCCACCGCCCCAATGTGGTTCTTTTTAAGAGTTGGCACTGGTGCTCTGTCCTCTGCCTGCTCCAGTAGCTCCATTCCTGCCATCTCACCACAAACCCAGGAAGATCCCACTTGACAGGTGAAGAAACTGAGTCACAGACAAAAGAACCATGTGTGTCCCTGGAACTGGCCCACAGGGCCCAGTGACTCCAGCAGGGACAGCAGTCTGCAGGGGCCCAGAGACTGTACTGTGGGGTCCCCTAGCCCTGATTCCTCTGCTTTCCCACCCACCAGCCTGGCTGGGGTCCCCACACGCAGGATGTCTCAGTGACCACGGGGGCTTCCTTCCTTTGCTCAGCACACTGTTGGGGGTGGGGCGACTGTGAACAGAGGGGAAACAGGCAGGCTTGGAGGTCTCAACAAAGTCTATCAGCTGCAGTGGGACAAGTGGAGGTGGAGATGGAGACAGGGCCCCTCGTCCCCACAGGTTCACAACAGATGCAGACCCTGCTGCGGGGGAGCAGAGGGTGAGCAGAGGCCGGTGGCCTCGGTGATGTGAGGAGACTCAACCATTGTTCCTGCCCAGGTGTGGGCCTGCGTGGGCCCTTGTGGCCAGAGCTTCCGGCTTTTTCTAGAGATGAAAGAAATCCAGATGTTCTTGTGAAATATCCTGATAAATGTTGGCAACTGCTGCAGAGTCTGAAATCATGGTGGCCCCAACCAACCCTGGGTGGACGTCCAGCACAGCTCCAGAAGGCGAGTTCACTGGGAAGCACAGCCAGGCACCGAGGGGCGTTTGACTCCACGTCATCGCAGACGTCGGGCAAAGTGTGCTCCAGACTCTGTCAACTGTTGCAGGGACCCGCCAGATGCTGGTCATCCCAAATCTGAGCCAAATCACAGCCCCACCCCTTGGCCCTACTCCCGCTCACACTGCCGGGGCCAGGGCACAGGCCACTGAGCATCTGTGCAGCAGCAGAGCTGCCACTTGCTGGATGCAGGCTGGCTCCTGGCCTCTTCGCCATCCTTGCTGCTCTTCCTCTTCCTCAAGGCCAGCCCCCAACCCCCATAGGCACGGGAGCCCCCCCGGATGGGGTAGAAGGGACGCCCCTAAGCTGGGCAGGGAGGGGACTCCTAGGATCTCTGGGCATGAAGAAGGTGGGAAGGAACAGAACAGGGTCTGAGGTGCCTGATTGCCACAGGAGTCGGGGCTTGGTGTGCCCCCCGGGGCTGCTGCCTGCCCAGCCTGCAGGCTGAGGGCTCCCGGTCCCAGCCCAGGGGCTGAGGTTGCACTGAGCAGAAAGGTTTTCCCAGGTGCAAGAACGGAAGAAAAGGAAGAGAGAACAAGGGAGAAGGGCATGAACAGGCTCTTGGCAGAGGTTCTCGTGTTACTGTGGGTACCAGGAACAACTGCCCCACCAGGCACACTGTCCCCACCAGGCTGGGGGAGGGGTGCTGGCTGCATCTCCTGCAGTCCTGGGGAAGAGGAATGAGCCCCAACAGGGGCCTGTCCACAGTAGTAAAATGGAGGCCCAGAGAAGGGAATACACTTGCCTCAGGTCACACAGTGAGTTGGGGGCCAGCTGGGCTCCACTCTCTCACTGTGCATCCATTTGTTCACACCCCAGGCTCTGCTGGCACACCTCCTAGGCCCCACCCCCTGAGTGCCCAGTCCAGTGGGGAAGCCAGTGCCCTCAATGCCACTTGCATTTCTGGGACCCGTGGATGGACAGCACCTGTAGCCCCTGGCCCTGCCACACTTCCAGCCTTGTTTTCTCCTGCCCCTTATCTCCAGGTTCCAGTCACCATGCTTCAGGCCAGCCTCACCCCAGGGCCTTGGCATGCCCTGCTCTCAGTGCCTGGGGGCTCTTCCCACAGGTCTCTGTGTGGCCGCCTCTTCAGCACCCGACTGCTCACGTGCTGCCTCCACACACAGCCCTCGCCCCACGGTCTCCTCGCCTCTTTGTTTAACTATTCACTCTCTCGTTTAAACCTCTGTGTTCCCATGTAGAACAGAAGCTCCGAGAGGGCAGGACACAGCCCGTCCCACAGTGCCTGGCGCGTAGTAGGTGCTCAGTGAGTAACTGCCGATGGCCTTGGAAAGGCTTGGAGACCCCTGTCTTTATGGGACCTACAGGTGGGAAACGGAGGCTGCCTGAGGTGGAAAAGACCCAGCACTCTCCTGCCTTACCCACGTCCCTGGGCCTCGGGGATGTCAAAGTCAGCACCTCCACAGACATAGGGTCTCATTGTAGAGACAGGCACAGTGAGGCCCAGAGAAGCCTCCAGGACCCCAGGACATGGTGGAGGAGGATTTGGACCTGGGTGGGTCCAACTCCAGCTATGCCTGCCTCCCACCCTCCCGTGGAGGCAGGAGGATCGGCAGCAGCGTGGGACCTCTGAGCAGTCACCACTCCTCAAAGGCCGTCTTACCCGAGACCACAGGTCCCAGAGCGCAGGCCTTTGGGCAACTCTGGGCCTCCAGGGAGGAGGGTGGGCTTGATACCACAGAGTCACTTGCTCTGTCTCTGCAGACAATCCCCCTCTGGATGCCCCTCCAGAAGGCATCCAGGGAGAGCCCTAGGCCCAGCTGGCAGCTGTGGGTGGCTGCACTGTGACCCCAGTCTATTCCTTTCAGGCACCCACCCCACCCCAAGACACCCTCCTTGCAGGACTCCCAGTTGCAGGGCCGGCGGCAGTCAGCTCTGAAGCTGCACTGCTACGTCTGTGCGGGCAGTGCCTGGCACTGGGGGGTGTGGTCCAGGCCCATCCACCCTTCCCCTCAGCATCTCCCTCTCTTGCCAGGACGAGGCAGCAATGGTCCCCAAGGGGTACCAGCTGGTCCCCACAGCAGTCAGTTGTGACACGTGGCCAGGTTGCTCCCTGACCACGATCTCTCTCACACCATTCATCTATCACTCTGGGTGGAGCGATTCCTACCCCATTTACAGGGAGAAAACTGGAGGTCTGGATGGGCCAAGAAGGGAGGCAGCGGGGCCAAGGCAGGTGGTGGGGAGCAGCCGGGTCCCCACCCTGCATTCTGCACATTCCGTCCTAGAAAGCCGGCACTCCCACCCTGCTGGCCCCGCTGACCCAGTGGATTTCTGGGCTCAGTGCCCCGCTCCCAGGTGAAGCTCCAAGGGAGATTCCTATAGGCCCTGAGGGGCTGCATCTTAGCCTACATCCTCCACAATGGCCTGCCCTGGCCATATGTACCCCACCCAGAATCCAGGCTCACAGCCTCTCTGAGAGCGACCCCCAGACCCTCCTCTTTCCTGCCAGAGCCAGGCCTGTCCCTGGGGAAGTCAGGCTTCAGTGCCCAGCTCTGCCCACCGTAAGTGTGCATGCCACCTCCTCATGAATCTCCATCCCAAAGAGGGAGCTCGGCTTTCCCTTCACCTTATCAAAATTCAAAGTAGGAAATTACCCCCCTGTAAAAAAAAACCCCAGAAAACAAAAGAAAACCCAACATCTGCCCCCAAAGGGCATTGGAAAAATCCTATCAGCTGCAGAGCCCAAATACTTCTACGAAGAATAAGATTGGGGTCTAGTCACAAAGCACCGTACTTCCCAGAGTCAGGGGGTGGCCACTGGGCTGCGTGAGGCCCCATGCCCAGGGTCCGACAGGACTCTCTCTTCTGCCCTCACAAAAGCACAGAGGGAAGGGCGACCCCCTCACCCACTCACAGAGGACCCTGCTGCTTGGCGTGGGGAGGCTGTGTCTTAGGTGGTTCTCCCAGTGGCAGACTCTGCTACATGGATTTTTTTTTTTTTTACATTTCTTTAATTATGGGGTTTAATAGTAACAGTCCACAGGTATAGCAGATTTATAGGCTAAGGGTTATCACATCAAGTTATGGCTTCTTTTCATCATAAAAGATAATGGCAGTATGCCTTTTAATGTACAGGTTCTGCTGAGTTTTTGTTTCATTACCCAAAGTTTTCTAATCATTTGTTATTTGATGGTATTTTTCACATTGTCCATTGACCTGGCGTTATACTGCTGGCCCCAAGCTGGTAATAGAGTGAAAGTGTGTGTGTGTGTGTTTGTACAAGAGTGTGTGGTTAAGAAAGGAAATAACCTGCATTTTGAGGACAAAGAGAATTCTTGGTTGAAGAGGTTCTGTTGGAAGAGAATTTGCAGACCACGCCATGTAAGTGTTCAGTCTGCATTGTAGTAGAAGTGGATAAATTTGACATTGTTGCAGGGAAATCCTTTTAATGGAATGTTACACATCAGTTGCTAGGAGATGAAAGCCATCTGTGATGTCACCGCTTGAGATGGTTTGAAAATGGTTCTCAAAGGTTGAGAACCATTGTGAGGCTCTCCTGTAGCTCATCTGTCTTACTTACTGAAGCAGCCTTTGATGTTGCTTTGCTTATAACCACATTGCTACATGGATTTGAATGAAAGGCCTTTCTTTGGGAGGCCATCCAAGAAACATAGTGGGAGAGTGGAGACTGAGGCAGGAAGGGATGAAAGCCAGTACAGGGTATGGGATGTTGAATTGCATTCCTCCAAAATTCATGTCTACCTGGAACCTCAGAAGGTCTCTGCACATGCAATTAGTTAAACTAAAATGGGGTCGCCTTTGTGATTCCTTAAGTGAGGTGTTTAAGTTCGTTTCAGTGTAGTCAGGTGTGGCACCGTGAGGGACTCTCAGACCAGAATGGCTAAAAAGATTAAATTTGTGACTCACAGAGCCCAGAGAGCAGAAGACAGCATGCCTCACTAGGTGATATGGATTGACTTGTGTCCCCCAAGTTTTATGTATTGAAGCTTAACCCCACTATAATGAAAGTGGGAAATCCTGTTATGGTAATTGAAAGGTGGGGTCATGAAGAGGTGATTAGATTGTAGGACCATGACATAGTGAATGGATTAATAATGGTGGTCAGGGGTGTGGTTCTGTGGTCTTTAAAAGGAGAGCACACGACAGTCTCTCTCTCTGTTTTGCCATTTTCTGCCATGTGAGACCCTTGGGTTACTGTCACCACCACCAAAGCCTTCAGCAGATGTGTTCCCTGGACTTTGGACTTCTCAGCCTCCAAAACTGTAAGCAATAAATTTCGTTTTCTTATAAATTACCCCATTCCACGTATTTTGTTATAAGCAACAGAAACGAACTAATACAGAAAAGTGGTTTCAGAGAAGTAGGATGCTGCTTATAACAAATACTTGAAAATGTGGAAGCAGCTTTGGAACTGGGTATAGAGGAGAGGCTGGGAGAATTTGAAGGAGCAGATTAGAAAAAGCCTAGCTGCTGGTGCGAGTTTAGAAGACAGGAAAACCAGAGAAAGTTTGGAATGTCTAAGAGACTGGTTACGTGGTGGTGAGCAGAATGCTGATAGAAATATGGGCAGTACAGGATGTTCTGAGAAGATCCCAGATGTAAATGAGAAGGGACTCATTGGCAACTGGGGCAAAGATCACCCTTGCTATGAACTGGCAAGGAACTGGGCTGCATTGTGTTCATGCCCAAAACTATTATGGAACATGGAACTTCAAGGTGCTGACCCAGGGCATTTGGCAGAAGAAATTCTAAGCAGCAAAGCATTAAGGGAACCGCATGGTTACTTGCAATAGACCATGCTGACTTGTGGCAGAAAAGGTATGAGGTAAAGCCAAAATTTGTAAGTCAAAAGAAAGCAGAGGGCAGAAAATTAGAAAACTTTCAGACTGGCCACAAAAGCAAAGGTGTAGCCCAGGGACACTTTGCTAAGGAGATGAGTACAGAAGAAAGGGATTACTGAGAGAAGGAAAAAAAGATCTTGAAGGCATTTCAGGGGCTACATCTTTCATTACAGGCCCAGAGGCCTAGGGGGACAAAATGGTCTTGGGAATGGGCATGAAGCACCCTTCATGGGCTGGCTGCCCAGGGCCATCTTGGGAAGCTGCTTTCAGCACAAGCTCCCTCAGCTGCTTTGGCTGCTCCAGCTATGGCTAAATTGGCCCCAGATGTGGCTGGACCCACAGCTTTGGAAAATACAACCTGGAGGCCTTGGCAATGTCCACATGGTGTTAGGTCTGCAGGCTCACAGAATGCCAAAGAAGTGAAAGTTTGCAAGCCTCCATCCCGATTTCAAAGGATGTATGGAAAAGCCTGGGGTGCCAGGAAGAGATCTGTCCTGGGGGCAGAGTCACCACATAGCGTCTTCCCTAGAGTGATGCCAAGAGGAAAGGTGGGGTCAGAGTTGGAGCAGAAAAATCCCACCAAGGCCACGCCTAGTAGAGCTCTGGGAGCAGGACCCTCACAGAGACCCCAGAATTGTGGAGCGACCCGTGTATAACACCAGCCTAAGAGAGCTGAAGCATGGCCTCAGAGCGGGAAAGCCATAGCAGCAGAGCTGCCTGATGACTTAGGGACCCAACCGCATACCAACGGGCAGAGGATGTAGAACATGGAGTCAAGGTACATAACTCGCCGACTTTGAGATTTAATGTCTGCCCTGCTGGGTTTCAGACTTATTTAGGACCTATTACCCCTATCTTTTGGCCTGTTTCTCCCTTTTGGAACAGGTGTATATGCCCTGTGTTTGTCCCACCATTGTATCTTGGAAGTAGATAGCTTGTTTTGACTTCACAGATGGGACTTTGACCTTTGGACTTTTGAGCTGAAACAAGATAAGACTTTGGAGATGGAATGAATGTATTTACCTGTGAGAAGGAAATGAACTCTGGAGCCAGGGGTGGAATACTGTGGATTGACTTGTGTCCCCCAAGTTTTACGTATTGAAGCTTTAATCCCCACTGTAACTGTTGAGGATGGGAAATCCTATTATGCTAATTGAAAGGTGGGGCCTTGAAGAGGTGATTAGATTCTGGTCACTCTGCCCTAATGAATGGATTAATGATGGTGGTTGTGGTTGTGGTTCGTAGGGCTTTGAAAGGAGAGCACCTGAGTCTCTGTCTCTGCTCCACCATTTTCTGCCATGTGAGACCCCTGCATTGCTGTAAAACCACCACCAAAGAAGACCCTCCCCAGATGTGTTCCCTGGACTTTGGATTTCTCAGTCTCAGAAACTGTAAGCAATAAATTTCGTTTTCTTACAAATTATCCAGTTCCAGGTGTTTTGTTATAAGCAACAGAAACGGACTGGTACGTAAGGCCAACAGGAAGGGGAGGGAGCTTCTGGGACATGTGCTCTCGAACAGCAGGGAAGGAGCAAGAGAGAGAGAGACCTGCAGGCTGAAGGTTTTACTGGGGTCCAGGATGTTGTATGGGTGGGCTTCCTGAGACAGGGCTGGATTTGTTCATTTGAAGGGAGGCCAAGTGCAGGAACTCGCGGCTGTATGTCAAGTTCACCAGAGTTAAAGCAGAAGTGAGGTGGTCAAGTGGTTCAGGGTATGGGGCCTTGTCCTATCTAGAAACAAAAAACAGGAATTGGGTGGAGACTGCCTCAAAATATGGAGGTCAAGTGTGACAAACCAGTGACAGGAGAGCAAGATGGATGTTGAGGCAACATTCATATAAGTGACAGTTATAACCATCATATTGGATTAGAATGGGCCCTAAATCCAACGATTGGTGTCCTTATAAGAAGAGGAGAGGACACAGAGATACACAGCGGGGAGAAGTCCACGGGATGATGGGGGCAGAGATCGGAGTGATGTGGCCACAAGTCAAGACATACCAAGGATTGCCAGGAGCCACCAGAAGCTGAGAAGAGACAAGGAAGGATCCTCCCCTGCAGCTTTTAGAAGGGACATGGCCCTGTTGACACCTTCATTTCAGACTTCTGGCCTCCAGAACTGTGAGAGAATAAATTTCTGTTGTGTTAAGCCACCAAATTTGTGGTAATTTGTACAGCAGCCACAAGAAATTAATATGGATTTTGTACAGGAAGTGGGTACTGCTGTAAAAAGCACGTGAAAATATGGACATGGCTTTGGAATTAGGGACTTGGGTAGATGCTGGAAGACTTTTGAGGTGCTTGATAGAAAAAGCCTAGTGCTATGGTTTAAATGTGTCCCCCAAACAGCAAGTGTTGGAAACTTAATCGCCATGTAACAGTGTTAAAAGATAGGACCTTTTAGAGGTGATTAGGCCGTAAGGGCTCTGTCCTCATGAATGGATTAATGCCATTATCTTAAGAGTAGGTTCTTTATAAAGGAACAGGTCCAGGATTCGATCCCTGTATTGGCCAGTGAGAGAGAGAGAGAGAGAGAGAGAGAGAGAGAGAGAGAGAGATAGATAGAGAGAGAGAGAGAGAGAGAGAGAGAGGAGAGAGAGTTCAGTCCCCTTCTCTCTTCCTTCTTTTCTCTCTCTCTCTCTGTATGTCCTTCCACCCTGTGGTGCCTTCTCCTATGTTATGACACAGCAAGAAGGCCCTTGCCAGATGTCAGCACCTTGATATTGGACTTCCCAGTCTCCAAGGCCATGATAAATAAATTTCTATTGTTTATAAATTACCCAGTCTGTGATACTCTGTTACAGCAACACCAAACAGACTAAGACATCTAGATTGCCTTGAAGTGATCGTTGGTACAAATACGGACATTTGTTTTCGGTGTTCCTTGTGAGGGCTTAGAAAGAACAGAGGAGAGCTGTAGAGAAAGCTCCTGTCATCTTAGAGAATATATATATCATTAACAGAATGTTGATAGAAATACAAACATTAAAGGTGCTTCTGGTGAGGCATTAGAAGGAATTGAGGAACATGCTATTGGACACTGGAGGAAAAGTGGATCTTTGTTATGCAGTGGCTGAAACTTGGCTGAATTGTATTCTAGTTTTGGGTGGAAAGTAGAGCTTGTAAGGAATGAATGTAGAGATTCCAAGCAAAGTGTGGAAGAGATGGCCTGGTTTCTCCTTGCTGCTTGTAATAATATTTGAGAGGAAAGATAAATTGAGGAAGAAACTACTAAGCATTAAGCAACCAGCACTTGGTAATTTGGGAAATCCTCAGCTTGCCCAGATTGCTAAAACTAGGAAATTTCCTGTTGAGAAAGCGTGGTCGGACATGAACACAAAGGTGCTGCTGGACAACGTTTTGTTGAAGACATTAGACATGTAACTCATGGATCGAATCAACTGTCTCAGTGGAATCCAGGAGTAGAGATGGGGTTATCCAGGAATGATCTGTGATGGAGCCTGTCATCTGATGGCATGGGCCCTGTGAGTTACATAAGAGACCAAAAAGGTTTCTGCAAATGTTACACCAGGAGAAACACTGCAGCATGAATTAAAAGGCACAGAGGCGGGATGAAATGAAGGGAGAATGAATGCCTTGAAGGGCAGAGCCACAAATGGCAGAGCCAGAGAACATAGGGCTGCTGCTGCTGCCGAGGCCCCAGGGAACAGGGCCACCACCATGGGCCCAGATGACAGAGCATTGAGCCACAGAGGATTATTTTCACACCACAAAACCTAATGGAATTTGCCTGCTGGATTTCTGATTTGCTTTTGACCAAGTGACTCTTCATTCCTTTCTTCCCTTTTGGAATGAGTTAAGACTTTGGGGGATGTTGAGATAGGGTGAATGTTTTTTGATCATGGGACCAAAGTGACTTTTGGGGGGTCAGACTGTAGTGGGTTGAATAGTGCACCACCCCCTAAGTTCATGACTACCTAGAACATCAGAATGTGACCTTATTATTCCTTATTTGGAAATAAGGTCTTGGCAGATTTAATTGGTTAAATTAAGAAGAGGTCATACTGGATGAGGATGGGGTCCTAAATCCAATAGCAGGTGTCCTCATAAGAAGAGGACACACAGAGATAGAACGGTGGAGACAGAGATTGGAGTGGTGCCGCCACAGGAGGAGGCGCTCCGGGGATTCTTCTGTTGCTTTAAGGCCCTGGTTTGTGGTGCTGTGTCGCGGCAGTCCTGGGACACTAATACAGAGGATGCGTAATTGGGCAACTTAGGTCTGGAGGCAACTGGAACTTAGTCTACAGGGGAACTCTGGGAGCTACCACCCCATCCCTCCAGTCGAAGACCCCAGGAATGCAAAGCTGTGTTCAGAGACTTGCTGCAGTGAGGGGCGTACACACCGAGGGGAGGCCTGGGGGTCTCAGTGGACACTGCTCGGGAGCGTGCATGGAACACGGGCTTGCATCAGGCGATTCTGATGGGGTGCAAGGAAGCGGGCTGGACTGGACGCTGTTAGGAAGTGGGAGTCACGGCTGCTTGGGTACTCGGTACATTTTATCAGAAAGTGGAGGACAGACGTGGGGCTGAAGCTACAATTGATGATGAAGCAGCAGCCACTCGTATTACCCAGGAGAGGGTGATGTTAGTATTTGCATTGTTTTCACAGTGACTTTGTTTTTTCTGTGCCAAGACACGATTATGAAGTGGTTTTGTTTTTCTGTCTCACGGAGTGGCCTTGTCCACTACTGATGTTCCATGATATTGTTGCTGTCCCACAAGAGCTGTGAGCACCAGGCCAGTGCTGGCTTCTCACAGTGTAGAACAATCACTTCAGTGTCATCCCACACGACAGGCAGAGAAGCCAGGACATTTACCCACCAGCTCCTGATGTCACTTCAAGGGATCCCCAGACAGCATTCATTTCCCAGCATTCATTCCCCAACAAGTTTGGACCTATTTTAAAATGATTTAGGTTTTATTATGATTCACGTATGGTGAGGCCTACAGATCAAGAGATGACTGTCATTGAAAAGATAGTTGGATACCCACAGGAGGAAGGGCCACCCCAGACAAGCAGGGCCACACAGGGAAGCAGCAGTGTTGGTCAGGAGGCGGATGGAGCAAGGGGGACCTGTGGGCTGGAGCCTTTATTGTGGCTTCCACAGGAAGGAGCGGGTGAGGCTGGGTAAACAGGCCTAGGATTGCTCGTTTGAATAATTTCAACAGGTTCTGGGTACAGGGGCTCTCCCTGGTTGTCTGGTACCTGACTCTTGGGTGATTAGGGCAGGGGATAGTGGACCAGAGTGTGGGAGCCCCACAGAGGAGGTGGTGAACTGTGGGCTCTGGGTTGTGTGGTTTGCATTTGAAAGGTGTGATCACAGGCCCGTCCTTTACTGTCTCTAGGAACGGGGTAGCCCTGGGAGGGGCAGTGTCTCCAGAGTCAGCAAGGCCCAGATATCAAAGCATCATAAAATACAGAAAATAAAAACATGATCAACATGAGACTCCAGAGGGAGTCTCAGGCAGCTGGGACTTGGGGCGAGGCCCCCCCCACGTGGGCATGGCTGAGGAGACGTTGTGGGCACAGGCAGTATCTGCTACAGGTCACCAGCTCAAAGTCACTCCGAGCAGGGCCAGGGTTTGAGCTCAGCCTCATATGGTAGCCAAATTCCACTTTCTGAGCCACAGCTCAATTTGGTGAGCAGAGAGATAAGAATGGCAGGAGTTTGCCAGCGGCGCCATCATCGTATCCACCTGCACCATGTCTCGTTCACATATTCCACAGCTCCTTAGCGACGCCTGCCCTGTACTTGGCCCATGCTGGGCTCCAGGATCACAGAGATGAACCAGGTGTGGTCACTGTCCTCAATGTACATCTGTCTACGGGGGGGTTGAGGGGGTGACAAGCCCATGGTATGCCCCAGTCCAGCCTCGGTGAGCTCAGGCATCCTTCCTGGAGCAGGCAGCACCCAAGCCGAGTGTTGACGCGCCAGCAGAGCTGCAGAGCTGGACAGAGTGGGCAGGAAAGTCCGTGTGGCTGAACACTGTGGGGATGAGCTGGGGAGATGCTGAAGATAAGACTTCCAGGGGGTGGGGGCAAGTTATCCTGACAGCTTCACCAGCAACTGAGGATTTTACTCCTGGGCTCTGCAGCCTTGAGAGATCACAGACTGGTGGTGTGGAGCACAGAGCCAGGCACAGAGCAGCCTTGGTCGGTATTTGATGAGTGGATAGAATAAAATTGGGAGACAAGGAAGGAGCTTTGGCCCTAAGGAAGAGCTGGGAAGCTTCCAGAGGCAGTGGCCATCAGCAAGGGGAAGGCAGTCTGTGGCTACCCTCTGCAGGACCTGTGAGCCCTCAGCCTCCCACAGGCCACAGCGACATCCTCCGCACCAAGGATTGCCATGTTCAAATGAGCAGGTTGTTCACTGCAGAGCCCACAGCAAATATGTACATACACTGAGACACATATACAGTGATTCGTACACCTCCAGGGGAGCTGGCATATGGGGATGGCCCCACACAGTTCATTCACTGTCCTCAGGGCTGCGTCCATCTCCAAATTTGCACAAAATCACTGAACGGGCTAGCGTTGGCCCCCCACCCCTTGCTCTGTAATTCTCTCAGAGGAGATGAGAATGAGGTGGTTTCTGGGAGAGCTCAGGACCCTGGGGGTAGAAGGGGACAGGAAAGAAATGGGTGTAGGGAGACCCTGGATGGCCACATGAGCTTGGACCCACCTGGGTGGAGCCAGGCCTCATAGGGGAAGAAAAAGCTGTGTGCACCATCAGCAGGATGCCACGTGTACCCGTGATCGGCTATTCCAGAGATGATCTTGTCCCTGGTCATGGGCTGTGCCTGCCTGCCCTCTCAGTGTCATTACAACACAGGGGTACAGACAGATGAAGTGCACATTTCTTGAAACAGTTTAGAAAGCATGGCTAAGCACCGTGGACATGACCGTCCCCTGTGTCCCCACCCAGCAACAGCACCATACACACAGTGCCCTCCAGCCTTCCCCTATGTTTGTAGGTGTCTGTATTTGTGTGTGTCTGTGTTTCATCAAAGGACAATGGGGTCACACTTACGTTTTGGGTGGAGCAGGCTCCTGATGCTCAGGTGCTCGGCAGATACTAATGAACAGGTTGGGAACGAACTGGTCTAGTGCTAAGGTCTGAAGCACAGGCATTGGCCCCTGTAGTGGCCCTCAAATTTGTTGACACTCCTGCCATTGAAAGAGGTCTTTCTTTCCACTCCTTAAATCTGAGCTCTATGCTTGATGGATAGAATACGACAGAAGGGACATTTTTGGGCCAAGGCCTTGAGACACTTCCTGTCTCCTGGAAAGCTTGCTATAGGAAGCCAGCTGCCATGCTATATGGAAGCTCAAGCAGCCCTATGGAGAGGTGTCGATGGCTGACACCTACTTGTCAGCCCTGTAATGAAGCATCCTGGGAATGGACCCTCTGCTCCAATTGAATGCCCCCCTTGGGGCAGAGGCCAGATGCAGAGCCCTGTCTAAACTGCAGGTTTGTGAGCAACAGATACTGGAACTCTTGTCCATCCGGCCACCTCTGCCTGGCCACAGTGATTGGGCCAGGGTAATCCATCCTTGGGTGAGGGTTACGATGCTGGAAGATGCCTGCCCTGCCTCTGGGACTATGGGCCATGAGGGTCTTTCTCAAAATCCTGAAGCTGCTGGCAGCCGTGCCCCCTGCTCAGTGTGGAGTGAGGCCAACAGACAGAGGGCAACATGCTGATTGAGGGACAGAGGGATGGGGCACTGCAGACACCCCCAGTGACCTAAGTGGGAGGGTCCTGGCTCCTTTCTCATCCAACAGGTTTCAGTTGGGTTTTTGTCCCTTGCAATCTACTAAGGCAGCCACTTAGCAAATGTGTGACTCACAGGCCCAAGCCTCAGTTCCCCATCTGTAAATGGGGACAGCAAAGCCCTCATCAATGGTAGCTGGGTAATTATGAGAAAACCGGAGCTGTCAATGCAGGCAGAATAAAGGGACAGCCTCCCCACTCTCCTCCAGAGGAGGCAGCAAAGCTCTGCCTATCACACAGTTCCACCCTGGGCCTGGAACAGGAATGCTAGGATGACTGTTTTGCAGGTGAGGAAACCGAGGCACAGAGAATGCAGGCAACACTCCCAGGTCCCACAGGCTGAACCCAGACAGGCCCAGAGCCTGAGCTGTAGGGAGAAGGTCTGGAGTGAGTGGTGTTACTAGGGGGAGACCCCCCAGGCCTCAGTCTCCCCATCTGTAAAATGGGAGACCTCCAAGCAGCCTCCAGAGGCCAAGTCTCCAATGTCTCCATTTGGATGAGCCTCAGCCAGCCTTACACACCCTTGAGAGGCTGCCTGGGGTTGTACCCAGATGTCCCCCTGAGGCCTCAGGAATACCTCCCCCAAAAGTGCCAGCCAGGCCCTGAGCCTGGGCCTCCAGGGGGAGACACCAGGCTTTGGCAAGCGTGGCTACCAATCTCTAGAACCCTACAGTTCAGCCCTTTTTAGGGGAAGGTGGGAAAGAGACCGGAGCACCGAGAGGGGTGCCAAGGCCAACCGGAGGACTGGTGAAGAGGCAGGACTAAAACCTGCCGAGCCGTGGGGCTGCTAAGGGTGGAGCGGCCACTGGGGCTGTTGGGGGAGGAGGGGCAAGGCTCTCACGCTTCTCCGGTGACCAGCACTTGGGCCTGCCCAGTGAGCATCAAAGAGGCTTAACTGGCTCACAAGCATTAAGCCCAGGTCGCCCTTGACCCATCTGCATACCTTCTTACCTCCCAGCTGAGCTGGCAGCAGTTCTGGGCCCATGAAAACACAAACCCGCCCCCTGGAATTCTATCCTTAGAAGTGGACTCCTTAGATCATGATAATGAGATGTAATCTTAACGGCCAAGTGACCTTGGATAAGACAGTTCCCATCTCTGCTCCTCAGTTTCCCCATCTGTAAAATGAGGGGTCAGTGGAAATCCAAACAGTCAGAAATCCTTTTCTGACAAGTGGAAATCCAAACAGTCGTGGGAAACAATAGTTCACATTTATGAGCATTTAAAATCTTTGTCTCCTGTTTTCTGATTAGAGAATAGATACGCACATTATAGAAAATTCAGAAAACACAGAAAGGAATCAAGAGACAGGAAAGATTGTCCGTGATCTGTCAACGGTGGCCAGGTGAAGGTCTCTGTGTGGAGTACGGCAAGTCCGGGGAGCAGCTCCCAGCAAGACTTTGTCTCTCCTGTGCCATGTTGTCCCCAACTCCCGAACTGGCCTGGCATGTAGGAGGCTGTCAGCGGTGGCCATGAATCTCTCATCCCTCCCACCCTCCAGGGGGCCTGCTATGCCTGCCTGTCTCCAAGTCATCATTTCTGAACCTGAGGGCGGTGACTAGTGAATCAGGGGGTTGAGGAAGGTTTTCTGGAGGAGGCAACTCCTCAGCTAAGCCCTGAGGAATGAAGAGACCCCCCTCCAGTCCAGACCCTCCCTTTCTCTGTGCATGTGATGCCCATTGTACAGAGCAGAACACTGAGACCCAGGGCTTGGAGACATCCCCCTGCCTCCTTGGTTCCCTTCCCGCCAACTTATCCGTTCAACAAACGGTCACCGAGAGTGTACTTACTGTGTGCTCCTGCCTGCAAACTGAGATGAGGAGTGGCTGTGGCTTCAGCCGGTTCCTCAGGCTTCACGCCTGATTGTGCTGCCTTCTCCCTGCCTCCCACGCCAGCAGCCCACATGCTCCTCCCAGCCTCCCCTGCCTCCACCAGGGTAGCCACGTGTCCTCTCCTTTTCACAGACACAACCCAGGCTGAGGGGACCCTGAGGATAGGCAGCACATCAGGGAGGGCTCCCTGGAGGAGAAGGCTGAGCCCCAGAGAAACCCAGCCAGGCACAGCCCAGGCACTGCTCCCAGTCTGGGCCTAGACATGGAGTCTGGGAATCCGGACAGCTGGGACACCCGGGTGGGTGGGCCAAGCCCAAATGATGGCATGGCCTGCCCGGTCCAGCCTGGAGGCCAGCGCTCCATCCTGAGCTTGCCACAGTCCTCGCTAGCCTTGGGAAGGAGGCAGGACCATCTCCATCCCTCAGAGGACAACAAGCCTCAGTGAGAGGGTGCCCAACCCTGCCTGGGGGATGGGGAGGCCAGTCAGAGAGCTGTGGTCCCCCCCACCATGGGGGCAGCCCAGGTGATCTGTGTGCCTGGTAGACGGGTGCCTTCCCCTTAAGGAGCCTCAGTTTCTTTCCCTGCACATGGCTGGTGTTGCTGGGCTCTCCAGGAGCGTGTCATTCCAAGATGCCCTGGAAAAGGTAGATGGGACGGCCTACACTGGGGTTCAAACAGGCCATAGTTCCACCTCCAGAACCATCCCCAGATTCCTTCTGAGACTTCTGAAGATGACTTTGGCAGCGAGTGGGTGTTCTGAGACACAACAAGGCACAGTTTCCTCAGCCACCCCCAGGTCCTGTAACAGCACAAATGGAGGCCCAGCACCACGTGCCTGAGTAGTCAGAATGTGCAAACCAAGCTCCAGGCTGCTCAGATTAGAACATGCTGTGCTCGCCTCAGTACCACCTGGTGGGGGCTGAACTGTGTCCCCAAACTTCATATGTTGAATTCCTAACCCTCATTACTTCAGAATGTGACCTTATTTGGAGATAGGGTCTTTAGATGAGGCCATCAGGGTGGGCCCTAATCCAATGTGACGGGTGTCCTTATAAGAGGAGGAAGTTTGGACAGAGAGACATACTCACACAGGGACATTGGAATTAAGCTGCCACAGGCCGAGGAATGACCAGAAGTTGAAGAGGCAGGAAGCATGCTCCCCTGGAGCCTTCGGTGGGAGTGTTGCCCTGCTGCTGACTCCCCAATCTCAGACGTACAGACTCCTCAACTGTGAGACAGTAAGTTTCGGTTGTTCTAAGGCCCCCAGTCTGTGGGACTTTGTTACACAGCCTTAGGAAAAACACACACCCTAAATGTCCATGTGTTTAGCATTTCGGACTCCTTGAGGCCTGGGTCACAGCATGGTGGTGTGGGGAGCCTCAGGCAGCCTGGCGTTTTCCACTTTCCACCTGGCTCTGGCCAGCAATTTGAGAGCCACTCCACCTCCCCTCCCAGCCTTGTCCTTGGGTGGACAGGCAGCTGCCATCTGCCCTGTGGTGCATGGAGGCAGACCCTGAAAGGGAGCCATACAGGCCTGGGAGGTAGGCTCGGGGCCATTTGGCAGAGAATTCTATGGTCCTAGAGAGTGGTCTGGAGGAGGGTGGGTCACACTGGTCCTTGCAGAGGCTCCTGCCGTTCCTGATGTGGCAGAGAGGACACACACACTTGATTGTTGTCTGGCAGGGGGTTTTCCTGCAGATGGGTGGGGTCAGAGGGAGAGGAAGGGGCTGGACCACAGCTCTGGGCCCGTTGAGGCCCATCCAGGAGCCGTTGCAGGTGGAGCTGGACAGGAGGGTTCAAGTCAGAAGAGGGCAGGTCCCCAGGTGTGTGTGTGTCTGCGCCCTGGAGCCAGACCCCAGGGGTTTGAATCCTGCTTCCACCGCCGGCGGTGGGCGGGGGGAGGGGTTCCTTAGTGAGGATTTACAATAAGGACACTCACCGCAGGTGGCTTCAGAGGGCTTGGCCTACAGAGCGAGCCAAGGGACAGAGGGCAGGGTCCACATGCGGGGGGTGGTGAGGAGAACGGTGGGCGGGAGAGGAGGATTTTTGCTCTTGGACCTGCTGAATATGCACCCTGAACGCAAAACCCTACTCAAAAAATAAAAACATGGAAGTACCTGGAAAACCACAGTAGGATGGAAGGTGAGAAGAGCAGGGCAGGAGGGGCCGGGGAGGGGAAGTGTGGGGGCAGAGGCAAGCACGCGTGCAAGCCCTAGAGCAGCACCTCCCGCTGGGCCGCTCTGACATTCCCGGGGTCGCTTTCAGTGGTGCCCGGCCCGGGCCTCTGCCCCAGACCTGGGAGTGGGCGGGGCGGGGCGGGGCTGGACAGGCCCGTGGCCGCCACGCCCCCTTTCCCCGTCCCCGCCCCCGTCCCCTGCAGGTCCGGCGAGCGCCGCGGAGTGGGCAAGATGCGCGGGGTGGCCGCGACCCTCCGCGGCAGGGCGAGGGCCGGGGGGCGGGCCGGGGGCCCCACGCCTGCCTCGGGGAACCGCACAGGTAAGCGCCGGGGCTGTGAGGCTGTGCGCGGAACTGTGCACCCATTTAACAGACGGGGAGGTCGAGGGGCGGCCTCACAGCCGGGGGGGCCGGGGCCGCGCGGCCGGGGGCAGCGGGTCACAGCCGGGGCCCTCTCTGAGGATGAGCCGCCCCGGGGACGAGCTTCCCCGACCGTCCGCGGGCCCAGCGGCGCCCCAGCGGAACTGAAGCCCGGCGCCGAGCGGCCCGAAACCAGGCGGCGGAACGCAGCCGTTCGCCCAGCGGTCGCGCTCCGGTTCCGGGGTGGTTGCCCCGCCGCGGTCCCGGGCGCCTGCGGAGCCCACGGGCGGCCGCGCCCCTCCCACGCCCCGGGTTCCGGACCCCGGCAGCGTCCCTCCTACGTGCTTGGGGAAGTCGAAACTGGCCTCACCTGGCGGGGCGCGTGGCCCCGGGGGAGGAAGGGGCGAGCTGGGGCCCCCTCTCCGTGCCAGAGGAAGGTGTCGTCTTCGGGGTTCTTTGGTGACCACCCCAGCCCCGCTTTACAGATGGAGAAACTGAGCTTGCGAGAGGGGAGTATCTGTCGGAGGTCAGCCGGCGGCTGGGCCTGGGATTGGGCCGGGCTTGCCTCGGTTCAGAGGTCTCCAGAAGGAGCGGAGGTTAGCTCTAAGTGTTTGATGTCAAGAATGTGCTTAAAAAGCTTTCCTTTCACCTTAGGTGCCCAGGGCTCCGTGTGAATGCTCCGTTAGTCCTTCTGAAGTCTAACCCTTTCAGAAACAGAACCAATCTGGAACCCTGTGTCTCAGATGTCCCCAAAGCTCACTTCCGTGGCCACTGTCCACCAGGGTTGGGCCTAAGGGTCCTGAGCATCTCAGGCTGGAGCTGGCTTTAGGCTCTCTGCAGAGGAAGAAGCTGAGGAGGCTTGGAGGAAGGTGGGCTGGTCCAGGTCATAAGGCTAGGCTAGCATTTGGGGCAGGAGGGAGGGAGAAACTCCCTCTCACAGATGGGGAAACTTAGCCCAGGGAGTTAAGTCACAATGCAGAGGTGTGCAGCTCAGCCCTGTGGAAGCTGCTGAGACTTGCCCCTTGCCCTGGTGGTTTTGGAGCCCCTAATTTAGTTCTGGGGTCAGAAGTGGGTTGTTCCTGTGTTTGAGAAGGGCCTGTCCTGGAACTGGTACTGCCTGGGGTCCCAGGTGAATGAATCCCTTCTTCTGGCACAACAGCCTGGGAGAGTGGCTGTCATGGGCCCCTTGGAGAGGGGGAGGGCCCTGTCCCTGGTCAGCCCAAGGTTAGCCCAATGCCAGGGAGTGGCAGGAGGCTCTGGCTATTTGCATACAGAATGCTATTTGCATAGGAATCTGGGTGGGTGTGGGGTCTCAGAGTCCAGGGTCCTGGCTCTTGCTTGTCCCACCTGGTTGCAGCTCTGCCTCTGAGCATCCACAGCGCAGTTTCCTCTCAGACCTGTGTTCTGGTGGGTCCCAGCCCCTGTGAGCACTTCCCAGGCACTGGAGCCCTCATTGGGAGTTAAAATCCCCCCTCTGACCTGGGTTTCCACTTCTATGCCTCGGTTTCCCCATTGCTAAGTGATGGACACTGTATACCTGTCCCCAGGCTTGTGGACAGGCCAGGTGGATCCCAGGGAGGGTCCTTGTTCTGCTGCCAGGTGACACCATCATCTGGACTCTACCGCTCTCCTGCCATGGGGCCTCGTTCTCTTCCGCTGTGAAATGGGCTGTGAAGGGATGGGGCTGGGGGTCTTTTGGAGACCGTTTGGCACTGTCTAGAACATAGCAACTGGGGCGTGTTTTTTTTTCCACAATCTCTAAAATGGGGCCATTGCCACTGGTCCTCCTAGAGTAGACATGAAAGAGTAGAGTACTGCAGACGGACTTAGCATCCAGAAGTCCATGGCATTTCCTTGTCTCCTATGCACAGGGAAGCTGGCTCGGAGCAGGGGTGTATAAGTTTGTTGAATGGCCGGCCCTGGCCCTGCTCCTGCTCCTAGGGCAGCTCCAGCACTCCCTGATCTGGGAGATTGTCCAAGAACACAGGGTTCCAGTGGCTGGAGGTGACCACCCCCCCCCCCCGGCACCCCCGGAAGGGACCTTGGAGGAAGGGACTGGAAAGGGGGGGCAGCAGAAGACCCAATGGGTAGGTGAAGGCATGCTCTATAGACCTCCTCTTGGCCTCACTCCTGCACCCGGCCACAGCGGGGCTATGCCCATTTTACAGAGAAACCGAGGCCTAGTGAGAGCTGGTGTGAATCAAAGCAAGGCTTCATGCCTGGCTGTGGCCTCCTGCCAGGGTGTTGGCAAAGCTGCTACGTACAGGCATAGGTTCCTAGAGTCTTGATCCTCCCTTCTGCCCCCCCAGGCATTTGGAGAGCACACTTTTCCTGGGTTGGAATTAGCCTAGATCTCTTCTGGAGGACCACAGTGGAGGCTAACCTGCCACTCAGCCTGGGAGACACAAGGCTGCAGTGACTCTGAAGCCTGTGCTCACCCTCAGAGAGGGAGTTGGGCTCAGAGAGGGCAGGTGACTTGCCTGAGGACACGCAGGGCTGTGAGCTCCCATTCATAGTGTCAGGGCCACACACTGTTCCCGCTGCAGGGAACTTGGAGGTCCTGCTCTCAGAGCACCTGTGTGTGCACAAGTCACCCCTGTGAGCTTCCTGAGGGCTCTCATTTTGCCTTTGAGAAAACTGAGACCCAGAGAGAGGTCACACAGGGACTCACTGGCAGACGGAGACACAGGCTTGGCCACCAAGTCCGGGTGAGGCCAGGCCCGGTGGCCTGCCTTTCCCTGCTGGACTCTCTCCCACAGCCTCGGCTGGCGTGAAAAGGAAATTATTTACCTGGTCTCACAGTGGATGAAGTCAGGGTGGGGGGCACATGGGTGCCAGGAAGGAGGATGGAAGGGGCCAGCCTGTAGTCCAGGGTTCCAGATAAAAGATTAATAAGCAAGGATCTTAGAACCTGGACAGCTGAGCGGGCTTGGGGAGGCATAGGCTGCGAGGATGGGGACCCCACCCAGCTCAGGCTGTGAACCCCCCCAGTATGTGAGGGCTAGGTTGGGAGGGAGTGCAGCTGTGGCAGTGGCTGGGCAGAGATGTGAGGTGGGGGTTATAGGCCTGGCACGTGCTGTTCTGTCCTTATGGCTTGAGGGCCAGGCTGTGCCTTGTGTGTTTTTATTTTGTATCAAATCCATTCGCTTTATTTTTTCTGTTGTTTTTCACTTCAAGATTTACTTGCACATAGTTTCCATTTGAGCAAACTGCACCAGAGCTGGGCCTGGAGGTCAAGTGGTCGGAGGTGCAGCCACAGCAAAGGGCTGGGGGACATGCACTGTCCAGTGTCCCTGGGGGGCCCACAGGCGGGTGGGGGCCAGAGTGCAGGGAGGAAAGGCATCTGCCTCCATCTTGCTTCTCCCTGTCTTCCAGAACCACCAGATGCTTTCATGCATGGAAGGGAACATGGGGTGTCCCCAAGCACAGCTGGGGGAGGGGATCATTGCAGGAGTCAGTGTTGCTTTGCCTCCCACAGATTTGTCACCCCTTTTCCTTTGGGTGATGGAGCTGCAAAAGATTACGCAAAGCCCATCTCTTCTGAGCAGTGAGAAGCCCCAAAAGGGGTTAATCTCCCAGAACCCTAAAGATAGAGGCATTCTTTCAATTTGGGAAATTAACCACGAATGGGGGTTCTCTTCCCGCATTTATTCTCCAGACCAGGAAGTTTGAGGAAGAGAACATAGGTGGGTTTTTTGCTAAGTATAGTTTAACTATCAAAGCTGGTATCATTCAGTAAAACAAACAAGGTGATATTCCATAATGTAATTTGCAAAAAGTTAAGTTGATCCACCAAGAAAAGCTTGATTTTAGCAAACATTCTCTTCTTACAGCAATTTCCCAGTATCTTTACATATCAATCAGTAACCTGTCTGTCTTTGAGCCAGCAACCTTGCTTTGTTACAATTCTTTATCTTACAACAGAGACTATAGCCTGGAGAAAATTTCCTGTCCTTTGCAAGGTTAACATTTGAAACTGCAAAGCTTTGGAAAACCAGGCGCTGTGAAATACATTTGCTTTATGTATACTCCACATCACCCCCGTTTTATTTATTTAAAAGAAAAAGCAAAAGCTATAGATCAGGTTTTCACAGTTAAGACAAAAGCATTTAAAGCAAAGTTAGTATCATTTAGCACAGCAAGTCCTTTTAATTTACTTCAGGTGAGGACAGATGATGTCATCATCTCAGAGTGGCTGCATCGGCAGCATTGCAGGTGCTGTGAATTGGGTGTAATTACCAGTTGTGGAAACTCTGGAATGGGATTCTGCTCCATATAGTTGATTTTGAGTCCAGAGGGTTTGTTGATGCTAAACCGTCCAGGACATCACTGCTTTCAAAGCATCTAGTCTTTGTAAAATTTTTTGATCAATTATAAATCTTTTGTTTAAGAACAGGGTGTCTCATCCAAGTTACAAACACCCTCTTTAAGGCCAGGAAAATTTAGAGAACTGCTTTTGTAGAGGAGACGTTATTTCCACCTTTATGATCAAGGCATTCCTCCTGAAAGCATTGATGATCAATATCTTGATTGAAAAGGTCTTACTTTTCTTTGTATAAATCCCATGGTGCTGGGAAGGCTCATCCCCAGGTGGTGTTCTGTCCCACGTCAGGGGGAAAGATGAACAGCAGGATGAAGCAGCAGTTAGGCCAAATTAAGGCAACATGAAAGAGGGGTCAGAACTTAGAAGTGAGACATGCTATCTTATATCCAAAGTTTTAAATTATATCCCATTATAAAGAGAGACAGTTAATTTTCATTGAACTTATAAAAATAGCCACATTGCCATAATAATCATGAAGACACTTAAAGTTATTAAATTTTGGGGGGGGATCAAATAGGGAGAAAACAAATGCTTTAATTTCTGTTTTTAAATGATATTTTACAAAACTGTTGTTAGTTATAGATAGCTTAAGAGAGAGTTTTCTTAAATTTGGAAAACAAAACATTAAGAGAACCAGCAGTGTTTCAAAATAAGGAAATTGTAAAAACCCATAGTTCTTTTTAATTAGTTCACTAATTAACTTTTGTTGTTTTGACCTTTGTGAACAATTTCACAAACCCATCAGTTTCTTCATTAGAATTTTGGAACTTTGGTTCAAAGCTATGAACTCAAAGTTTATCAGGAAACTGTACCTATCAGAGTTTTTTCATGAAATATTTGAAGACATAACATTTTAAAATTGTAATTGAGCCAAGATTATGACTGGTAGCATTTATATCAAGACCCAGATTTTCAAGAACCTTATAAAATTTTGGAACACATATCCATAACACCTTCAGTACTGATAATGCTTTCCCATATAGTCTAATTTATTAAGTAAGCCAATTAGTTTTGATACATTTCTTGTATATCCTTTGAGAAGCTCCGGACCCTTGGAACTCCTTAAGGTTATTTTAAACCAAAAGGTTGAGCTTTCAGAATTTAGTTTTGGAAAGTTTTGTCAAATAACAAAAGCCTTAAAACATTTAGTTGAATAAGATCACAAATTACTACAAAAAGTAAAACCAAAGTGACAAAGGGTTTAAAAGGCAGAGAGCACAAGAACTTTTCATGAAATAAGTTTTTTAAACCAGTTACCTAAAGGACAAAGTAAACCTTTTACAATTTTGTATTAAGACCAGTTAAGTGAGAAAACCTCTAGTTAATCCTGTTAGATTAGTAAACCCAGGAAGCGATTGTGTGCTGACAGGAACATTTTTACACATACAGGTTAGTAAATAGGCATCCATTTATTAGAGCAAATTATACGAAACCCAGTTTGAGTTTTAGCTGTTTTTACCAAATACATGTTTATGGTTTCCCCGCCAAAATCTTGGTATATTAGATCTATACCCTTATCAGTTAATGTTAACTAGGGCCTATGCAATATTGGGCATAGGTCTCCTTTCATTAGCCATTTCAGGTCCCACATTTCCATGTGGCATTTAGAGCCAAGTGGAATCCAGAGACGCAGAGGGCAGTATTCACAAAGATAATGTCTAAAAGATATTGTTTCTCCCAGCATGGCCAGGAGGCAGAGCTGAGATAACAAGGAGACATATTGACCTAGAGACAGATTTAGGTAAAAAGTTTAAATCAAATTTTGAAGATATATTTATTTTGTCAAAACCAGAAAATTTAAGTCATGTGAATGTGAAAAGTATACTTCTTTATTTAATGAGTGCACGTTAATTATAAGCCAGTTTGGTACCTTGCAGACAACAGAATTACACATACTGACATGAATATATAGACATAACATACAGCTTACACATGCATATATGCAGACATAAACAACAAGAACAAACAAGGATCATATAGGTTTTGTTCAAGATGTAAAAAAAGCTCACTAGTAAAAAGGACAGTCAGGTTTAGATTGTAATTTTTAAAAAGACATCGGAGAGGCCTCACCCTGTTTTAAAGAAAGCAAGGTAACGAATTTGCCTTGTAAAGCAAAGCGTGCAAGCCTTTTCAAGAAGATGCAGGGAGAATTTTCTTCCTTTTAAGAAAATAGCATAGAATTCTACCATAGGATTTTGTGAAGAAATACATAGATGAGACTAGAAGAGAATTTAGAAGTCTGTGTAAGATAACCAGCTGGATGCCAGAAAATTTGAGACCATCTAGTTAAACAGGTAGATTTTAGTTTAGTTTTTGTTTCTCAAATGAGTTACTGAGCTTAAGGGCTGAGCTATTGAAAACTATTAGACTGTTGAAGTTTTTCAATTTACCCCGGGTCAATTTGGAGCTTGTTGTCATCATTGTCATTACTGGTGGGCTCATGTAGGTCGGAGTGGAGGTGGTTGTCGGCACCATCATCACTGGTGGTCTGATGTGTACCATCCCTGGTGAGATGGATTGAGGTGTGATGGCAAAGCATTGAGATTTGGGGATCAGATTCGATTCCTCGTCTGGTTTGGGGATCCACATAAGGTTTAATAGCCTTAGCAGGAATCCATGGAGGGCCTGTGGGTGAAAGAACAGACACATACCCTCTCCCCCATGTTAACAATTTGACAGGTCACAACAATTGTGGTTGTGTTGGCAGGTAGCGGAATAAAACCAAAGGTCTAGGTCTCTTTTTAGGAGGTAGAAAGTGTCATTCTGTGGCTGTTAATTTTGGGGAATTACAGTTTAAAAAATTTAGTGTAAACAGAACTTTAAAGATCTGTTCGTGAGGGGCCAGTCATATATCTATATTACCCCTCCTTTGTTTATCTATTTGAGATTTAGGAAGGCCTTTAGCTCTTTCAATAATTGCCTGGCCAGTGGGGTTAAATGGGATTCCTGTGACATGTTTAATGTTCCAGTTGTCACAGAATACTTGAAAGACTTTGGAGGTGTGTGCTGGTCCATTATCTGTCTTAATTTGATTTGGAATCCCCATGGTGGCAAAGGCAGAAAGACAATGTTTTTTTAACATGTTGAGCAGTTTCTCCTGTTTGGGCAGTGGCATGAATAAGACCAGAGTAAGTATCAATAGTAACATGTAAATATTTGAGACGTCCGAAAGAGGACTAATGAGTGACTTTCATTTGCCAAATTTCATTACCTTTTATTCTTCGAGTATTAACTCCTGCAGGGAAATTAGATGTAGAAAACCTCTGACAATCGGGACAAGCATGAACAATATCTTGAGCTTGCCTGTAAGAGATCTGATGCATGTTGGCCAAAGCTCGTGCTCCCTGATGAAAAAACTGATGAGAATCAATAGCTTTCTGTAAAACATTATTATGCATAACAAAGTGATCAGCCATGTCATTTCCAATTGATAAAGGGCCAGGAAGACCAGAATGAGAACGCATGTGAGTTACATAGAAAGGATGATGTCTTTTTTGAATAAGTCTTTGTAAATGTCAAAACATTTCAAATAACAGAATATCATTTCCCTCATGGATAGATGCATCCTGAATTACCTGTAAGACTCCAACTACATAGGCGGAGTCGGCTACTAAATTAAGTGGCCGATTGTAAAAATGCTCTAAAGCTACAATGGCAGCTGCCAGTTCAGCCCTTTGAGTGGACTTATGATGGATCGTAACGAAATGTTTCCAGATTCCCTGTTCCTGCCATGTTATAGATCCCTTTCCTGATCTGCCAGAACTGTCGATAAACATAGTCAGTGCTTGAGGGAGGGGAACAGGGGATAAACAGGATTTTAATTGTATGGGCAGTATCTGGAGTCCTTGTAAGATTTTATCGTGGGGTAATGAGAATTGTATCGTACCAACAAAATCAGCCATAGTTATCTGTAAAGACTCTGATCATTCAAGGGCAGTGTAAAAATCAGTTTTAGAAGGATCAGGATTAATAATATCAGGATCATATCTGGTAAGTACTTGACAACAGTGTCTTCCTCTAGTGAGTAAATGAATACATTGTTCTAATTTAGTATATAATTTCTTTTTTGCTGATGGGGTAAGAAAATCCATTCAGCGACTCCTATTTGAGGAAGAAATTGGCAAAGCAAACCTGTGGGACTATGTGGGGTGTTTAAAATAATGAAATGAATGACTTGAGATTTAACAATACGTGTTAATTGCCTGGAACATAAAAAGCATTCAATCTCTTTTAATTCTAAATTTGCTTCTTCAGATACGTAAGGAGGGGAGGACAGATCAGGGTCTCCCTTTAGAGTATTAAACAAATGTTGTAATTGATAAGCAGGAACACCCATAGAAGGGCGGAGCCGGTTAATGTGGCCAAGTAAATTTTATAAATCATTTAGAGTAACAGGCTCCTGAATATGGAAAGATATATGTTGTGGCCGTATATTTCTCTGAGTGATTAAAAACCAAGGTATTTCCAAGGCTCCTTTTTAAAAAAATTTTATCTGGAGCTGTTTGTAAACCAGCATTATTAATTTGTTTGATTAAATATAAATAAACTTGTGATAGCAGTTCTGGATTGTCATGAACATTGTCAATTTGTCTAGTTATATAGCATCTAGACATTAATAAAGACGATTAATAAAATCTGTATAAGGCTCAGTGGGTCCCTGTCTAGCAGTAGCAAAAGATTTAGTGGGAGTATTCCAAGGACTATGTAATGGCTATGAATGTCCCATTTGTAACTGTTGTTTAACAAGTAAAGTAGCTTGATTTAATTTCTCCCTCTTAAGAGGGGGTCCACCCAAACTGGAGAGCCAGGTGTCCATTGTAGTTTGACTGGTGGGACAGTGGCCGTGGCCATCATGATAAATTTTGAAGGAGATTTCCCAATATAAACATCCCATTGAGCAGGGAGGTCTCGGCCCCATAGAGTTCGAGGGAGATCTGGAACATAAGGCATGATGGAGGCAGTTTGTCCCTTGGGGCCAGTACACAACAAAGGGTTTTTACTTTGATAAGGGATTTTGAACCCGCCTAATCCAGTAAGTGTAACTGGTGAAGAAGTTGCTTTCCATGATGAAGTCCAATCCTTTTTAGCAATTATGGTAACATCAGCCCCTGAATCTGTAATTAATTTTTGTTGAACAGATAATGTCAACAGTGGCTGAGTCTTATCTAATCTTTGTATCCAAAACACATCAGGGGAAGCAAGAGGATGAAGTTTAGATTTTGTTTCAGGAATTTTGTCCCAAGCCTTTATGGCTGCTCTAGTTGTTTGGTCAAGTAACATGTCCGTGCTAATTTGAACCTCATTTCATAAATTTTTGAGGGAAATAGCATGTAATCCTTCCCTATATTCTTGTAACCATACAGTATATTGAGCAGGAGTTAAAACAGTTTTTCCAAGTGTTTTCCAATCCCAAGGGATCATATACCCATTAGCAATTGATTCTAAGTATCCCTTAGTAAAAGTACTATGTAAGCCACTTTCTGTGATGCCCTTTTTAAATCTTTCAGACAGGGAGAATGGGAGGTTTTCATGTCTCAACTGAGTCCCAGTTCTTACAACGGAAAAGACATGACAAGCATCAACTCCCATGTTATGTCCTTCTTTGAGACAGGACTCCAGCAAGGGAACAAATGAATTGTTTGCCTTCAAAAGTGGAGGTGGGGGGTGGAGGGGGCGAGGATTGCATTTCATCCTCTTTAATGGCATGAACACATTTTTTCCTTTTGTTAAGGTTCTGAATAATTTTTAAAGCAATTCGACAAAATTTCCAAACCACTATAATCAATAATAATTTAGTTAGATGGCGGTTAGTTACTTTATAACCTACTGCCTTAAGGAGACGTAGAAGTAGTGAACTATGTTGAACTTCCCTCTTAGACAGTAAACTACCCATAATCACAAGAATAGATAGAAAAACTGAGAGAGTAAGAACGCAAAACTTCCAGGTAAAGCCCTAGCTAGACACTGCAGCAGGCGTGCAATTGCTTAATCGAAAGCCACCTCTGTGATCCCCTTTACCGGGGTGAGTCCCCCTTACCAGGATTTCCCTCTTGACGGGATGAGTAGACGTCCTCTTCCTTTTTCCGGGCATCCTTTTTATTTTCCCCACTTTTGTTGGGATGAGTGGTGGATGTCCTTTTCCTTTCCTTTCCAAGGCTTGGCAGGTCAGTCTCCGATCCGTGGACCCAGAATTCATCACATCGGGGTCACCATTTGTTGCTTTGCCTCCCACAGATTTGTCACCCCTTTTCCCCTAGGTGATGGAGCCGCAAAAGATTACTCAAAGCCCAGCTCTTCTGAGCAGTGAGAAGTCCCAAAAGGGGTTAATCTCCCAGAACCCTCAAGAGAGAGGCATTCCTTCCATTTGGGAAATTAACCCCAAATTGGGGTTCCCTTCCTGCATTTATCCTCCAGACCAGGAAGTTTCAGGAAGATAACATAGGTGGGGTATTTGCTAAGTATAGTTTAACAAGTTTAACAATTGAAGCTGGTAACATTCAGTAAAACAAACAAGGTGATATTCCATAATACAATTTGCAAAAAGTTAAGTCAATCCACCAACAAAAGCTTGATTTTAGCAAACATTCTCTTCTTACAGCAATTTACAGTATACATAGCAATCAGTAACCTGTCTGTCTTTGAGCCAGCAACCTTGCTCTGTTACAATTCTTTATCTTACAACAGAAACTGCAAGGCTTGGGAAAACTGGGTGCTGAGAAATACATTTGCTTTATGTATACTCCACAGGTCAGACCCAGGAGGGGCATCTGAGGGTAGTTGGGCATTCATGCATGTTTTAAGCAGGGGCGGGGATAGGTGGCATTTCCTTCTTAGGCAGTGTATTAGTCTGTTTTCTGTTGCTTATAACAGAATACCTGACAGTGGGTAGTTTATAAAGAAACAATTCATTTCTTACAGTTTTGGAGGCTGGGAAGTCTAAGGTCCAGGGAACACATCTGGTGAGGGCTTTCTTCTGGTGGGGTGTCTCTGCAGAGTCCTGAGGCAACGCAGGGCTGAGCAAGAGCACTTCCTCTCCTTTTAAAGCCTCCAGTCTGTACCCTGATAACCCATTAAACCATTAACCCACTAATCTAAGGATGGATTAATACATTCGTGAGGACAGAGTCTTCCCCAACCAATCACCTTTTAAATGCCCCACCTTACAAATACCATATTGGGGATTAAGTTCCACATGAGCTTTTGAGGGAATGATCTTCAGACCACAGCAGGCACAAAGTATGGAAGGGCGTTATTGAGGGTCAGCGAGGGGTGGCTGTGGGTCTCCAGGCTGGGAGTTGGGGGGAGTCTCTCTGTGTGAGCAGGGCTTGGTTGCACAGGGATTAGGGAAATGGTTGCTGGAGCCCACCAGCCCCATCCACCAGGCCTTGGTGATTTGGGGGAACATCCCTGGGAGGGGGCTACAGTTAGAAGCTTCATAGTCCATAGCCTGGCTGCCTGTTCCATCCCAGCTGCATATTCACCTGAGTCCTGTGGAAAGGGTCACCCTGAGGGGGCAGAGGTCCAGGCTCCTAGCCTTGGGGCTTCCACTGTACACCCAGGAGCCTTGGGCAGGTCTGCAGGCCTCAGTTTCCTCATCTGGAAAAATGGGCTCAGCTCAGAGGAAGTGTTCGCTGGCCTTTCAGGCCCAGGGAAGAGGTGCATGAGACCCTGTTGGGGTTAGTGTTGGTGAGGGTCCCCTGGGTGCCGTGGACTAAGGGGGTGGAGTCCTGATGGTCCCCTGGATGTTGGGGTTGGGTGCCCAGAGCCCCAGTGAGGCTCATGTCCTGGGGTGCTCTGGATGTAGCTTAGTTAAAGCTCCTGCCTAGGGAGCAGTCTGGTGTGCCCGCCCCTGCTCCAAGGTCTCCACGGATGATCCAGTCCTCCTGTGACCCTGGGAAGACAGGTCACCATTTTGCAGATGGGGAAGTTGAGACTGAATGAGGTGAGGGATTTGCTGCTGAGAAGTGGTCATATCAGGATCAGACCCTCCAGGACCCCACAGGTTATGGGTTAACCCCCGCAGGAAACCTGCCTGGTGTGGGGTGGGGAGAGGAGCTGGAGGCTACAGGGGGCCATTTCTCAGCCAGCGGCTTCTCTCCTGTGTCCTCCAGCACATGACTTTACCTGCCTAAGCTTTGCTGGGCTGATGGATTAAAGGAGGTTGGACCTCCCGGCCTCCCAGGGGGGCAGAAGTTTCTGTGAGATAATACAGGGAGGCAGGGCCATGAGGCATGAGCCCTAAGGAGGAGCTCATCCCCCACCCGCCCACCTTCCCACTACAGTTAGTTGGTTTCCCCACTCGTCCATTTTATATTCAAAGGAAGAACCGTTCCAGCAATGCTCTTACCTTAGGAGCTGGGGCACTCTGCCTCTGATGTCTGTGAGCCCCCTGGTCATCTGGCTAGAAATCCAGGGTCTGATGCACCCCCGCCCTTAATTCTGAGTCCTCTGGATATTACCCACCCACCCCCACTGGGCACCAGCCTTCCCTGTACATCCTGCTCTAGTGCGGTTATGGGCCCGCGTCAGTTTTACTGGGTGTGTACACCAAATTTTTATGTCTTTAGTTTGGGGATACATCCTGGGCTTCTGACAGGTCAGTGTCATAGCACTAGCTGTGGTTGTGTATGGCTGGCGAGCTGTCTTTGGTTGTCGGTGGTTACTTCACCCTTCATCCCCCACATCTATGAGGCTCTGGGGTCTTAGGAAGGGGCTGAGTTCTGTCCTTTAAGTTGTGCAACCCCCCTGGGTTGTGGATGGTGCTTACTGTGGAATGTCACTGTGAAGTGTGCAAGTCACTGTGGCCCTTGCCACAGCGGAACCCGGCGGCAGAGAGCACAGGAAGTGGCTGTGGGGCTGCTGACAGACAAAGCGAAGCGTGAACCGAGGCAGGACATCTCATACCCCACCCTCTCTCCACCCCGCCGTCACACAACATGCATCCACACAGCATGTGGGCTGCTCTTTCTAAGGTGCACTTAGAGGAAGTCGGTGGTGGTGATTTCTTTTCTGGGACTGTTGTCATCTCATCCAGTCCTCACCCCACCCTGTCTGGTGCGGCATTTTGTGCTGGGGACACATGCTCAGGGCAGAGAAGTGACCAGGGTTACCCACCTGGTAAGGGCGGGCTGACCCTGCAACCCAGGTTCTCTGGCTTCAAAGCGGGTCCTGGCTGCTTCAGATGTGCAGGAGGCCTCGGCTGGTCACACCCTCTTGTTTGATGGAAACCTCTGTTCCTGGCTGTGACATGCAGGCTCAAGCAGAAGAGTGAGTACTCCATGCTGGGCATCGGGCGCACAGACGCAGCCTGCACATCTCGGCCTTGGCGGGCAGGAGGGGACGTACCCAGGCGGTCAGTTACCAGTGGCAATGCTCGATCTTCCCCCAGCATTTTTGGTTTTTTCAAACGTGCAGCAGAATTGAAAGGATTCTATAAGTGTTCACTCACCAACTCAATTCTGCCCTTCACATTTCACTGTGCCTGCTTTATCACATATGTCTCCATCCCTCTGTCCACCCTCCTGGCATCTTATCTTTTGATAAATTTCTATTTTTATTTTTAAAGGATGAATTCAAGTTCATCCATTCATCCTGTCATTGGGCAGACACTCAGCCAGGTGCTGCGGCTCTGAGCGCTCTTGCCCTCACTGACCTCCTTTCTCCAACCAGCCCCTTGACCCCTCCCCCAGGGCTACTCCAAACCTCTGGCAAGCAAAGGGTAGGGGCTTCCTCTCCACAAGGGTCACAGGGGACTAGGGAGTCACAGTTGAATGTAGAAGTCAGAAGTCTCAGCTCTAAATTGGGGACTGGGAAGTGTCGGCCGCCTGGCAGTCCTGGGGAAGGGGCCACGTGGCCAGCCTGTGGCGACTCTGCTGTGTGTTCCTGCCCAGAAGGACAAGACATATCAGATTCCAGGATCCTGAATAAGCAGAGGGGTTCAGCTACCTGGGGGAGTGTTGATTCAGACTCTTGTCTGTGAGGTCATGCTGCCAGTCCTCTGTTCATTCATTCATGTATTCATTCATGCATTCATTCACTCATTCCTGCACTGAGAGCTATGGATGCAGAGCATGGAAGTTCATGAAGAGCCCAGACTCTGGAGTCAAAGTTCGAGTCCCCCCTATACCACTGGGAGCTGGATGACCCAAGGCCAGTGAGGGTCAGCCCAGGGTTACAGGAAATAGTCAAGGCCTGAGGTTTAGGGCTGCTGTTAGTGGCATCCCCTGAGCACCCCTGGGAGGCTCTGTTTGGGCAGAGAGGAGCCTCCTGGGACTCCCAACTCCGCCGACTGCCACCACTTCCTCCCCTTGCCCACACACGCCCAAGAGCAAGGCAGCCCCTCAGCCCCTCCCTGCCCTGCACGCCACCTTCCAGAAGTTGTCCTCCCCTCCGTCTACACCCTCACCAACCTGATGGGCTGGTCTTTTTAATCCTTCCAAGATAAGAGGCAAAAAACAGTATCTTAGGTTCAAAATATGCATTTCTTTAGTTGACATAATATTTTCCCTCTGACTTTTCAACAGTTCTTTTGAGCTATAGTTCACATACCATACACCTCACCCATTTGAAGTGTATAGCTCAGTAAGTTCTAGTGGATTCACAGATAGGTGCAACCCTCACCTCAGTCAATTTTACAATATTTTCATCACCCCAAAGGAAGACCCCACCCCTTAGCAGTCTCCTCCTGTTCTTCACTCCCTCCAGCCTCTGGCAACCACTACCCCACTTCTGTCTCTCTGGATTTGCCCACATAAATGGAATCATACAGTACGTATGCTTTTGTGTCTGACTTCTTTCACTGAGTATAATGTTTTCAGGGTTCATCTATGTTGCAGCATGTGTCAGCACTTGATTGCTTTTCATGATTGAATAGTATTCCATTGTATGGATGGGCCATATTTTGCTTATCCACTTGCCAGTTGACAGATGTTTGGGTATTTCAACTTTCTGGCTACTTTGAATGATGCTGGTATGAATATTCATGTATACATTTTTGTGTGGTCATGTGTTTTTACCTATGAGTGGAATTGCTGGGTCATAGGGGAATATGTTTGAGAAACCACCAGACAATTTTCCAAAGCCACTACACCATGTTACAATCCCACAGCAGCATATAAGTTTCCAGTTTTTCCACATTCTCCCTAACACTTCTTACTATCTTTTTAATAGATGTGAAGTGGTACCTCACTGTGGTTTTGATTTGCATTTCCCTGAACGTTAGTAATGTTGAGAATCTTTTCATGTGCTCATCGGTGGCCATTGGTATATCTTCTTTAGAGAAATGTCTGTTCAAATCCTTTGCCCATTTTAAAATTTGGTTGGCTTTTTATAACCGAGTTGTAGTAATTTTTTATACATTCTGGATACAAGTCTCTTATCAGATACATGATTTGCAAATATTTTTTCCCTTTCAGTAGGTTGTCTTTCACTTTCTTGATTGTGTCCTTGGGAGCACAAATATTTTTAATTTTGATGAAGTCCAGTTTATTCGTCTCTTTTGTTCTTTCTCTTTGGTGTCATATATAAGAAACCATTGCCTAAGGTCACAAAGATTTACCCCATGTTTTCTTCTGAGTTTTATAGTTTTAGCTCTTATATTTAGGTCTATGGTTCATTTTAAGTTCATTTTTTTATGTGGTGTGAGGTAGGGGATCCAATTTTTTTTTTCTTTTTCTTTTGCATGCGTGTAATCCGGTTGTCCCAGCACCAGTTATTGAAAAACTATTCTTTTCCCATTGACTTGTCTTGGCACCCTTGTTGAAAATCAATTGACTATAAATGTGAGGGTTTATTTCTGGACTGTCAATTCTATTCCATTGGTCTGTACGTCTGTCCATATGCCAGTACCACACTGTTTTGATTACCACAGCTTTGTAGTAAGTTTTGAAATTGGGAAGTGTGAGTCCTCCAACTTCATTCTTCTTTTTCACTATTGTTTTGGCTATTTTATGTCTTTTGCATTTCTGTATGAATTTTAGGATCAGCTTGTCATTTTCTGCAAAGAAGGAAGCTGGGATTCTGATAGGGATTCTGTTGAATCTGTAGATCAGTTTGGGGTCTACAGTCGTGCATCACTTAACTACAGGGATATGTTCTGAGACATGTGCCATTAGGTGATTTTGTTGTGTGAAAGTGTATTATAAAAGGGAACAGCAATGAATTTTCCTGTTATCTTCACTGGCTGTAGTTGTGTGAGCATGGGCCCTGTAATTATGTTACTAAGTCTTTCTGTGCTTCACTTTCCTCATTTGTTAAATGGGGTTAGAATAACATCACCCCCACAAAGTTATGAAAGTTAAGATACAAGCAGAGATTGTGTCTGGCACTCAGCATCACTCCGTAAGTGTTAGCTAACTGTTATTAACTATTATTTTGATATGGCGATGGGTAGGAATCATTAAAACATGAAAGAACTCTAAAGTAGACAACAGCCCTTTCCCTCAGTGTCAGTCAGACCTGATGGGTCAAATGGTTGGCTATCTGTCTTGCAGGTCTGAGCTACCTTTGGGAGGGTTACTCAGTGTGTGAGCGAGGCACTCCTCGGCATATTTGCAGTAGGTTTTACACCAGCATCAGCACAAACACAAGTAATGCATTGCCCTACAACGTTACAAGGGCTGCAGTGTCACTAGGCAGTAGGCATTTTTCAGCTCCACTTTAATCTTTTTTGGGGGGTACAGCTGGCTGGTGCCGGGATCCAAACCCATGACCTGAGTGTTTTAAGGCCATGCTCTAAGCAACTGAGCTAGTCAGCCATCCTCCATTTTAATCTTTTGGGCCCACCTTTGTATTTGTGGCCCAGAGTTAACCAAAACATCATTATTCAGTGCATAACAGTATTGCCATCTTAGCAATATTGTTTTCTGATCCATGAGCATAGGATGTTTTTCCATTTATCTAGGTCTTATTTAATTTCTTTCATCAGTATTTTGTGGTTTTCAGAATATAAGTTTTGTACTTTTGTTAAATTTATTCCAAAGTAATTTATTTTTTCGATGCTATCATAATTGGAATTATTTTCTTAATTTCATTTTCAGTTTGCTCATTGCTCCTGTACAAAAATACAGTTGATTTTTGCATGTTGACCTTGTATTCTATAACCTTGCTGAACTTACTAGTTCTAGTAGTTTTGGGTGGATTCCTGAAGATTTTCTATATGTCATCTAATGAACATATTTTTATTTCTTCCTTCCTGATCTGATTGCCTTTTATTTCCTTTTCTTGTTGAATTGCCTGCCCCCTGGTTTTTTGAGTCCTTTTTTTCTTTCCTAATTTACCCATATTTTTGTCATTGTCTTATTAATATATAAGTGCTATTTATCTAGAAAAGATACTAATCCTCTTTTGCATTCATGTTGCAAATATCTACCCCTGTTTCTTGTTCTGCTATTAAATTAGGAATCTTAAACCCTGGGTGGGTGCTGGCTCCCCCCGTCCATCAGTGGGCTTTTGGGTAGGTCCGCCTACCTCTCTGGGCCTTGGTTTCCACATCTGTAATAATAATGACTTCTTCCCTGCTGTTCTCTTGGGATCATTATGAGTGCTGCATGAGGTAAAGAATGTGGGGTGCTTCTTGAACAGAATATTCTATGTAGACATGCATTGCTGTTGTTAAAGTCGTGCTGATGATGAAGATCTACAGACAAGGAGCAGGTCCTGCCCAGGCACGAGGCTGCCCTTCCTCAGATACTGAAGGGGCAGGCAGGATGGGAATGACCAAGGGATGAAGAACCAGGTGGCTGCGGTTGACCCCTGGCTGAACCATTAACTGGTTGTGTGACTGTTGTGTTCCTGACCCTTGGTTTCTGCTGCTGCTGCATTAATACCCTAGGCCATTAGAAGGGCAGGGGCATGCCCGGGGTGAGGGTTGGCTTAACCTCTCTGAGCCTCTTTCCCCCTCTAGGTGGCTGGTGAATTCAGGCATGTGATGAGAAACGGGCAGCTGTGTCCCACAAATGGAGACCCTGCCTCGTCATACAGCTGACCCACGTGGCTGCTCCCAGATGGACACAAATAAATTTGGGAGACAGTATTCAGCCTACTGCTGACATCTTGGAAATACAAGGTGTTACATTTTGAATACCTTTTGAAATTAGAGCCCACAGAGTTTCCTGGAGATTTGTCTGTGGATTGAGAAAAAGTCCAGGTAGATTCCAAGGTTTGGGTTCCAAGCAACTGAAGGTTGGAGGGCCTGCTATTTAAGATTAAAGTTGGAATGGGAGAGGCCACGTGACGAGCAGATTGGGGGAGCTCAGGAGTTTGGTCTGGTCATGTCAGTGAGCAGTGGATAGCAGGACATCCACTCCTGGCACCCAGGGGATGGTACTGGCTGGAAGCCTAATGCACAGAAGACAGGGAAGGTCAGTAGCGGTTGTCGTGGGATAATGGCGTCCATCAGCCTCTGCCTGCCTGGGCCTCCCTGCCATCGGCCCCATCTCCAGATCTCTGTCCCCATCTGTGCGGAGGGAGGCAGGCACAGAGATGCTCAGGCACTCTTTATCACAGGCTGTCTCCTGGTCACACTTGCTGCATGCAGCATAACCTGCTGTCTCTGTTGATGCACTAGCGGTACACAGTCAATGCTCAAAAGTCAGGAAATACCAGAAAAGCGGGAGGAAGAGCTCCAGGAGCTGTGCTGGAGAATGTCCTTAACCGTTTCACTGAGTTTTCTCCAACACTGGAGACAGCTCAAATGCTGGTCAAGGAACAGCAGAACAAACAAGGTCCATCTGTACAATGAGCACTTCGTGCACTGGTACCTGCAGTGTGGTGACTCTCAGGTGCATCGTGCCGAGCAAGAGAAGCCAAACACAAAGGACACGCAGTGTGTGTGTGTAGGAGGAAGTTACACAGGAGCCTCCCTGTCTGGCTCTGAATCTCTGTCCTGCAACATATAAGAAGTGTGACCTCAGGAAGTGACTTCACGCACACACAGTTTGCTCATCTGTGAGATGGGGATAAGATAGTTCTGCCCTGGGAAGGTTCCTGTGCCGATCCCTGAGTTAGCACACGTAAAGCACGTACGACATGTCCGGTGCACAGTAAGTCCCTTATAACTGAAAGCTGTCGTCATTGTTATTATTTTATAAAAATTCTTGTGATTGCCACTGCATCCAGAGCATCTCTCTGTGTCCTGATTTAAGGACAACATCATTGTAATTATTTTATAGCATTTTGTTGTCTGGATGTGCCTTGATTAGTAAATCAGTCCCTACTGCTGGAGAGGTGGGTGGTTTCCAGCTTTTGGCTGTTCTGTATGGCTCTGAGGTGAACGTCCTGGGATAGCAGTCTTGGCAACAGATTCTTGTGTCCTTTAGCTAAATTCTCAGAAGCATGTACAACATAAGGCCCTTAATACCTTTACAAACTGCATCCGGAAAGATTTGGATCTACACTCTGATCTCGGAAAAGTTACTTCCCAGCTCTTTTTGACTTGCTCGTTATCTTTTTTTCTTTTAATCTTTGCCATGTTAATGAGGGAAAGATTAGCTCTAATTCGAATTTGAGTTTTTTTGATTACTGTGTGGGTAAGCATTTTTACATGTCTGTTGGCCATTCATATCTCTTTCATGAATTGCTTGCTTACCCATTCGTCCATTTAAAAAACTTTTTTTGGATGCTCAGCTTTTATTGATGTGCAAGATCTTTTTTATAAATTAAGGGTATTAAAGTTTTGTCCTACATTTTCCAAATATCCTTTCCTAATTTTTTTCATCAGGGTTTATTTTTGTTTTTCAATTATTAGGGAGTAATTTGTTTCTCCCTAATAAAAGTGCTTTTTACTTTTCATGCAGTCACATCTGTTAATCTCTCTGCCTCTTTTTCCTCTTGATTTCTGCCTTGGGGCTGTGCTTAGACAGCAATTGCATATTTGCTTTTATAGTGTTCCAACACTTGTTTCTTTTCCTAACACCATAATCCTCAGACCATGTAGAGTGTACTTCATGTAGGGACCCAGCTCTGCTTTGTCCCAGCATCAGGATGGCCCAATGTGACCCAAGGTGTCCCGTGGCCTTTGGAGGGTCCCCTGCCTGCTCCTTCATGGGCAGCGGCCCCCCATGCCTCACTCATGCTTCTCTCTCTCCCTAGGCACGTGCATCCAGCTGCGGCCGCCCCCGCAGGGCACCTTCCAAGTCCTCCGTGGCAATGGCTCTTCTGTGGGGACTTTGCTTGTGTTCCACTGCCCCTCTGGCCACCAGATGGTGGGGTCCGGTCTCCTCACCTGCGCCTGGAAGGGGAATCTCGCCGAGTGGTCTTCAGGGACCCCCATGTGCAAGTGTAAGGCCCCCTCTGTCCTGAGCTGCCCCAGCTCTGCAGCTGCAGAGGTGGAAGATTGGCCCAAAATCCCATCATGTGGGTGGCGTGGGTGTCCACTCACAGGCTGGACCAGTGTTTAGGGTCCTGCTCCCAATGCATGACATTGGCCGTTGGCCCCTCGGAACTCCACATCTGCAGCGTTGGCTCATGTCCTTAGCAGTGGGCTTCTAATCCTGGCTCTGCCACTGCCCCTGCCCCTCAATGCCGAAAGGTTATTTGTGCTGTCTGAGCTGGTGCTTTGTGATCTAAGTGGGAATCTATTAACTTCCTTCCTTCCTTCCTTTCTTGTGGTAAACCTCGATAGGGTATTTGGTGTGCCAAGAATTCTAGGTAATAGGGACACAGAGTGCCATGATGTGCTTGGCCCCAGAGCTCTCAGTCTCGGGGAGGAGACGGTTTTCTAGTTTTCTGGTTGTGTTTGTTGTAAGGGTGTTGAAGGGTCGATGAGATAGTCCCTATTGAGTGCCCGGCATGGCATTTTCCGAAGTGAAGCCATGTGTAGTATGTTAATGTGTTTTGTGCATAAAAAGGACTGCAGAGTCAATATAGTTTGGCAAATGCTGGGTTTATATGCTGCAGGACTTCTCAGAGCCTTTAAAATGACCATGTGCTGGGTAAATCTCTGAGAATGAAGTTTCTATTAGGTTTAGATTCCAAGAGGCTGAAAACCCAAAATAAAGGGTTAACCAAAATGGAGCTTTAATCCCCCAGATGGGTAGCCAGGCTCATGTGGTGCTCCATGGCGATGGGACCCAGGCCCCTTCCCTGTCGTGGCTCTGTTGGTTGTGGCCTCAACATCATGATCCAAAATGGCAGCAGCTGTGTTCCAGGCAGTTATTATGGGATGAGGGGGTCCGTAGGGCCAAAGGGCACATCCCAGTTTCTCAGGAGCATTCTTAAAAGTTGTCCCACTTCCTTTCCCCTTATCCGCCATTGGCCAGAACATGGCCGTGTGACCACTGGACAGTGTCTTGGTTCTGATGACCAGTATCCAGCCAGGAAGTGGGGGAAATCGGGTTGAGGGACATGCTGTGTGGGGAGAGGTGTTTCTCAAATTAGGATCCCAGGGCCTTTTTTCCCAGAACCTCCCTTGGAATCTGATGTAGGTAGCTCTTAGCACATAGCTGAGGTCCCATGGCTGATATGTGACAAGTCAGGCATTTTCCTTGCTTTTGCGCCTTCCTGGAAAGTGACCTGAGAAGGCATTTAGGGCCCTGAAGGGTTTTGCCAGCTTGAGGCATTGTGAAAACTCAGACCATGGCCTAGGCAAGTCCTCATCAAAACCGTGTCTACTGTCATGTGCTCTATGTGGCCTACCCTTCCTCCACTCCTCAGTCATGAGTCCAGTGGGTGGGAGCCAGGGAGGCCATCATTGTGAACTCCCTATCAGAGCTTCTCCAATTTGCCGCTCTGCAAACTCCTACACTGCCTGCAAAACCCCACCCAAATGCCTGCTGCTTGGGGATGTGTCTTCTCTGATAGCCCCACCCCTAAAAACACTTTGCATAGACCTTGCCTCAGCCACCAGTGCCTCACTTCCCCCAGATAACGGAAGGCTTACGGAGGGCCCTTTCCACTCCTGGGCCCCAGCCCCCACCCACCCCCAGGCCTGGCAGGTCTGGACAAGCCAACCCAGGAGCTGGTGGCTGTCTCCCCCACAGCTGTGCCACCACACGAGACCTTCGGCTTCAAGGTGGCGGTGATTGCTTCCATTGTGAGCTGCGCCGTCATCCTGCTCATGTCTGTGGCCTTCCTCACCTGCTGCCTCCTCAAGTGCGTGAAGAGGAGCGAGCAGCAGCGCTCCGACAGGGACAGGTACAGTGGCTGCGTGGTCTCAGGGTCCTCCTGTGGCCTGGAATCCTGACCACCCCGCACCTGCCACAGCTGCTCTGGCTCGTGTCTGAGGGTCCCTGGGCTGCCCTGGCTAATAAGGGAATCATCATACCAAGTACCGCCTGGCCCACAAGGCGGCCATGTGGAGCCTTGCAGCTGTGGGTGCAGCGGGGCACAAGGGCTCCCTTGGTCCTGCCCGTGTGGTCTTTCTCAGGCTGGCCCTTGGGCACACGGATTTTCTATTAAACCTGCGTACACACGAAATGCATCCCGTGTCAGTGGCCTTCAGAGCTGCCGTGGATGTCCTCAGACCCGAAGGGGTGACACTCGCCATAGACCGAGCACTGGTTCACTACAGCCCACAGGCCAAGTCTGGCCTGCCACTGGGTTCATTCCCCACAGTAATCTATTCTTTTTTTGTTGTTTGTATTTTTGTATTGTGGCAAAATACACATAACATAATATTTACCATCTTAGCCATCTTTAAGAGTACAGTTCAGTGACGTAAATTACATTGACAGTGTGTGCAACTGTCAGTACCACCATCGCTAGAACTTTCCACCGCCTGTTTTTGTACGTATACTGTGCTCAACCTCTGCTGTTGCCAGGCTGCCTTCCAGCCACCACGGCAGAGTTGAGTTGCGGGAGGAGCTCTCTGGCCTGCAACACCTGAAGTGTCCGCTGTCCGGCTCTCCAGAGGTTTGTTGCTCGGCCCAGCACCTGCAGACAGTGCCCTGGGCTTGGTGGAGCATGCGTGCTGCCCTGTGCCACCATTGGGGACATGTGCACGCTCAATGTCCTTTATCTGCACTCTCTCCTCCAGGACAGCCCAGCTGTGGTACCAGCTGAGAGGCGAGGACTTGGAGACGGTGCAGGCTGCCTACCTGGGCCTCAAGGGCCTCAATACCAACAACAGCAGCAGCAGCAGCAGCAGCAGCAGCAGCAGCAGCAGCAGCAGCAGCAGCAGCAGCCCTGGGAGCCGGCCCAGCCAGGCGCATGACAACCACGCCTTCACCACGTGGGCAGGATTGGGGCTGGGGGCGGGGTGCAACTTACTCAGGACCTGGGGCACCTGCTGCCCCCACATTCATGGGGCCTCAACTCCCAACCCTAAAACAAGAGGCTGGTGGTCCTTCTAGCACTGTCCTGCCCCCTCCTACCCCCACTGTTTTTATCTTGAAAATTCAAAGCTACAGGGAAGCTGAAGGTTCCAAACACCCGTGTCTGCCACGGCTACCTCTATCCCTCCTCCCTTTCTCTCTCTCTCTCTCTCAGGGCACACACATATTGTATTTTTCCTGAACCAGCACAGGATGTTGTTTTTCTGACTCCAGAAATCTGGTCCTGCCCGCATGAGGCCTGTAGAGTAGAGAGCACCTCCCAGTGTTGTCATCACCAGCCGCACCCGCCCTGTGGTCCAGGGTCATGTGCAGCACTCGGCCACCAGGGCTCTGGGCTCCTTAGCTGGGATGAGCTTGCTGTTCTTTGTAGCATGGCCTTCTGAGGGCTGTGGGCCAGGAGACCCCCATCTAGATCTGTCTGGTGTTTCCACATAACCGTGCCAGGTTGTGCATGTCTGGTGTGGGGACTGCGGGTGTAGATCATAGACGTGAGCCAGGCTGCCCCTATGGGCAATGCCAACTGGGGTCTCTTGGCTGAGGCGAGTTCCCCAGATCCCTCCACTGTCAGGGCATGAAAAAGAGGCTCTGCTAGGGTCCCTCTGCTGCCCCAGTGACCTCTGACCCATGGCCTCAGCATCCAGGGTTGATCCTGCTGGATCTACTATTGCCTGGGTGTTACAGAACGGTGACCTTGTCGATTCTGTTGCAATTTGACATTCCTTTAACAAGGAATGAGGATGAGCTCTTTGTTTTTTTCTTTTCTTTCCATTTTGTTTTGTTGTTTTAGTATCACTAGGGACTTATGAATATTCTTTTCTAAAACTTTTATTGTGGGAAAATCTCACAAATACACAAAAGTAGAACAGTGTTACAGATCTCCCGTCCCGCCTCCCATCTTCCGCAGTTACCAGCTCGACCAAGTTGTGTCATCTGTGCCCCTGCCCTGCGTGATTTCCAAGCATGCTTTCTGTGGGCTGCAGTTGTTCTTTTGCAGCGGGAGCCCTGCCAGGCTGTGCTGATACATCCGTGTCGTTCTTTGAGCACTTCCTGCCTTGCACAAGACGTTCCCAGCCCATTGTGTGCATCCCTGCATGGCCCTGGAGTCGGCCACTGCCCAGGAGCTCAGTTCCTCTGGGAGAACAGCGCCAGACTCGGGTTGGGTGCCAAGGTGGCATCACTGAGGTTGAGGCTTCTGTCCATGCATACAGAGCCTTCCAAGGCAGCCAAGCTCTTGCTCCCAGCCCTCATGGCTTCATCATGTGGCTGTAACAGCTCCAAACTTCAGTTTCCTCACCTGTCACATGAGATCACAGTGATGCCCCCCTCCCCATGCTGTTGAGGTTACCTGAGTTCAAGTATGTGCCCCTGGCCCCGGCCCATGGTGACAGCTCAGTGAATACTGACTGTTACTGTCATTATTGCTCCTGTCCTTGTGCAGATGAGGAAACTGAGGCACAGGAGGTGGTGACCTATGTGGTCCTGTGTTGCACACTATATCTGCGGGGAAGGAATCCACTTTCCCATCTCCCTCAAGCTTCGGGAGCATGTAAAGTCATTGAGGCCATGGCAGAAACGCTCTTCCACATAACAACATGTTCCTGTTTACCATGGTGGTCTCTCTGAATAGCTACCCATTGTTCCAAATGCTCCAATATCCCTTGGACCCCACTGCCCCCACCGCCCCAACCTGCTGACAGGTCAGGTTGTGGTAAATGTCTTCGTACTTAGCACTCTTTTTTTTTCAAGATGACATCTCAGCAGTGATCCTAGGAACAAACTGTAGGCCAAATAGTCTGGATATTTTTATTACCAAATTCTTTCTCCAGGAGCTCCAGTGCAAGTTCCTTCAGCTATTTTTACAACTGCATAATCACTGAGTGCTAATGATTTCTTTTCTGCTGCTGACTTAAGCAGGTGTAAGCTACACAGGTTGTTTTTCTTGGCATGTCTTTGATGAACGCTGAGGAGTGTTTTCTCCAAACCTTGGCTCACAGTGCATTGCTGGTATTACTCCTTTGTTCTCTCTGATGGATTATCCACTATGTTTTTCTCAGGAATACCAGGGCTCTGTGTGTGTTACGGGAGGGAGCCTGACCTGCCAATTGGCTGCAAGTGTTTTTATCAGGTTCCTTTCCTTTTTATTTTAGCTTTGTTGGGGCTGTTCTGGCTAATGCATTTCCTTTCTATAGTCAGATTTCCTAGGCTGGTTTCAGAGCTTCTCTGTGGTGCCCACCCTGTGACACTCCCTCCCCATTACAGAAACTGTGACCAGATCATCCTCTGTCATAATTAGGAAAAGCGCCTAACGTATGGGGGGAGGACTGCCACCTCTCACAGTGACATGGTGTCCTGGTAAAGGGCAGCTGCTGTGGTTGCTGCTACTGCTGCAGGGGCTTCACTGGCTGGAGCCTGAGGCTGAGGGGCTCCCAGGGGTGCTGCCTGGGGTCACACGTCTGCCATGTCCCTGCACCACAGACACCGGCTGTTAGAGCTCCAGGACGCACACTGTGGATGGTCAGACGCACACGCTGTACCCACAGGTGGTACAGATCTGCGGAGGGAACTGTGTTTACCTCCCTGAGGGAGTTGGGGGGCAGTGCACTTGGGGCAGAGGCCTTCTTCCCCTCAGCTCTGCCACAACAGGATCCCAAGCGCTCAGCCCAGCTTGATGGGACTCAGAGAGGGCAGCTCCCACCCGGGCTGCACAGCAGCTGCAGTCAGAGTCCCCTGCTCTGGGCCTCTGGCTCCCAGACAGAGTCTTCTGGATGTGCCTGTCCTGGGGCCCAGGCTGCCCGATTGGTAGTAACTTGCCTTTAGCAAGGCTGGGTCTGCCCCTTAACCTTGCTTTTTTAAAACATTTCCCAGCACTTGCAATGTGCCAGGCATGGTCCTAAACTCTTCTAAATACTAACTCTTAACCTGAAGGGATGGGTGCTGCTTTCATCTCCCTTTACTGGTAAAGAACCAGATAGGTTCAGAAACTCATCCAGAATCACACACAACTCGTCAGCGTGAAGCTGGGCTTAGACTCAGGCTCCAAAGTCCACATACTTCCCACTAAGCTACCTTTGCTTTCCATTAATTCATTCATTCATTCACTTGTTCATTGACCCAACACATATTTCTTAATTCCTACTACTTCCTAGAGTTCTTCTGAGAATTAGGTGTGGGTGGAAGCAGTGATCTGGGAAGGCTTCATGGAAGAGGTGATGTGTGAAGTGAACAGACTGGGAGAGCCTGCATTGAGGGGAAGGAGAGAAACAGCACCTTAGGGGAGTGGGCAGCATGCAGAGGGCTGGAGGCCAGAGCAGCCGGGCAGCCTCTATGGAGCAGAGGCCAGTGTGTGGAGGCCAGAGGTGGGGCGGGGCCTGACTGACGGGGGTGGGGCCAGCATCTGATCAGACTGGAGAATGGGTTGGTTTGTGTTTTGGGGATTGGGGGAGCCAAAGGGTACTGAGATGTAGAAGGTGGGTGGTCCAACTCCAGGCCACCACAGAGGATAGGCTGGCAGGAAGGAAGGTGTTCTCCCGCTGGTGTTCCTGGTTCCCAGTGTCCCTTCAATGCCTAGGACATCCCAAGGCCCTGGACAGGCAGCCACACACTCTGAATAAGCCCCAGAAAGCCCCTTCTCACCCCTTAGTAAGGTGAGCGTCCAGCCCCTGGGCCAACCCCTGGTTGTGTGTGTGAGGAAACAGGCCCAGTTAGTGACAGGGCCCAGGAGGAAGATGTAGTGGCCTCTGTGAGCCCCAAGGCCCAGGACTACTCTTGGCAGGAAGAAATGGGGCTCCCCAGCTCTCAGGGCAGTGGTCTGCCCCAGGTCCACTGAAGGCCTGGGGCCTGAGCACTGGGGAAGGCGTGGAATTGGGGTTAAACCCTGGCTTCACTCTCACCCTACTTGTGCCTCCTCTTCCCACAGAGACCATGGCGAGAACACTAGAGAGCTGGCCGGCATGGACAAGGACCCCTGGACCCCCGGTCCTGGTGCTCTGGGCCCCAGTGGCCCCTCCAGCTCACCCCAGGCCAAGGTGATGGTGCACACAGTGAACCCAGGGCAGACCCTGCCTGCCTCAACTGGCCACAAAAAACCCAGACAGCTCAAGGCGTACATTCCTGGGTGGACTGAACAAACAAGGCCTGTGCCCGGCCTCCACACTGGGAGGGCCACGCTGACCCTACCAGCTGGTCATGTGCAACCTAACCTGTATCCAGCTCAAGACTGGTCGATGAAATCAACTTCCACGTGTAGGGAACCCTCTGGGGGCCGAGCTGCCAAAGGCTGGTGACCACAGCAGGGAGTGTTCTTTCTCAAAGGATCCTGGCCATAGCAGTTTTATAGTTATGGCTTACTTGAAACTGCTGCTGAGGTTAATATACCAGCTTCAGCCTCCCTTTGACCAGGGTTCCTTTAAAGAGACTGGGAGATGTTTTAAGCAAGTCTAGTTTGGCATAGCAGGATGAGAAAATCACAATAAACTTCTTTGCAGCACCTACAGGTGGCTGCCTTAGCATCTTCTTGCGCAGGATGTGCTGCTTCCAAGCAGGACCCACTGAGGGGTCTGCATTCATTGTAGGGTGCACTTGAGGGGTGCGAAATAAAACTAAATAATTATTTCTAATCCTGAAAAATACAAAGGTAAAAAATAACTGTCCAAATTTTCAATCCCTATATAACAAAACCTCAAAGTAGTGGCATAAAACTACAGTAATTTATTCTCACCTTTAAATGCTCAGGGCTTGCCATAGCTCAGCTGGGCACTTCTTACTTGGAGTCTCCTGTGGTGGTTGCAGTCAGTCGGCCAGCACTGGGGTCGTATTGAACACTGGGTCACTCCCAGATCTGGGTTTGCTGCTGGCTGTCAGCACAGACCTTGTGAGGTGTTGGCCAGAACACCCCCACGTGGCTGCCTCGTTGGCCAGGGCTTCCTCACAACACGGCCACAGTTTCCAAGAAGAGAGTCGCGGTGTGAGCAGCAGGTGGCCTTTCAAGTCCTGGACTCAGAAGTCACTCTGTGTCTATTTATTAGGTGTGAAGGCTGCCCTGCAGTCACGGGGAGGAGAGCTGGACTCCACTGTGGGACGAGTACTAAAGAATTGGCAGACACACTTTAAAACGATCACCTTTAACCCAGGAACTTGCCAAAGCAATTTTACAAAAGGTGACCCCATTTCTTAGCCTCCAGCCTCCCTCCCAGAGGGAGCGGGTTGTACAGCAGACACCTGTGTACACACACATGCCTGATGCAGACGCGGTTCGAGACTGTGCCTGCTGCTGCACCGCTCCTTGGTTTTCATTTAAGATGCGCGCTCAGTTCATTCTGTAGCTCCGGGCTCCAGGCTCCGGGCCCCACGTTTGTCCTGGGCCAGTTAAAAATATACCTGCAGACTCCCACAATTTGGGGTGTGACCTGTCTGTCCATTGAGAAAAGTCGACCTTGCGCTGCTTCCTGCACAGAGGCCCACAGCCACATGGGGTCCACGTGCTGCAGAGGAGCCGGCGGTCAGGAGGAAGCCTGAGCAGCTGCCCACGCCCCGCGCTGCCCCTTGCCCACTGAAGCCACACTTGTTGAGCTTTAGTGTCACTTAAACTGACTGCTCTCTTGTTATGGTTGCACAGAACAGACCATCTAATGGACGTCCCATGATATGTGATAAATCCCCAACTGAAGAATGCTCGTGTGGTTTCACGTTTTTTGGCTGTCACATTTGTGGAAACCTTGGTACCGATACTGATGTCCTACGTGTTCTGGGGGGGCTGTTTCTGTTGGGTAGATTCCCAGAGTGGGATTGTGAGGCCAGAGTGTGTGCTTGGTGGTCTTCACACCGTGCTTGGGGCATCTCGGGGCGCTGTGGAGCACACTGCGGGACACTGAGATCCAGTCCTCGCCAGGGCAGAGTGACTGTCGTCTGCTGGGGTATCTGGCATGTTCCTGAATGCTCTCCCCAGCTTTTACAGGAGTAGAAAGCGGCGCCCCTGGGCCACGTGCCTTGAGGGTCCTGTGGCTCCACTGCAGGTCAGGGACAGGTGGGGGCACCCAGGCCCACCCACTCTTGCTGACCTGGACACAGGGTGATGGTGATTCATGTTGTAGGGGTCAGAAAATCCTTGCTCCTTACAGGACTCCAGCAGCCCCAGCCATACAGAGCGATGACAAAGTGCTCTGGGTCCTTGTTCTAAGCTCCAGACCTCCCCAACCCCCAAGCCCTCTCCACTCCCCTGATTCCCATTGGGGTGAGGTGGGAGCCAAGCAGAGGGAGGCTATAGACCAGCCACTGTGCGGGGCAGGTTGGGGCCTGAGCTAGAGGGTTCGAGAGGCCTGCCTTTGGGGGCATGTGAAGGGAAATGGGTGCTCTGTTCCCAAGTGGCTGACCCTGGGCTGCTGGAGGAGATGACAGGAGAATTTTGTTGAAGGGCTCCAGCTTCCAGTAACTGAGAATTCCAGAAATGGCTGTCCACATGGCCATGCCATGGCAGGGGAATGACTGGCCTGGCAGGGTAGAGCCATTGTCCAGGAGAGCGGCAGGGCATGAGCCCCTTGCAGAGTAACACACTGGACCCTCCAAATCTGCACCATGGACAGGGGCTTCTCAGCTAGACTGGGAGACACCTCAGCCTCAGATCAGAGAGCCAAGTCCTCCTGTGGGCATTGTCAGAGCTGTAGGGCTCAGCCCCAGGTGACAAGATGGGGAGGAATTGGTCCCAAATCCTCCCCTAAAAAACCCTAGAGGCCCAATTCCCACTAGAGCTGGGAACAGAGAAGAGGGACCACTTCCCGCACCCAGCTCGTGCCCACTGAAGGCCTTAGTACATGCTGTTCCCTCCACCTGGACACTTGGCCCTTGCTGGCCACATGACCCCCTCCCACACTTACCTTCCCAGCTCAGAAAACAGTGACTTCTGTTATATCCATCAGATCAGCAAGGGTACGCTGCAGAAACACACACACACCCGGATCTCAGGGCTCAAACCACCGAGTTTATTTCCTGGTCACACTGTGTGTTACACTTCCCTCTGTGCAACTGAGACGAAAAAAAGAGAAAGAAAGAATTCACTCAAGGTAACATGAGTGAGGCCAGGAGGGACTGCCGCCCATCAGGGGAGGAGCAGCGATTCAAAGTCTGCCATTCTTTTTATTGACAAGCAAGGAAGTTCCAAAAGAAAAATCAGTTGATTCAATCATCAAAGAAGGACATAAAAACAGGCAGTGTAAAACTAGTGACAGCAGTAAATTAACAATGTAACATTCCAGAATGCAATTTGTAAAAAGCTAAGTCCATCCACCACCAACAAACCGCTTACCCTTACTACACATACTTGCTACATACTTTTCCACATACTTGCTACAGCAATTTCCTTAGCATATTTAAGCAGTTTCCTTAACATATCTTAAGAACCATCAGTAGGTTAGTCAATAGTCATTCAAGCCGGAGTCAAACCAGCAACCTAAAACAGTCAAAGTACACAATCCCATCCCTAAAGAGTGATTAGAATTGATTAGATGGCTTTTGCCAAACTTACCTGTGGACTTTCATCCCCTTTTGGCTCATTTATGCATTACCTAAAAATCCTATTCTAAGATCAAAGGAGAATCAAGATTTCTAACCCACTACAACTGTGTCCAGCTAGACTGGCAGGGACTCTGCTCAGTGGAGTCACCAGGGCCCCAGCTGGTGGAGCAGCCCCCATTCCAACACAGTTGTCCACAATCTCCAGGGCAGGGGAAGGAGATGCCAGAGGGGCTTGCACCAGCAAAAAAACGCTCTGGCCTGGAGGGAACAGACATCACTCTTGTTCATGAAGCGTTGACCGGGTAAGCATGTGACCCCACCCAGCCACAAAGGCTCCAGGAGGGTCACTCCTCCAGGTGTGCAAAAGGAGAAGAAAAGCAGACAGCATGAGCAGCACCCAGGCAGAGACCGTGTCCTCCTTGTTGCCCCAAGTCCTCTGAGGTCTGATTCAACTGTTTTTCATAGCTGGTGTTGGGGAGACCCATGGTTTTCAGATGATATGAAAGCTGAGTTATCAAAGAAACATGAGTCAGCCTTACGTACTAGAATGGTGCCAATCTAATACCAGAAGTGGCTAAAAAGTTATAGAACTGGGTTAAGATGTCACAAAGGAGAGACATCATTATTCACTGGAATATCCGCCACTTGGGGAAAAACTTGTCTCGTGAGTCGATTCAACAGTTTAGTTACCTAGGTATCTCATTTTCCTATTGCTGTTCAGTGAGTCACCCCAAAACTCAGTGGCTTAAAACAACAGCAGAAGCCACCATGTTATCATTCCCTCTCGTGGTTCTGTGCGCTCGCTGGGCTCAGCTCGGTGATTTTTGTTTGAACTCACATGCGATTGCAGTTACGTAGTGGCCAGGGCAAATCTTCCTGAGGTGTCTTCACTTGCACGTCTGGCAGTTGACACAAGCTGCTGTCTGGGACCTTAGCTGGGCTCTCAGTTGAAACACCGCATGGCCTGAGTTTCCTTCCAGCACCGCGGCTGGGTTTCAAGAGTAAGCTTCCCAAGAGATGGAAGTGGGAGCTGTCAGTGCCTTAAGGCCTAGGCCCGGAACAATATTCTACTGGCCAAGCAGTCACACAGCTCAGATTTGGGTGCCCTCAGACTTCTTGAATTCAGCGTGTTCAGAGAAGAACCTTGAGTCTCCCCCTCCTGCCCTCAGGCCATAACCCCATGCCCTTCCCTTTCTGTGAGACCCACATCCAATCCTTCCTAAGTCTGTCGGATCACCCTCAAAATTCATCCAGAATCTACCCTTTCTCCCACCTGGGCAACCACCATGCTGGTTTCAGCCTCCTCTCCCTGGACCATTGAAGTAGCCTCTTCATGGTCACCCTGCCTCCAGCCAAGCCCCCCAGAGTCGATTTCCACACAGCTGCCAGAGGGTTTGATTTTCACTGTGCTAAAATAGACATGACATGAAATTTACTGTTTTAACCATTTACAGTGTAAGAGCTCTGTGGCGTTATGTACAATCACATTGCTGCGCACCACCCACCACTGCCCGTCTCCAGAACTTTTTTTTATCTTCCCGAGCTGAAACTCTGTCCCCATTAAACACTAACCCCCCATTCCTCCCTCCCCCGGCCCCTGGCAGCCATAATTCAAGGTTCTGTTACGATTAATTTGACTATATAATATATATATATATATGATTATATGATTATATTTGATTATATTTATATATATATTATAAATATATATAATATTTGTCCTTTTGTGACTGGCTTTTGCTGTGTTTTCAAGTTTCATCCATGTTGTAGCATGTGTCAGAATTCTCTTCCTTTCTAAGGCTGAGTAATATTTCATTGTGTGTACATAACACATTTTGTTTATCCATTCATCCCTTGATGGACACTTGGGTTGTTTCCACCTTTTGGCTATAATGCTGCTATAAACATCTGTATACAAAAATCTCTGAGACTGCTTTCAATTCTTTCATGTATACAGATGTTGTTAAAAATATGTAAATCAGAGCAGATCACCATGCCCTTCTGCAAGTTCTGACCCTGATGGTGGGCTCCCAGCTGCCTGGCCTGCAGCAACCCTGCATGATTTGCCCCTCACCTCCCAACCTCACTTTGTTTTATTGGCCCCTGTGATCACTCCACTCCAGCCACACTGGCTGTCCCTCAAGCACAGAAGGGTCATTTCTGCTTCAGGTCTCCTGCATGTGCTGTTTCCTCTAGAACACTCTTCCCAGCTATCATGTAGCTCCCTCACTTCAGCCTGCCTCTGCTCAAATGTCTAGCATGTTAGTTACATATTGCCACGTAACTGATAGCTCCAAAACATAGTAGCTCAAAAACTACAATCATCATTTACTGTCTTCCACAGTTTTGATGGGTCTGGAATTTGGGCTCCACAGGGTAGTTCTGGTCAGGGTTTCTCCTGACACTGCAGCCAGAGGTCAACCATGACTGCGATTTCATCTGAAGTCTTGACTGGGGCTGAGAATCCACTTCCAAGGTGATTCACTCACAGCAAGTTGGTGCCAGCTGTTGGCTGGATGCCTCATTTCCTCCTTACACTTGGCTCTCCACAGAGCTGCTTGAGCATCCTCACAACATGGCAGCTGGCTATCCCAAGGCACAAGGCCACAATGCCTTCCATGATTCAGCCTCAGAAGTCACACACCATCACCTCTGCCACACTTCACTGGTCACATACCAGCCTGGTTCATGCAAGGGCTTGACTAGGATGTGAGGATCACTGGGGCCATCTTGGAGGCTGGTGACCTCACCAGGAATCCTCAGTTCTTACTCTGCCTGACTGTCCGTGATAGCACTTATTAGAACCTACACATAGACATGTGCTATGGATTGATCGAATTGTGTCCCCCAAAGTCTATATATTATATTAGAAGCTTAATTCCCACCATAACTGTTGAGGGTGGGAAATCCTATTATGGTCATTGAAAGGTGGGTCCTTGAAGGAGTAATTAAGTTAATGGTTTAACGGTGGTCAGGGGCATGGTTCTGAAGGCTTTAAAAGGACAGCACGTGAGAGTTTCTCTCTTCCTACGCTGCCATTTTCTGCCGTGTGAGGCCCCAGCATTGCTATAAAACCACCAAAGACAACCCTCACCATCTGTGTTCCCTGGACTTTGGTTTCCCACCTCAGAAACTGTAAGCAATAAATTTCATTTTCTTATAAATTACTACTTCCAGGTGTTTTATTATAAGCAACAGAAAGGGACTAATACAACATCTGTTTGTGTCCTCCAGTAATGGAGGAGCCCCATGGGTGCAGGGCTTCCTCTGCCTTCCCTGTGATCTGGCTCTGGGTTGGGCACACGTTTAGGAGACATTTGTTGAATGAATTACTGAGTGAATGGATGAACGAATGGTACCCCTGCTCATGTGAGGATGTGGGAAGAAAATGTCATTGCCTCTTCTCAGTGTTCAGGCCCCTCACTGCCCAACATTGCCCCTTTGCAGAATGAAGGTCAGTTCCAGCCATGCAGGCCTCCTGCACCCTACAGGGGTCATATAGCTCCTGCCCCTAGCCTGGGAACACCCTGTGTTCAGCCTCAGCCTCTCAGGGAGACTACCTGGGCCCCAATATCCTCTTACAGCCCCTGTCCTTGCCCTCCAGTCCCTCACCCCAGTTGTCAACATTAATTCATTTGCATTCATCAAGTGCCAACTGCATGCTGGCCCTTGTGGTATGAATGCTGCCACAGAGACTGTGGGAAACCATCATCAGGCAGTGATAGCACTCTGAAGAACAGAGACTTGGAGGGCACAGAGTAAGTAACATGGAGCAGAGCCTGAGAGGAGAGAGGATGTGAGGTGGGGAGTCGGGAGAAGCGTTCCAGTAGGGGGCACAGCATACACAAAGGTGGGATGGCAGAGGTGGCTGCTGGGGGAACAGGAAGGATGTGAGGTGGGGAGAACAGTCGGACTCAGGGTGGGTTATGGCCCTTGTGGCTGCTGCGTGGGGATAGGGCAGGGGGCCAGTGAGGAGGTGGCTGCCACCTTCCAGGCAAGAGATGATGGGATGGTGGGCACAGAGGTGGGAGCAGGGCTGGATGTGGGATGTACTCGGAAGGGAGAGCCAACAGGTGGGGGCAGGGCAGGTGAGCAGAAGCCTCAGTAAGGAAGGGGCTGCCCCTGTGAAAATAAGAACCCACGTGGGAATGAGCCTTCCTTATGTAACTTTAAAATGGTGTTTATTTTCTGATCTGCTAAAGCATGTCATGGTAATAAAATTCAAAAGATGCAAAAGACAGAGATGGAGACAGTTGGGAGGTGTGGGGAGGGTGTCAGGGCTGGGATATCTGATGCTGACAAAGATCCTCTGCTTGACCAAACTTTAGTCAGCTCCTCAACCTCCCCGTAGCCCATCCGTGCACTTCCTTGCATGGTCCAGTTTTAACAAGAACCCTGCTCAGCCAGCGCAGCAAGAGCCCCCCACCCTCGGTATCTGATCGCTCCGTACCTGATCAGGCTCTTCCTCCTACACCATCCCCAGGTGATGTCTGATCGCCCTGGCTGCCTTCAGCAGGGATCCCCTTAGCACTGTTTAGCCTGAATCCTCCTGCATTCAATTGTTTCTGTTGCTTAAAACAGAATAACTGAAACTGGGTAATTTATAAAAAACTAAAATTTATTTCTCACAGGTCAGAGGTTGGAAAGTCCACAGACCAAGGGGCACATCTGGTGAGGGCCGTTTTGGTGGGTAGTGACTCTCTGCAGCGTTGCAGGGTATCACATGGTGAATGGCTTCAGCAAGAGAGAGCTAAGCATCTCACTCACTCTCGTAAATCCATCAGAACCACGCCCATTACTCCATGAATGGGTCAATCCATTCACAAGGGGACAGTCCTCATGATCTAATCACCTCTTAAAGGCTCCACCTTTCAATTATCATAATAGGATCTCCCATCCTCTTCACACTGTCACAGTGCAGTTTAAGTTTCTAATACATGAAACTTTGGGGGACACATCCAACCCATAGCACCCGCTTATCTCTAATGTCAACTCTTAGTAATTTTCCATTCACTGACCTCCACCCTGCTCCTTGGCTATAAATTCCCACTTGTCCTTGCTGTATTCAGAGTTGAGTTCAGTTCTATACTGAGGTCTCTTTTCCCCTACCGCAATAGACCTGAATAAAATCTGTTTTTACCAGAGTAACTTCCGTCCAGTTCTATTTTTTCTTTGATGATGTATGAGGTCAGGGCTTCCAGTCATTCTCCAGGGGTTGGGGACAACCACAGTTGGTACCCCTGAAGTCTGCACAGGGTGATCCAGGCCCCTCCACTGTGTGAAACACACAGTACTCAAGGAGCCAATGAGGGTCCCCAGGCCCCTGGCCCCCCACATCCTAGGAGCTTACTTTCCATTCGGGTTCCATGCAGCTGCAGCAGGAGCTGCCCAGAAGAGAGGATGCATGTGCTGTTCCCTCCTCCCAAGGAGTGCCCGCTGGCTTGCAGCTCCCCACCCCCAGTAGGCATCCTGGCTCATAGCCCCCTCACTGCTCTGCACCCATGGCTGTCACTCCCTGGGTGCAGGTCTTCTGTACCTGCCAACCCCTAGGGCACATCCCACGGGGCGTGGAGCAAGGAGTCCATGAGCGCAAACCCTAAGGAGTCCTTGGAGCAAATCCTGCACCCAAACCCTAAGGCAGCCAAGGAGCCTGCACATGGGAGAGCATGTCCTGGCTGTTAGACCTTGGGCGAGGAACTCCGCTCTCTGAGCCTCAGTTTCCTGGTCCGTTATATGGCCAGGTGTGGTCCTGGGGACGTAGGAATGGATGCAAAGGAGGAATGATGGTCTCCCTCTAAGGGACTGGGGTCAGGACTCCCTGAAGGTGGATTGGGGTGAAACGAACCCAGACAGGTAAGTGCTAGACACCACAACAAGGTGTGATGGATATGCAAGAGGCCCTCTGCGGGGAGGCCTACTGTGGGGTCTGCTCCAGGCTCCCTGAGGAGGGGTTCCTGGAGCCCGGAGCCGACCTGGACTTGTGCAGGCACAGGTGAGAGGCCAGGAGGGACCCACAGGCCAGATGAACACCGCCCTCCTGCCTGTGCTGCCCCTCAGCCTGGGCTGGAGCTGGGGCTCAGGGCAGTCACCTGTACGCTGAGCCTGCTCAGCCTCGTGGGGATCCTCAGCGGGGCTCAGCCCGTGTTCAGGGAGAGGGGCGGCTCCTGTCTAGTGACCACCAAAGAGTTTTGGGGCTTCCAGGTGACAATTACACCCATTCTCCGGATTCCCCGTGCGTCCCACCCGTGATGGGAGGTCGTAGCACAGGGGAGAACCGAGGCACAGAGATGGAAGGCACAGGGGCCTCTGGGACTCTTATTGCTGTCCCAAGAAGTGAACTTGGTCCTGCATTCTGGTTCAGGCTCCAGCAACACAAATGAGAACGCGCTAATGGGAACAGCTGGCAGAGGTACAGAAGAAAACGATAAAACCAAAACCCAGTGAGCCATTGCTGGCTGCGAGGGTGCTGCTTTGCCTTCCCTCACGGGTCTCCATTTCTTGGGTTTGCACAATGTGAGGCTAGGGGCTTCCTGCGGTGGGCGCCAGAGATGAAAAGGCAGGCATGTGACGAAGGGGCAGTGAGGGGTTGGAGAGGTTTGCCCAAGGCCACCTATTTTACAATCTGGGAAACTGAGGCTCAGGCGGGCTAAATGACCTCCCTAGTTAGGGTCAAACTGCCAGGCCACTGCCCCCTTTTGCAGATGCGGGACTGAGGACCCCGAGAGGGGGGTGCCCCACCCAAGTCACACCGTTGAGTCCGACCTTTCCCCTGGATTGGGGGAGTGTCACTGTCCCTGCACGGCCTCCTTAGCTGATCCCTGTGGGCTGCTGGACGCCCACCAGCCTTTGGTCCCAGGCCTGGCCCTGTATTCCCCACAGCCTGGGCTGCTACATGACTTTGGGTAAGTCACGTCCGCTCCAGGAGTCTGTTTTCTCTTCCTGGGGGTGGGGCGCCGCGGCACGGGCGGGGTGGCGGACTAGGCCCTGCAGGACCGGGGCCACCTGGATCCCCGCCCGGCTACCAGGATGGGTGTGGCCCGGCGGGGCGGGCCCAGGGAGGCGCGCGTCGGCTTCTCGGGAGGCGGTGCTGGCAGCTGGCCGTGAGTGGGCGGCGGGGCCCGAGTCAGAGGAGCGCTTTAACGCCCTCCCGGGACGTAGCCTACGCCGGCTGGGGCGCGGCCCGGTGACGGACGGAACCCAGGGCTCCTCGCTTCGCGTCCGGCGCTGGCGGGGGCGGGACTCGCGTGGCGCCGTAGCCGACGCCCGCAGGGACTAGGTAGCGTAGGAAAGGGCGGGGCTCGGGGCTCCCGGCGCGACCGCCGCGGAAGACGGCGAGGGGGCGGGGCTCGGGAGGGGCGGGGCCCAGCGAGGAGGGGCGGGGCTCGGGATCCTCGGGCGCCGCGGCCGGCGGCGGGGGCGGGGCCTAGCGGAAAGGGGCGGGCCGAGCCCAGCCCGCGGTCACCGGTCACCGGAGCCGGTGGGCCGGGCGGCGGACGGAGGGGCAGACGGCGGGGCGGCGCCGCGTCTGTCGCCATGACAGGTGGGCGCGGGGCCGAGCCGGGTGGCCGGGTGCTGGCGCGCGTCCTGCCTGTCCAGCCCGGGTCGGGCGCACCAGGCCCAGGGTCCCGCTGCTCGCGTGTGGCCCGCGGGCCGCGTCCCGGCGGTGGGGACAGATGACCTTGGCCCGTCAGATGTCGCTGGTGGTGCGGGTGCAGCCGCGCGCGGTGGCGGGAGTCCCTGGGGTCTCTGCGGGCGGGGCATGGGTGCCGGGGCGGCGCCGGGCGCGGTGGGCGGGGCGCCGGGTGGGGACCCGGGGAGGGCCGCAGGGCAGGAGGCTCGGCCGGTGCGCGCCCGGGGTTGGGGCGGTGGGCAGGGTGGGACTGGGTGTGAGAGGGCAGGAGGTAGGAGAAGCGACACCAGCGAGTATTCACGGCGTCCTGCTGTGATTCTCGCGCGATGTACAACGCTCCATCCTCACCACCACCTCCGAGGACGCGGGACAGGCGATGCAGTCCTGGACAGCGTGTAGTACCCGTGGGACTCTGCAGCGCCTCCCCACTCCCCGGGGACCCACGGATCCCGGCTGCTCCCCTTCCCCCAACAGACCTAGAGGAATGAGACAAAGACTGGACCTCCTAAGGCTGTGTGCTCCACATTGGGTGCCCCCAGCCCAGCCATCCCCTCCACCCCCCAGCCCAGGGCCTCTTCAGCCTGGAACCTGCCCACCTCCCTCCTGATCCCAGCCAAGCAGGGTGACCCTGCTCTGTGGACCTTCCCCTGTTAGAGAAGCCCCATAAGGGTGATGTGCCAGTGAACCCCATGTCAGTGAGGTTGGGGAATGTGGGGACTCCCAGAAGCCACACCTCATTCCTGAGGGTCTCACTCTTCTGCCTTGTGGGGCAGAAGTCACCCAGGGGTGGTCCAGAGCATCAGGGTGGCCCCAGAAATCTCCAGTCAAGCTCCCTGGAGTCTTGGCCTGGGTCCTGCACAACAGTTGTGCACACAAGTTCTCTTGGGCTGGAAACTGGTGACTTCGAGGACACCATGTCAGAAGAGACCTCGGCTGCCACCCGCTCCCTCCAAACACTTACTTGTGGCTGCTGTTTCTGAGCACCTACTGTGCACTGGGCCCTGAATTGGGTGCTTCCTGCCCAGAATGACCATATGGGGACTTGGAATATCCTATCTGTGTTTGGATGAGGAAACAAAGACTCAGATTGGGCAGATGCACCAGGCCACTTGGCCAGTCTCTTAGACAAAAGCGCTGGCCCTCGTGCCTATATCTGCACCCTGCCCAGGCCTCCGATTCCCCACCTCTTTTAGTAAGTTCATCAGGATGTGAGGGCTTCCAGGGAGGCCTGTCCCAGGGGCTGGATGTGGGTGAAGCCTGAGGCAGCACACCCCTGGCCTCACCGTCCAGTGGAGGAGCAGGCAGTCAGGGAAAGCTTCCTGCAGGAGGGGACCCTGGAGCTGGGAGACCACAGCTCAGGCAGGGGCCTCTTAAGGCCCTGTCTGTAGAGCCTTATCTTTAGGAGAGAATGGAAACAGTACACCCTTTCCACGTGCTTTCTCTACTTGCTGGGCCTTTAGATGCCCCTCATTGCCCTTCATTTTCAGGAAAGGGAACTGAGGCCCAGAGAGCCTAGGCATGGGAAGGCCAGATGGGTAGCCCTGCGAGGCTGCAGAACCATAGTCCTGGGCTCACCATTCCCCTGCACCAACTGGGGGCCTGCCTTGAGCCACCCCTCACTGTGAGAGCATGTGTAAGCCGATGCCTACAGAACATGGAGGATGGGTCTGTGTGGGGCAGGGGCTTGACAGGTTACCTGCCTTGTGGTGTGCTGTGGCATGAGTGATCTTAGCAAGGCTGGGTGCCAGCACAAGAGGAGCTTCTGCAAGAGATTGGGAGGGGAGACTGGTGCTCAAGTGTGTAGACCCTGGTGGCGCATGGCCGGAGGAATTCAGGATATCCTCTTGGGGGAAAGACAGTGAGCTGAGCTTGAATTAACCAGGTGGAAACCACAGAAATGGGAATTATCAGGCCAGGTTGGGGTCCACGGCAGTATGGCACGGTTGGGGGCTGCCAGGCAGGAAGCCTCAGGGGTCTGAGGGTGTGAGGCTCTCACAGGGCCTTGAATGCCAGGCTGAGGGCTTGGGTCTGGGCTGTGAAGGAGGTTCAGGTTGGGAGTCTGTGGTCCTGGGGCCAGCTGGGTGGGAAGGGAGGGACGTGGGCTTGGCTAAGGTGTGGGGGTTTCAGCCAGAGCAATCCATCTTCCTTTATCCTGTGATAACAGTTCTGGGACTTGTTTATCAGGACATGGCACTGATGCGGTTTCCTTTTTTGTGACTTTGTGCTTCCGAGTGGCCACCTGTGCGTGGTTTGTGTGCACAGCTCACAAGCAACCACAGGAAGCCCGGAGCAGCACAGCCTGGCCTCAGCCCCTGTGTTGTGCTGCCTGTGCTAGGTGACTCATGGCTCTTGGGCAGCAGAGGCCACGCCTGGCTAGGAGCTCGCTGGGTGGGAGGAGGCCACTATACGGTGCTGGCCACCATCCACCAACAGCCCTCACCCTTGAGCCTTGGACCTATGTCCATTCATTCCAGAACTCTTTAGTGAGTGTCTGCTATGTGCCTGGCCCTATGCACACAGCACAGTGCATACGTGGGAGGCAGCGATGGACAGGACAGTCTGACCTGCCCTTGGTCTGGCAGGGAGCAGACTGATGCAGCTGATTACAGAGTGAATTAGCATGCTAATTAGAGGGGCAGAAAGTCTGGATGTCAGGAGGTAGCTCCCAATGCTGCTGTGCCTGAGTCCTGACCTCAGATCCGTTACTTCTTAGCTGGCTGCAGTCTTGGGCAGGTATCTTATCTTCTCGCTGTGCCTCAGTTTCCCTGTCTGAAAGTGGGGATGATGGTCCTGCTCACAGAGCTGTCGGAAATATGAAGCTTATGAATAAGTATAGAGCCCACAGAATGCCTGGCACATGGATTGCCCTATCAACTTCAGCCAGTATTCATTTTAACTCTCTAATTAGAGAGGCTGCAGGGGCTGGAACCAGACTGCCCAGGTGGGCCTGGCCATGTGGCCTCAGCAGCTCATTGGATGTCCCTATGCTCAGCTTCCTCACCATGATGGGAGCTGCTGACAAGCCATCTTCCACACAGGCTGCTGGGGACTCTGCAGCTGAGGGCTTTGCCAGTATTCCCCGCCCCCAGCTGCCTCCCCATGCAGCCCATGGTGAATGGCCGGGGGCCTCACTGTGGATGTGGTGGGGGGCAGCAGCTAATTCCACAGAGCATAGCTGCTGCCAGGGTTGGAGAATCCAGAAACTACAAGTCCATGTTCTGGGGGAAGAAAGACCAGCCAGGAGGAAGTGGCGACTGAAAAGAGATATGAGGAAGACAGTCGGTTGAGTCCATGCCCTAAGGATGAAACCAGAGGGGGGCCCCACTTCCCTTAACATGATGACCTTATTTTTTTAAAAGTCAACTTTGCTGAGGTATAATTCACTCCCAAGCAAATGCACTCGTTTTTAGTGAATGGTTTGATTAGTTTTGACAAAGATCTATAACCACGTAACTACCATCCCAGGCAGAATCAAGACAGAGCATTTCTATCACTCCGGAAAGTTCCTTTGTGCTCCTCTCAGGTAATCCCACCTCAACCCAGGGGTTGTTTCTGTGACCCCATATTTTCTTTAAAATTTTAACAGTGGAATTTTCCATATAGGATTTCTTTTTAATTAATAAACCTTATTTTTTGGAGCAGTTTTGATTTACAGAAAATTGAGCAGATAGTACAGAGGGGCCCAGGTACTCCCCCACCCTAGAGGCTCCCCTATTGTTAGCATCTTAGGTTGGTCTGCAGCATTTGTTATAACTGAGAAACCAATATTGATACATTATTATTAACTAAAGTCCATAGTTTACATTATGGTTCACTTCTTGTGTTGTACATTCTATGGGTTTTGATAAATGCATAATGTCATGTATGCACCATTATAGTATCATGCAGAGTATTTTCACTGCCCTAAAAATCCCCTGCGCCCCACTTATTCATCCCTCTCTCCTCCTACTCCCTGGCAACCACTGATCTGTTTATTGTCTTCGTGGTTTTGCCTTTTCTGGAATGTTATGTAGCTGGAATCATACAGTGTGTGGCCTTTTCAGACTGGCTTCTTTCACTTAGTAATATGCATTTAGGGTTCCTCCATGTCTTTTCATGGCTTGATAGCTCATTTCTTTTTAGCACTGAACAATATTCATTGTATGGATGAGCCATACAAGCATATTATTTATTCATTTACCTTTTCTTTTGTAGTAAAATATACAGAACATACAATTTACCCTTTTAGCCATTTCAGTGGCATTAAGTCCATTCACAATGTTGTCCAACCTTCACCACTATCAATTTCCAGAACTTTTTCCATCATCCCAAACAGAAACTCTATACCCATTAAACAGTAACTCCTCTGTCCACCTCTGACTCAAGCTCCTGATAACCTCTCCTCTACTTGGTCTCTGTGAATTTGACTACTCTAAGTCCCTCATATAAGTGGAATCGTACAGTATCTGTCCCTGAGTGTCTGATTTATTACACTTAGCATAATGTCCTCAAAGTTCATCTGTATTGTAACATCCACGTATCAAAATTTCACTTTTTTGCAGGGAGGGAGGTGCAGCTGGCCAGTGCGGGGATCCAAACCCTTGACCTTGGTGTTACAACACCGCACTCTAACCAGCTGAGCTAACTGGCCAGCCCCAGGATTTCATTTCTTTATGGCTGAATAATATTTCATTGTATATATGTATATACCACATTTTGATAATTCATTTATCTGGTGATGAACATCTGGGTTATTTCCACCTTTTGGCTGTTTTGAATAACGTTTCTGTGAACACTGGTGTGTGAGTATCTGAGTCCCCGCTTTCACCTGTGTAGGGTATACACGAAGAAGTAGAATTGCTGGATCACGTAAGTCTATGTTTAAGTTTTTGAGGAAGTGCCAGACTGTTTTCCACAATGGCTGCCCCGTTTTACATTTCCTCCAGCATTGCACTAGAGTTCACATTTCTCTATATGCTCACCAACACTTGTTATTTTAATATATAGCGATCCTAATGAATGCGGGTGTTATCTCATTGTGGTTTTGATTTGCATTTCCCTAATGACTGGTGATATTGTGCTTCTGTTCATGTGCTTGTTGACCAATTGTATATCTTCTTTGGAGAAATGTGTATTCAACTTTTTTTTACCCATTTTTGAATTGGGTTGTTTGTATCTTTTGTTGTTGAGTTGTAGGAGTTATTTACATAGTCTGGATTTTAATTCCTTATGAGATATATGCTTCGCAAGTATTTTCTCCCATTTCTGTGAGTTGTCATTTCACTCTCATTTTTTACATTTCTATTTTCACTCAAAATAGGATTTAATTCTGTGCTCTCTTACTCTATCTCATTGGTTTACATGTCTGTTTTTATGCCAGTACTATACCGTTTTGATTACTGTAGTTTTTTAGTAAAATTTGAAATTAAGTGTGAATCCTCCAACTTTGTTCTTCTTTTTAAAGATTGTTTTGGCTATTCAAGTACCTTGAAATTTCATATGAATTTTAGGATGGGTTTTCTGTTACTTCAAAAAACACCATTGGGATTTTGATAGGGATTGCATTGAATCTGTACTGTAGATCACTTTGGATAGTATTGTTATTTATATCAATATTAAGTCTTCTGATCCATGCATATGGGATGACTTTCTTTTTTTCAGGTCTTTTATTTCTTTCAGCAATGTTTTGTAGTTTTCAGAGTAGAAATCTTTTACCGCCTTCATCAAATTTGTTCCTATTTTATTCTTTTCAGTGTTATTGTAAATGGAATTGCTTTCTTAATTTTTGGATTATTCATAGTTAGTGTATAGAAATGAAACCGATTTTTGCATGTTGATTTTGTATCTTGCAGTTTTACTGCATGCATCTATTAGCTCTAACAGTTTTTTTAAAAGAGAAAAGACTTTAGAGTTTTCTGTATATAAGATCATTGTCATCTGTGAACAGAAATAATTTTACTTCTTCCTTTCTATTTTGGATGCCTTTTATTTCCTTTTCTTGCTCAATTGCTCTTACTAGAACTTCCAATATATGTTAAATAGAAGTGGCAAAAGTGGGCATCCTTGTCTTATTGTTGATCTAGAGGAAAAGCTTTCAGTTTTTATCAGCACCGCACTCTCCCGAGTGAGCCACAGGCCGGCCCAAAGCTTTCAGTTTTTAGCCTTTGAGTATGATGTTTGCTGTGGGTTTTTCATGTATGGCTTTTATCATGTTGAGGTGGTTTTCTTCCATTCCTACTTTGTTGAGTGCTTTATCATGAAAGGGTGTTGAATCTTGTCAAATGCTTTTTCTGCATCAGTTGAAATGATCATGTACTTTTTCCCCTTCATTCTGTTAATGTGGTGTATTACATTGATTGATTTTTGCATGTCGAATCATCCTCGCATTCCAGGAATAAATCATTGCATAATCTTTAATGTGCTGCTGAATTGGGTTTGCTAGCATTTTGTTGAGGATGTTTGCATCATCATTTATAAGTGATATTGGTCTGTAGTTTACTTTCTTTGTAGTGTCTGTCTGGTTTTGGTGTAAGGTAATGCTGACCTCATGGAATTAGTTATGAAGGATTTCTTCCTCTTCCCTTTTTGGAAGGGTTTAAGAAGGATTGATGTTAGTTCTTCTTTAAATGTTTGGTGGAATTTGCCAGTGAAGCCATCGACCCTGAGCTTTTCTTTCCTGGGACATTTTTGATGACTGATATAATCTCCCTACTAATTATTGGTCTATTCAGATTTCCTGTTTCTTCATGATTCAGTTTGGTAGATTGTGTGTTTTTAGGAATTTAATAATCTCATCTAGGTTATCAAATTTGTTAGTGTATAAATGTTCTTTGTATTCTCTTATAATCCTTTTTATTTCTGTAAAATTGATAGTAATGTCCTCAATTCTATTAGTAGTTTGAGTTTTCATTCTTTTTTCTCTTTGTCAGTATAGCTAAAGATTTGTCAATTTTGTTGATCTTTTCAATGAATCGACTTTTGGTTTTGTTGGCTTTCTCTCTTTTTTTTATTCTCTATTTCATTTATTGTCACTCGAATCTTTATTATTTACTTCCTTCTGTTAGCTTTGGGTTTAGTTAGCTCTTTAGTGGCTCTAGTCTATTTTTTCATTTCTTCTTCTAGATTTAGTCTTCTTTTTCCAGTTCCTTAAGGTAAAATATAAGATTATTGATTTGAGATCTTCCTTTTTCTACAAAGCTGTAATTTTTTCTCTCAGCATTGCATTGCTGCATCCTTTAGTTTTTGGTGTTTGTTTGTTTTCATTTGTCTCGGGTATTTCCTAATTTCCCTTGTAATTTCTTCTTTAGCCCATTTGTTTAATTTTTACATATTTATGAATATTCTAGTTTTCCTTCTATTATGGATTTCTAGCTTTGTTCCATCTGGTCAGAAAAGATTCTTTGTATGATTTCGGTCTTTTAAAATATAATTAAGACTTATTTTTTGGCCAGTCTTGTTTTGTGGTCTATCTTGAGGAATGTTCCATGTGCATTTGAGAAAAATGCATAGTCTCTTTTGTTGGGTGGAGTGTTCTATATATGTCTATTAGATATAATTGGTGTGTGGTTTTGTTCCAGTCCAATATTTTCTTATTTATCTTCTCTGTGTTTCTATCTATTATTAAAAGTGGTGTATGAAGTCTCCAACTATTATTGTAGGGATGTCTATTTTTCCCTTCAATTCTGCCAATGTTTGCTTTATATATTTTGGGGCTCTGATATTTGGTGCATATATGTTTATCATTTTATGTATTCTTAGTGAATTGACCATTTTATTAATGTACTTTTTTCTCTCTTGTAACAGTTTTTGACTTGAAGTCTATTTTGTTTGATATTATTTTAGCCACCTCAGCTCTCTTTTGGTTACTATTTGCGTGGGATATCTTTTTATATCCTTTCATTTTGAACCTTTTTGTGTCTTTAGATCTAAAGTTAATTTCTTGTAGACAGCATATAGTTGGATTATTTTTGAAAATCCATTCTGCCAATCTATGCCTTTTGATTGGAGAGGTTATCTATTTACATTTAAAGTGATTGCCGATGAGGAATGACTTATTTCTGCCATTTTGCTATTTGTTTTCTGTATGTCTCATAGCTTTCTTGACCCTCGTTTCCTCCATTGCTGCCTTCTTTTTGTTTAGTTGTTTTTGTCATAACACATTTTGATTCCTATAGTAGATTGAATGTCCTCCCAAACTCATTGAAGCTTCAATTATGTCCCCCAAGTTTTATGTATTAGAAACATTATAGAAATTGAAATGTGGGGCCTTGGGGAGGTGATTAGATTGTAGGACCATGTCGTAGTGAATGGATTAATAATGATGGTCAGGGTTCTGAGGGCTTTAAAAGAAGAGCACTTGAGAGGTTGGTCTCCCTCTGCCCTGCCATTTTCTGCTATATGAGACCCCTTAGTTACTGTTGCTACCACCAAGACCCTGACCAGATGTGTTCCCTGGACTTTGGACTTCCCAGCCTCAGAAACTGTAAGCAATAAATTTAATTTTCTTATAGATCACCCAATTCCAGGTATTTTGTTATAAACAACAGAAACAGACTAATACAATTCCCTTCTCATTCCCTTTTTTTGTATATTTTATAAACATTTTCTTTATGGTTACCATGGGGATTACATTTAACATCCTAAAGTTTTGATACCAACTAAAGAATTGATACCGACTTAACTTCAATTACATGCAAAAACTATACTCCTATAAAGCTCCACACCCCTTCTCCAGCCCCTGTGTAGCCCACAGGTATGTAGGGCAATGTACCTGTTCTGTGCCCATGGGGATCCTGTGCCCTCATACTTGCCTACCTCCACTTCACCCCTCAGCTTTAAAGGCCTTTTCTTCTAAGGAATGTTTTAGTGAGAATAGGGTGCGACAATGATGCTTTAGTAGTGATTCTGAAGGAAAAGACAAAGGAAAAAGCATTTCCAGCTCCCTGGGAGGGCTCGCTGGCTTGCCGTTGGAGAAAGCTTCTTAAGGCCTTGCAGAGATGCTCTGTCCCGTGATGATGCCGGCGCAGGCCACACCGAGCCCTGTGTCCCTGCATCTGCACCGCTGAGCAGAGTTGCAGAGCCCACATTTGGGCCTCCTCTGCAGTCTGTGCCTCCCCAGGCCCCAGCTATTTCCAGGTGGCCCCGTGGGCAGCCCCATGGAAAGCCAATTCTTAACTCCTCTGAGTTTATTTTCTGTGATAAGCTCCTGGGCATAGAAGAAGGGCCTGAGGTTGTGGCCCTTTCTGGCTGTTTCTCAGCACATCTGAGTGGGTTCTTATTGCACCCGCCCATTTCCATCTTCTGCTGGGGTGGGTGGGCTGGGGGGGCAGCTCTGGGCTGGGTGCGATGTCTACCACATACATGGGCTGAGATGTCTGTGATTCTTGGTTGGCACTGAGACTGCTGTCTCTGGTCCCTCTTGGGCTGTGATGGCACATGCCCTATGCTTTCACTTTGTTTCAGATCAGACCTACTCTGACCGTCTAGTGCAGGACACACCCTTCCTGACAGGCCATGGGCGCCTGAGCGAGCAGCAGGTGGACAGGATCATTCTCCAGCTGAACCGCTACTACCCACAGATCCTCACCAACAAGGAGGCGGAAAAGGTGCTGAGGAGGTGAGGGTGGGGTTGTGTGGGAAGCCTCTTAATTTCCCCCCCTTTCTGGAGTGGGAGAAGCCACCAACTGCCTTGGGTCAGCTTCTGATGGAATAATGTTCCAGGTGTGTCAGCACAGCTTGGAGGTGCCACACCTGGGCCTGGGCACCTAGGCTGCCCAAGCTCAAATCTGTCTCTCTGGAATGACCCAAAATGGGCCCAGAACATCAGCTGTTTGTGCCTCAGTCTGTCCATATGTTATCAGGCCTGCTGACGCCTTCTAGAGTTTCTGGGAGGGTTATAGGAGACAACATGTGACAACACAAAATGGCACATGACAGTACAAGACAGGAGGAGGGGGTGGAGCAGAGGGAGGGCAGAGGCAGGAGGCGAGTCCTCATGCCACAGTGAGGCTGGTCCCGCTGGGAATCTCAGGTTTCCCATCTGTGAAATGTATGGTGAGAGCCCCACGCTCACAGGCTGTGGTGACGACTGGCCCACCTGAACCAGGTAAACAGCTGCCCAAGTGCTTTCCTCCCTGGACTGTCCTTGGTTTCTCATCGCAGCCCTGCATGTAGCCATAGTCACTGCCCCATTCTACAGAGAAGGCTGCTGGGGCTCAAGAGCCAGTCACTTGCTCAGGGTTGCCCATCTCAGGACAGTCAGGCCATGTCTTGAGCCCATGGGGAGGTGCCCAGGGCGATGGCTGTTGCTGTGTCACAGGGCTCTGGCCTCTCAGAGCTGCTGACTTGGCCATGCCACACTAGCTCTGCTGGAGATGGCATTTAAGATGCAGTTCCTGGGCTCTGTCCCAAGATGTCTAGTTCAGCCCAATCCCCCAGCACTGGGTGACCCTCAGGGGTGCTTCAGGTTTTGGGGTCACTGGATGAGATAGTTGGGCATGCATTGCCTACCCCACCCACTCCTGCCAGCTCTGGTCACCAAGACTGGAGTGGCCGAGCAGTGTGCCAGAGACCTGCTAGGCCTTTGGGGCCCAGGTCCTGCCCAGCCACTATCCCCTTAAGTGACACTGAGTAAATTCCTTCTCCTCTTAGAGCTGCAGTTTACTCACTTGGTGTGGGGCTCAGTGCCACCTGCAGGGCTGTCCTGGGGTTGGGCCAATCCTGGGACAGACGAGGTTGGGTTCCACAATAGAACAGGAGTCAACACAGGTCCTACTACTGGCTCAGACATCTCTTACGTTATGAAAGTAACACAGCAATTTAAAAAGTTATGAGCTTGGCCGGCCCGTGGCTCACTCGGTAGAGTGCGGTGTTGATAACACCAAGGCCCCGGGTTCAGATCCCATATACGGATGGCCGGTTCGCTCACTGGCGTGGTGCTGACAACACCAAGTCAAGGGTTAAGATCCCCTTACCGGTCATCTTTAAAAAAAAAAAAAAAAAAAAAAAAAGTTATGAGCTCAAATTCATCTCATCATTGTAATTAGAAGTCTAATGCATGTTCATTTTTTAAAATTTTGAAAAGCTTCAGACATTTATGCAAGAAAGGGGAGGCCTCCATGTGCACACTCCTTTCCGCAGGCACCTGTGGAGCCTGCTGCCGTCTGCTTTCCCATGCAGTTTCCACGCCTTGTTCACTGCCACTCCCTGTAGCCATGTAGAACGGTATGCCGCCACCAGGTGGCAGCATGAGGCCACAGTCTGCTGGTCGTGGGGGGTCAATGCCAAGTGCCCTGTCCACGACCTTTAGAACCACATGTTTCTTTGTCAAACACATCAAAAGAGGCCATTCCTATCTCCACTTATTTTTTAAGTACTTGAATCACGGTCGTGCAGACTGCAGCACAGTGGGAGCTCTCACTCACTCCCTCATCTTGTGAATTCCCTGCCATGTGGGTTTGTTATTCCCCTTTATAAATGAAGAAACCTAGTCTCAGAAGCGTGAAGTGACTTGCCAAGGTCACACAGGTAGCTACACTAAGTCCCAACGCCTGGAATGATGTCACCTGCCTTGTGCTTTCTTTGCGACCTCTCCCAGCCTCGATTTTCCACCTCCCACCCACAAGGAGTGTGAGGATTAGTGACAGTGCCTGTGACCATGGCTGTGCTGGGCACCAAAGGGGTGTAGGTAAGGGGTCGTGGCTGTCGCAGTTTCTGCCTTTCGGTGGGTTTCCTGATACCTGATGAGGGAGCTGCGTCTGGGGGTCCTGAGCCGGCACCCCACCCTGACCCACAGCGTCCCCCTCGGGCCTGACCTTCCCTTGCTGCCCTTGTGCCCTCAGTTCCGGAACCCCAAGGTATCCCTGCGCATGCGTCTGTGTGACCTCCTGAGCCACTTGCAGCGGAGCAGCGAGCGTGACTGCCGGGAGTTCTACCGAGCGCTGTACATCCATGCCCAGCCCCTGCACAGCAGTCTGCCCAGCCGCCACGCCCTGCGTGAGTCCACACCCCCACTGCCCACTGGTCCAGGGGGCCACCCAGGCCGGCTGTGATGGTGTGGAGATCTTCAGTGGTCACCTGAGTCTGCAGCCGCCCACGCCTGGGCATCTCCTCCCCTAAGCCCCTCTTTTCTAACCTCATTCACCGTGGGGATCCCTTCATTTCCGTGCAGGTGACAGCCTTGTTTCCACAGCTGCATGGTGCTCCTAGGAGGTCCCAGCCTGGAGTTTCCTAACCCCACAGCAGCCACTGAGGTTGTGTCCACCTTTCACTCTAGCGATCTGCACACGTGTGGGTGTTTCTGTGTGTGTCTTCGGGCAAAGTTGGCTGGTCAGAGGACCATGCCTTTCAGTTTAGAGGGTCCCATCCTCCAAGCAATGAGCACTTTGGCCCCAGGAGACTTGTGAGTCCCAAGGTTCTGGGGCTGCCAGGACCAGGAGGGCACAGTGAGGCTGGGATGGCAACTCTGATCCGAGGCCTCTGTGTTTGGGGCCCCAGGAGGAGGGGCTGCTATCCCTCAGTCCTCGGACCACAGGATGGAGCCAGAGGGACTGGGTGGCTCACCCCAAGCCACTCAGCTGGTACCCGGCCAGTGTCTCTGACTCCGAGGAGGCCTCAGCCTCACCAGGTGCAGTGAAGACGCTGGGCAGGGGAGGGATCAAGGGCAGGACCATTCCCCAGGGAGCCAGCAGGCCAGCAGGGAGGACTGATCTTCCCTCCCCAGCCATAGTGCTCCACACGGATCTTCCAAAATACAGATGGGGTCAAGCCACACCCTGCTGGAGGTAGATGCCCCCAGGGCCTGTCTACCAGGTTGGCTGGCTGGATAGGTCCCATGGAAAGTCTGGGGAGAAAGCCCTCTGCCCAGGTACGCCTGGTAAGGCAGCCACCACAGTGACACCAGTCAGGCTCTCGACAGTAGGTGTTCCTCCTGCATTGGTGCCTTGTGGCCACCAGGGAACAATGACCCCTTCCCACATCCAAGGCCTTGAAGTTACAGAACTGGACTAGAGGAGAAGACACAACTGTGCAGGGCTCCTCGAGGAGGGCTGTCTTCACGGTGCCATGGCCTGGTCTGGCCCAGCACCATGTGGTAGCTGTGTGGGTGCCCGGTGGCCCCAGTGGGCAGCAGTGGCCTTGGGTTCCCTGCAGTGGTGACTTCTACCTTGCTCTCTGGCCTGGCCCATGACTAACCATGCTCTGTGATTTTGTTTCCAGAGAACTCAGATTGCACAGAGCTAGACAGGAGCGGCGAGCTGAGTGACAGGGGTAACGCCTCCTCGCTGCCCTCCCCTCCCTCTCTCTCCTCCCTCCCCAGGGCTCCGTCTGTACCTCAGGGGGCTTCTCCACCCCAAGTCAAGCTCCATTCCTGGCTTTCTGTCGGTGGACAGCCCCCTGAGGGGCTTGCAGGGGGGCTCTTTAGGCAGCACCCCCACCTGGCGTCCCCATGCCCTGTGCAGCCCCTGGGCCTCAGGACCCTTACCTGCCCTGCAAGGCCCACGGGGCCCCTGTTCACGATTGTTTCTCCCCAGGACCCATGAGCTTCCTTGCCGGCCTGGGCCTGGCTGCAGGACTGGCCCTCCTCCTCTACTGCTGCCCTCCAGGTGGGTCAGGTGGGCCTCACGAGACCCTGAGCAGAGCAGGCGCCAACTCAGGGCTGCCTGCCCTCAGCCACCAAGCTGGGGCTGCCAGGACAGGGCCCCCAAACCCTGCACACATCGGGACCCCTTGGCCTCTCCGTGCCTCACTTTCCTCACCTGTGCAGAAGGACAGTGACAGCACCCACCTGGCAGGGCTCATGAGAAATAAGGTGTGGAGTCCCCAGCCCTTGGTGGCCCCAGCTGCTCCCTGCAGTCAGAGAATGATGACCCCTAAGGGGAGAAAGGGGACAGCATGGCTCTGGGGGTTAGAAACCCCTGTCATACCTGTGATCTTGAGCCACACTGTGACCTGGAGTTTTACCTGTGACCTGGGGTCATGTATGTGTCTTTGAGCACACATGTGACCTTGAGCCACACATGTGACCTTGAGCCACACTGTGACCCTGAGCCACACTGTGATCTTGAGCCATACATGTAACCTAGAGCCATGCAGTGACCTTGAGCCACATGTGGTTCTTGAGCAGGTTACCTCCCCCCGGTCCTTGGATCTCTGCCCAGTGTCACAGGCATGATGGGCAGGAGGTCCCTGAGGCCCCACTGGTGGGGGAGATTTGATGGGGGCAGCCTCTATCCTCGAGGCCCAGCTGGCCCACCTCCTTTTTTCAATGATGCCTGAGTTTGTCACATGCTGGGAAGGCCTGCTGGGAGTGGGGACAAGGCGCTTGTTCACACAACCCGGATGCAGCAGAACTAGGAGGCCCCTGGGTCACTCCGGTAGGAGCTGCAGGCTCCAGAGTCTGCCTTAATTCTTGTCTTTTCCACTCAAACACCAAGACTGTAAGTAGGAGGGAGTGACTGTACCAACTCCTGTCCTGCCGCAGCTCCCGCAGGGCCCAGCAAGACTGGAAGAATGGAGTTCACCTTCACCACTGGTTCTCGAATTTTCTCCTCCCCCTTTGTCTTCCAGACCCTAAGGGGCTGCCAGGGGCCCGGCGTGTCCTTGGCTTCTCGCCCATCATCGTTGACAGGCATGTCAGCCGTTATCTGCTGGCCTTCCTGGCAGATGACCTTGGGGGGCTCTGACGGACCCCAGACCCCAGGCCTCGCCCGCCGCTCAACCAAAGAGCCCAGCCCACCAGCCAAGGGGGCCCGCACTTCTTTTTCTATATGCTTTTTTTTTATTATTTATAATTTGTATAAGAAGCACATCACCTTTGCCTTACAAGGTGCTTAATTATATTAAATGTTCAAGTCTTCTCAACCTGTCTCACTCCCTTATCTTAGGACGGTTTTCTAGATGATTCCAACTATGGCTGCTCCAGCTAGTGCTGGGCCCTGGTAGCTCCTGGCATCTCTGAGTCCAGCCCTCGGTGCAGGCCCAGGGCACTAGGCACTCCACAGGGGCTCACCTTCACCAGATGTCCCTACCACACTGTCCCTTCCCCTCGCCCTCAGAGGTCCCCTCCATTCACGGTCCCCTCCCACCTCAGAGGTTCCCTCGCATTGTCCCCTCCCCTTCCACCTCAAATGTGCCCCTCCCACAGGTACATGTACACACACGCATGCACACATGTGCGTGCACAGACACACGCACACGAGCTCCCACTGCAGGGCCCTGATGGGTTCGTCTCCCAGTGGCCTCCCCTTGTCAGCTGCCCCCAGCCTTCTGTAAGGGAGACGGAAGAGGACTCGTCAGCTGCAGAGTCATCATGAGTCTGTGTTTCCCACTGGGGGTTTCCAGAGGCTCGTGCGTTCTGCCTCCGGCGACGCCTCAGCGGGCGCTGACCCTGGGATGACGCCACTGATGGGGCGAGGTGGCTGCGGCCCAGGCTCTCCGGGAGGAGCACATAAGAGTGGGAACCACGATGGGGAGGGCTCCCAGACGTGATGTTCCCAGTCACCTTGCAGCCAGCACCTGTGCTCATTATCGTTGCTCGCGTCTCTGCCTGTCAGGGGACTGAGGGCAGGGACAGAGGAAAGGCAGTCCTCCAAGCCCTCCCTGCCGGGACCTCGTGCCCACGGAGAGAGTGGCTTCAGGGTTAGCCCCCAGCTACCAACCATCTCACCTGCCTGTCTGCTGCTGTGTGCCTCCAAGCCCCTGAGCCTCACCTTGCCCGTCCGTGAAGTGGGATTCCTTGTCCTCGCCCCTTCTCTGCTCCTGTCAAATGGGCCAGTCCTCAGAGGATAAGCGAGGGGGAAAGCAGAGCCGTGGGGAGGGAGCCCGTAGACCCCCAAGACTTGCAAGACCCAGCTGGTGTTTTCAGCCGGGCAGGGGTGAGCACAATGTCTAAGGACACACACGGGGCACCTGAGCGATGGAGAGACACCAACAAGGGATTCCTGTCAGGAAGTGAGGCACCGAAATTGGTACAGGGCTACTTCTCACTGGGGACACAGCTCGGGGACTGCCTTGGAGTAACCCATCGAGCCCTACATCCCTCCGTCCGTCCATCCATCCATACCTCATCTTTCAATCATTCTATCCATCTACCAATCTATTATCATCTGTCGATCTGTCATCCATCCATCATCCATCTATCATCTGTCCATCTAACTAGCATTTATCTGTTTTCTATCACATCTATCTATCCATCTATCAGATATCCACCTATCCATCTAGCTACCTACATATCTAATCACCTCTCTATTACAGCAAAAAAGTTAAGAAAACAACCCTCTGATCTCACGGGTGTCCCTGGCCACTCCCAGCTCTAGATGACTGCCCCCACCAGGCTGCTCCTCCACCAGGGCCAGCTCACGCCTGCATCAGGGCTCATGCACAGGCTGTTCCTCTGCTGGGGACATTCTTTCCAGACTCCCAGACAGGCCCTCCCATCATCCCAGCTCTGCCTGTCCCCCTCCTGCTCCCCGCGTGGTATCCCCCCCAGCTCAGCAGGTACATCTTGCTCCTTACACCCCTGTTCACTCTCTGCCTGCGCCCCACCCCCACACCACCACAGCACTGTCTGTCCCCTGTGAGAGCAGAGCTGGGTTCCTGGGGCTTGGCAGGCCACACAGAGGGGTGCAGGGGAGAGTCAGGCCAGAGGGGACATGTTGGGTCCTGGGGCTCTACAAGGGTAGTCATACCCACCCAGGAGCTAGCTCCACCCTGACCAGCTTCTGGGCCTTGATTTTCCATCTACCCCTCAACTACTGTGACAGGTGCACAGGGCCCACCCAGCACACGTGGAAGACTAAGTGGGTTCAGACATTTATTGAGCACCTACTGTATGCTGGATGGTGCTGGGGACAGAGGCTGCGGGCAGTGGCGTATGTTGGAAGATCCATAAGTAGAAGCACAGATGTGAATAGGGGATGCCCATCCCCGCCCCCAGCTCCAGCAGAGCCTCTCATCTCTCAGGAGACCCAGTGGGCAAGGACCCTAGTTCTCAGGGTACCAGCCCTGGACTTGGGCCAGGCTCAGACACCGGCTCCAGGGGGATCCTCCTCCAGCCACACTGACCTCTCTGGGGACGGTGACTCTAGCCCAAGGTACCAAAGGGGGTTCAAACCCAAAGAGGGGCCAGGGAGGGGCAGCATTGGACATTGGTCAGGAAAAACCCCAGGAAGGGGCCTCAGAGATGAGCTTTGATGGCCAAGCGGAGGCCTGGGAGGAAGCTCTCCTGAGAGCACCAGCACAACAGCACGCACTGAGACAGAACTGCTGGGAGAGTGAGGCTCAGAGCCCACAGGAGCACGGCAGTTAGAGATGGAGCCTGGGAGCTGGAGGGCGGGGAGGTGGGGGACAGCCGGCACAGGTGCCTGAGTGGGGGGAGGACACCTGGGGTCAGGACACACCTGCACTCACCTGGACACCGAGGTGCCTGGTCAAAGGTCAGCCCCAGCCACCAGGTCCAGACCTGGAGGGGGAGCCATGCGCTGTCCCCAAGGCCCCTACCACCAGGGAGTCCAGCCTGGCTGATGGCCCAGGGCTCAGCATAGACATCAGGGGTCACCCCTTGGGTGCAGTCCAAGTAAACTTCCTCTTCTAGCCACAGGAGGAACTCAGCCACATGTTGGCCAATCTCCGGCTGCTGACCTATGAGACTAGCCATGCAGGTGGCGTTTCCTTCTGTGTGGCTGCTGTCCAGCACACACCACAGGCCACGGGCCACTCAGCCATGCCAGGAGCAACCCAGTGTGAACGGTGTGCACCTGAGCCAGCCCAGCCACACAGAGCTGAGCCTAGGAGCTAAGGGCGTAGGCGCCCTTGTGGCCATGCAGCTAGCACCCCATTTGGAGGCAGGTTTTGCACCCACCACCCATCTTCACGTCTTGCTTTTCAACATAGTGTATCTCGGAACTCATTTCAGGCAGCAACTACTTTCTGAAACTCCCTTTATGGGACAAACACAAAAGCAGAGAGCAGTGCCATGAGTCCCAGCATCCACAGCTGTCAGCGCTTTTTCAGGTCTGTTTCATCTATTTCCCTTACTTTTATTCCTCTGGAGGATTTTAAAGCGAAGCCCAGGATTAGATCATTCTACCCCCAGGTACTTTGGGAATGAGGCTCTGTGCACAGACTGCGGGGCGCGGGGCTACTTTCCCATGTGTTGGAGCCACACACACCCCCCAGGCCCACTGGGCTCAGAGAAAAAAGTGACGAGGAAGTGGGGCCTCAGGAGCTCCAGAGGCCTCACCCCCCACCCTGCAGCTCCAGAAGGCTCCTTGCTTGGTGGAGGAGACAGCAGAGGCCGGCAAGAGATACCCAGGTATCTCACCTGGAAGGGACCAGGTGGGGCACCCCACAGTGGGAACCAGAGACAACGGGAGAGGGAAGATGGGGCTGGCTGTCCTCGGCTGCAGCTCAGGCTGCCAAGTGCCCAGCATCTGGGATGAGGGGACAGGCTGGTAGGCGCGTGGGTGGACAGGTTAGGCTTGGGGTCTGGGGAAGTATGGGGACCAGGGAGAAGAGAGTGAGGTCAGCTGCTCGCAGCCTGGGAGTTGGATTTCTGCTGGGTGAGCGGCCCCACGTGGCAAGTGGCCATCTCCAGGACGGGCTCTGGGCTCTGCTCCTCCCATAGAGGATATTCCCACTAAATGTGGGCAGGGCCGGACACCACTGCAGGGGGGAAAGCAGTGGACAGACCAGGGGCCGGGACCTCGAGAAGACAACGCAGACTGGAAGGAAATGGTGAGAGCTCTCGAACTTCATGAGGGGTAAACAAAACGCTGATGCACGTGTCACCTCTGCCCAGGTCAGGGATTGCCAGAGGCCTGAGGACACAGGGAGCGGGGGCGGCATTTGCACATGTGAACAAAGCTGCTCCTCCTGACTCACGTACATGCGCTGCCCTTCCCAACTCCCTGGGGAGAGGGGACCCTGGGAGGGAGTCCTGGTTCCTGAGTCCCAAAGCCACTGAAGTTCACTTGGGCAGCCATGGGGTAAGCTGCCCTCCGTACCCCTAGCCCTGAGGAACCTGTCCAATCACCCTAGAAATGCTCCCCCTGAACCAAGTTTGAGGGAGGTCACACGAGCCCCGACAGAGCAAGAACCCTGCCCTGAACTCAGATGGAGGCTTTACTTTACTTATTTTGGGATAAATGACACAGCAGACACCCAGGCCCCCATGGGGAGGTCTGAGTATGCACATGGTGCATATAAGGACAGCTATGCTTCCTCCAGTCAGGCTGGCAGTCCCAGTGGGGACAACTCTGGGACCCCGTGGTGTCCAGGCTACGGCACGCCCTGGAGGCCAGCCCATGCCAGGTTCTGGCCCTGCAAGTGCCTGCGAGACCAGCGGTGCAGCCTCCAGGAGCACAGCTGAGAACCGCCCACAGAGCAAGCGATAAGCACATCTGGCAAAACATTGATAAGCAGCGCATCAGAGAGCATGAGTTCTTTGAACTATTCTTGCAACTTTTCTGTGTGTCCAAGATAAAAAAAATAAAATAAAGACATCTAAGGCCTTCGAGCCTCAGAGCCCGGCATCTGTGCCCCCAAACCTCACCCTGAGAGATATTAGAGCTAAAGAGCTCCCCAAACCTGAGATTACTGGAACTGTGCAGGATCCTGCTGCTCCTGCCTGAGGGACAGGATGGCGCGTGCAGCCTTACAAGGGGGAGTGTGAGCTTTATTGATTATTCATGATTAGAAAAATGGGGGCTTGGAGCCCCGCAGAGGGGGCTGGGGCTCTGCTCGGTCACTGCTGGTGAAGAGTGTATGCGGGGCCTGTGGCCCCACTTCCCTCTTGATGGTCACCAAGCCCAAGCACTGAGACCGGACACAGTGGCCACCACTGGGGCCAAAAGGCAGTGCTGGCTGCCCAGCATCTCTGGGATAGGAAGTGGGCAGAGCCAGGATCACCAAGACGACCGTGGCAGGCCCCATGAGAGATGGGGATGCTGGTGCATTGGCAGGGGAGCGGCATCTCCTTGTCCTTCTGGAATGTTCTGAGACAGAGGTCGTCCCTGTCCCCTCATCCAGCCCATCCACAGACCTGCTGCATGTCCTTGGGCAGGTACGACTATTAGCTGGGCACAGTTCTCTGGGCTGTCCAGTTCTGACCTTCCAGACCCTGTGGCTAGCCCCCACACGCCAGGAGGGAGCTGCCTCCTGGGAAAAGCAGCCAAGAGACAGACGTGGCCTTCTGTACGGCAGTCGCAGTTGGAGCAGCAGCTCATCCTGGGACATGGCCCAGCAGAGGCTGGCCTGGGCTCTGACAGTTTTGGGGAGTGCCACGTGTAGGGAGGTGGACAGTTCAAGGGCACGGCAGCTCCTGGGGTCTGGGTGGCTGGGCTGGGCAGGTGCAATCCAGGTTCTGAAAAGAAGAGAGAGGAGAGACGTGAGTTGCCTGGCCAGCCAGCGGGACCTAGAAGAGACTCTGAGCCCATCCTGGTGACACCCCATGAGCATCAGGGCCAGGTGGACACCTGGACACTCAGACCCAGGAAAGAGAAGGGCCCAATTCTGACCCGGGCAAGCCATCGTTGCTCTCCAACACTGTTTCCCCTCTGAAGCCAGGATGAATAAAGTGTTCCTGGGTCATTTCCAGGATCTAAAGGCCTGACCTACTGCAGGGGGCCAGAGCCAGGCAGCTACAACCACAGCCACCCAAGCCCGAGACTCTGCTCTGGCTGCTTCCAGCAACAGGATGCACAGTGGTCCTGGACTTGGGCCTTTGAGGACAACCCTGAGTACACCACCAGGTCACCACGGAGGTCAGGGCTCAGGAGGATGCATGCCACGTGCCCACAGGCCCCAGCATCCCATTCCCAGCCAGCAGACAGTGGATGATCTGGGAGAATAGAGGGCTGCATTCAGGGCACACAGCAGGCGATTAATATCTGGCCTGGTCATCATGCTGTGAGTGAGAGACGTGCTGGCATCCAGGGGTTCTGTGAGGATGCAAACTTAACAACAAACAGGGGCCACAGCTGGCAGTGAGTTGGATGCCAGGTGAGGACGCCCGAATCCCAGCCGTGGCAAGAGGTTGGCCTCTGGCTCCACAGCCAGGGCACTGGGACTGTTGTGTCCCCCACACGGGAGATGGCATGGTTGAGGGGTCCTGGGAGGCTGTGGACCACCATGGGCAGCAGCCACTCCAAGCCTGCTCCTGCCTGGAGAGGGACTAGGCCAGGTGGAGGCCAGACACTCCTAACTGAGCCATGCAGCCAAAGGCCTGGCTACCTGGGTCCCATCCATTCGTTCACTGTGGCTACTATGGTACGATTTTCTCTTACATCCCCAGAACACAAGTGCTCTGCCCTGAGCATAGACTGCTCCGGTCAACTCTGCCATGGGCCTTACTGGTGGACAGACGGTCACTGTCAGGAGTGCCCACCCTCCCGCAGCAACTCACCTCCACCTCTAGGACAAACCCAAGGAGTGATGCTAGGCCAGAGGCCATGTGGACTGTGGCGTACGTGGTCCTGGTCACGCCTGAGCCCCCCAGGCCTCCCCATGGACCTCAGGCAGTTGCTTGCTGTCCCTGAGCATGACAGAGGGAGGGCTGAGTGTGATGTAGGAAGTGCTTCCTACACTGCAGGCCTCACCCTGTGTTCGAGAAGGGGGTGGCCTCGATTGTGCTTACACACAGCCAGGGTCTGTCCTAGCACAGGTGGGTGATGCAGACCCTTTAAGGGGCAGACTTGAGGTGTCACAGGGGCTCTGCGTGACAAGATCCCGCCTTTCACTGTCCTGATCAGAGTGGTGTAGCCAGTGGGCACATCTGGCAGGGATCACACAAGGGCCCCCTTCTTGGGTGAGGGCTTATATGATGCTTCACTTGCCGAGTGGGGCTGAAGAGGGTGCCCAGCCCTCACTTTGTCAAGAGAAGCCAGAAATCTCATTTTTACATGAGTTCTCCAGATGTTTAAACGGTGGCTCCAAAAAAAGTTTTGTCTAAACAGCATGACCACGGGTGGTCAGTGCAGGAAAGGGCTAATCTCGAGGCAGCTGCCAGGTGTAGACCATGCAGGTGTAGACAAGGGTTCCCCCGGTCGGACTCACCATGCCCCAAGAGCCTTGGATGGCAAGTAGCCCCAGGGCTGTGGAGGTGGGTCTCACGCCCCCCTCCCGGCTCACCTGAGTGCCCTATTGCTGGGGCGCCACATCCACCATGGGCTTCTGGACCCCAAAGGCCGTGATAAAGATGTTGACCACCACGATGATGAACACCAGGCCTGTGGCCAGGTTGTTGAGGAAGTCCAGCTTGGCGTGCTTGGCTGGGTTGTTAAGGTCGTACTTGACTGCAGGCGAGAGGGAGTGGAAGGTGCTGAGGGCAGCCCAGACATGCGCCCAGCCCAGGGATGTGGACGGAGACCCCACGTGGGGAGCGGTGCATCAAGCTGTGCTGAGTGGACCTTACAGGGCCCTCGGCTGCATTTAGGGTGAGTTTTGTCCCCTGGAGGGAAATACTTCTGTTTCACTAAAACACTGACAATGGGGTCCGTGGCTTGGGCAGCCCTGCTGTCTGTGACCCTACCTCTGCAGGCATCCTCACGCCCACTTTCTCCATAAGAAACTGAAGCTCAGACAGGCCAAGCGCCTGAGGTCACAGAGCTGAGGATGCTGCTCCTGGACGTCAGCCCAAGACCAGGTTTGGTTTCCAAGACCAATGTGCTAGCCCCTTGTATGACTTAATCTATTAATCCTCTGATTATGCCCATTTGGAGAAACTGAGGCCCCAGAGGTCAGTCACTAGTCTTAGGTCACGCAGCCAGGAGCAGGTCAGGAAGAGTGAACTGGAACCCTGGCTGCTCCTGAAGAGGTCCCCGCCTGGATGGGCAGCAAGGGGGTTGCTGGGAGCTCTGGCAGCTGAAAGACAGCCTCCCAGGGAGACTCCAGGGAAGACCCCAGGAGCCCAGCCCCACCTCCCCACCTGCCTGTGGTCCCTCTGCCTGTCTGTCCATCCAGCAGAACAAGTCGGTCTAAAGTGGACGTGATATTTAGTTACTTAGTTCGGGGGAAGACTGGAACGTTGGTGTCTGTAGCCTGAACATCGGGTGTACGCTCAAAAACAGCAGGAACGCCAATGGCTAGTCACTGTCCAGAAATGGCGGTCAGGGCCCAGCATCCCTTGTCACTCCTCTGGGGCCCAGGGTCCTCGCTCACTTCCTGTGTAACTTAGCTGGACAAGCATCACCAAGGACAGCCCTGAGCTTGTGCTGGGCACTGATGAGCAGGCCAGCCTCTTAGGCCGTGAGGACTGGTACGGCTGAGACCATCTGGGGCACGGAGCAGTGAGGGCCAGAGAAGCAGGTGTCCCAACCCCACAGGCCCTGGCCCTGAGGATCCTGACTCTGCTCCCTGCTCTTTCAAAGTGCAGGGTGTGGGCAGAGGCCACACCCTGGACCACATGGCCTGGGAGAAGGGCTCAGCCCAGGCAGCTCCGTGAGCGCTCAGTGCCCGGGGCGTGCGAACAGACACCACCTACCCAGAAAGATGAGCAGCACCCCCACGCCGATCTGCAGCGCCAGGGAGATGGAGATGAGGACCACCAGGGGCACAAAGAAGGCAAAGGCAGGGCCCTGCTCAACCACAGCCTTCAGCTGGGACGCGTTGGCCATCAGCAGAGCAATGTCCAGCATGCTTTCAGCCGCGCTCTTCTTGTTGGCGTAATGGTTCACGTTGATGGGCCGGTTCCTCCAGCCCCAGCGGGGTGGCTGCAGGGAGGGGGACGGTCAGCAGAGGGTGGCTGCAGGGAGGGGGACGGTCAGCAGAGGGTGGCTGCAGGGAGGGGGACGGTCAGCAGAGGGTGGCTGCAGGGAGGGGCCCAGCCAGAGGGTGGGGGCTGTGGGAAGGGGGCGGTCAGCAGAGGGTGGCTGCAGGGAGGGGCCCAGCCAGCGGGTGGGGGCTGCGGGGAGGGGGTGGTCAGCGGGGGAGGGGGGCTTGCAGGGAGGAGGACAGTCAGTAGGGGGTGGCTACAGGAGTAGGGGGACAGCCAGGGCGGGCTGGTTGAGGGGAGAGCGCTGGCCAGTGGGTGGGGGCTGCGGGGAGGGGGACAGCCACTGAGGAGGGGGCGGTGTGGAGGGAAACAGTCAAGCAGGGCCAGGGGGCAGGTATGGGCCTTGGCAGGGCTGGTGGGGGGGGGTCTGACTTCTCTTGCCCCCACCCATGTAAGTGCTGGAAGGGAAGTGCTTATTACTCTAAGGAGAGACTGCAAGAATGTTCTTGGTCTTTATAAAACCTTCCCTAGGAATAAAGTCCTGGAGAGGAAGGAAACATAAAACAGCAACCTCAGCACTCATGCTGTTTTTCCACTGAAAAGTGCTGTGGCTCTCGCCCTCCTGCCACTCCTCCCTGCCCACCCGCGCCCGCCTGTGCCCCCAGCCTCCCCTCCCCTCAAGGTCTGGGCTCCTAGCCGGTGCCAGGAAGGGAAGTGACAGTGACGTGTGGGAGGACAGATCTGTGCACACTGGTCCAGGCATGAAACAAGTCCTTCCAAGGCTGGGCCTGATGGTCTATCCTGCCTTGGCCACTTCCCAGCCTCAGGCCCAACAGGACACTCAGGCTCCACCACTCCCTCCCACCTGTCCCCAGCCTTGGGGCATCTGCCCTGCAGAAGGGTCTGGCCTCCTTGCTTGGCCACTGTGAGCTGCAAACCGCTTACATCCAGAGCACGCCTGGCACACAGCAGGCGCTAAATAGATGTCTTGGCATACTATGTACAGTCAGCTTAACTTCCTTCTTAGTTTTCGGAATAATAACGCAGGGATGCAAGTTCTGATTTATTTTCCAGGGTCGTGGGCATCACCCAGTGACGTCCCTCTCCTCTACCTTAGGGACCATCCCAGCCCTCACCTAGCCCTGGAGGCCAGTTCCAGAGTCACCTCCCACCAGCCCACTCAGCCTGTCATTGATGGGCCTCTAGTGTCCTTTCTGTTGCCAGAACCCTCATGCTCCAAGGCCCTACCCAGAGGTCACTGCCTCCAGGACTTCCCTTGGCAGGACCTGACCCTCTCTCCTACCACAGGAGGTCACCTCTCAGGGCCAGCCCGTTTCATTCCAAGGTAGCTCTAAGTGCCCAGCTTGCTCCTTCTATAGAGCCAGAGTCGGTCTACCTCGAGCTGCCCTGGCCAGGCCTCTCCCCAGCCACCCAGGACAAACTTGCTGCTCCCTCAGCCCTGGCCCTTTGTCCACAAGCAACTCTGGGATGCCAGGCCCTGGACCGCAGCCTCCCGAGACTGGTCACCGGGTTGGAGGCAGTGGCAAGAGCCCACTGCTAGTGGCCAGCCTCCTGGGGCCCATTCTGGGGGATCTTGTTTCCAGACTCATGAAAGATGCAGGGATAGGAGGCCGGAGGGGCAGACACAGGTATCTACTTTCTGCAGGCTGTAAATATTCACAGTGAAATACAAACGAGGCAGCCGATATAGAACTAATAGCGGGCAGCTGTTTTGCTTTCATGGTGTGTATTTTTAAGTTTTAATTTGCAGGTGGGTGGGCTCTGCTGCCTGCAGCTTGGCCTAAACATTCCAATATTTGTCTTCACCTTCAGCTGCTCCTAAGCAGCAAGTTCACTTGGGCCAAAATCCTAGATGTGAGAGTGCACAGGAAAAACAGGGCCTGGTGCTGCTCTCAGGTCATTCCATGCCCACCTGAAGCCCCTCTGGGGTCTCCCACGCTAGGCTTCCCACTGTACTCTCTGGGTTCCCTCCCAGGCTGCCGAGGGTCTGGGTGCAGATGGCCCATGCATAAGGGCCTATGCCCAGTACTGAAGTTGTCGCCAGCTCTGCTCTTGTAAAGCTACCTGGCTGGTCACACCCCATCACACATGTGCCCCACTGAGTGCAGGGCTTCCCAGAGGTTGCTGGCCTGCAGCGGGCATGTGCTCTGAGTTTTATAAACCACAAGTGCCAAAGTACCCTCCCTAGAGGCTGCCCTAATGCTCACTCAGGTCTCCTTCTCAGGAACTGTGGTAAAGAGAAGAAAGCCAGGTGCAGACCCTGCGAGAGGTTTCCACTTTTTGTGGGGGAACATATACATGTACATATATGTGCATATATAGAAACACATGTGCACATAAACACACACGCACAAAACATATACACACACATACATACACAATGCACACATGCACACATCCGCATATGCACATACATACACACATATAAAATACACACGAACAGGCATACATACATAGATATGCACACAATACCACACACATATAAACACACATACACAAACACACACGTATACAGTACACATGTATATACACACATGCATACACAAACTACACCCACACATACACATATGCCCAGGCTAACTGTGGTGGCCTCTGGGCAGGAGGAAGAATGCCTTTTTAGCCTGAGCTCTTCTGAACCATTTAAATATTTTATAGCTATGTAGTCATGAGGAACATTCAGACACATGATGAACACCATCAGCGACAGAGCCCCCAGCTCCCGACTCCCCGACCTCAGCTCTTAGCTCACACCCACTTAAGGTAGGTAAAGTGACGTTCAGTGTAAGAGGCTCCTTCTCCAAAGCCACATAGCAAGTGAGGGCTGGGCTGGGGTTCGAACCCATGCTATGTGGCTCAGAAGCCCTGGTGGCTGATACCATTGTCCCCTCAGGTCTCCTGGAGGTGGGACAAGGGCTGGGGCCACCCTGTGGGGGCTAAGCTCCCAGGGGCTCCCTATCCCAGGCTCCAGCTCTATGACCTCAAGACAGATATCCCTGCTCTGTGCCTCAGTCTCCCATGTGTGCCATGGGGCTGTGGAGCAGGCACTCTGGGTGGCCTTGGAGCCCTAGTGGCCAGCATGGGCCCCAACCTATGTGCCCCTCCTGGTGAAGAGGCTTCTGGACCCTCTAGCCATCCACTTCCTATTTGGCCTCTGCAATTATAAGGAGGGCCCGGGTGCTGGGAAGCCTCCACACCCGGGTCAAGCTCAGCACTCCACAGCCTGGCCCTGTGGCCTTGACAACATACTCTCTGCTGAGCTCAGTCTCCCCATCTGCACATATGGGGAACCCGCTATCCACCAAGTGAGAGGGCATGCTACTCTCAGATTCTACAGACTGGGAGAATGAGGCTCAAAGGGGCTTGCCAGGGCCACTTTGAGAAAGCGACAGATCAGAATTAGAACCCAGGAGTGTGTGTCCCAAAGCTTAGGGCTATCCCAGGAAATGGCACAGCTGGCATCCACCCTGGGCAGGGGGACTAATGAAGCTGTGTGAGCTGACTAAGGGCTTCATGCAGTTGGTGTGGGGGTGGGGACCACACACCAGGCCTCCTGGGGGCGCTCTGAGCCTTGTAGCCTTGAAGGTGACCACCGTGCACGCGAGTCCCAGGGAAGGCAGACCCCTTTCCCCCAGGCCCAGGGTGTTTTCCATTGTCTTGGGAAGCCCACCTGGTTAGAAAGGCCCGAGGTCAGCCAGGGGCCCATGCCTCACAGGTCAGGTAGCCCCACGGGCCTGGTTGGCCACCAGTAGTGGCACTGGGCATCCCCGGCGGGACTTGTGCCATGGCCTGGGCGGTGCAGGGAGCAAATACCCTGATTAATGTGTCCCCAAGGCCAGCGGGACTTCCCCCAAACCTCAGCAACGCCCAGGAGCTGGAGAGGCCAGATTTTCTTCCTCTAAAAGCTAAGAAGGAGCTTTGGTGGGGCAGTTGGCTCCGTGCAGAGGTGGATGGCTCGCTCCTCACACTGCCTTCTGTGGCCAGTCAGCCTCAGTGCATGTGTGGGGACCAGGCCATGTGGCTACGTGGTACCAGGCCCACCCTGCCAAGCTGGGGCAGGACAGGATGTGAACCAGGCCTTCTGCACCCACAGGCCTGGCTCTGGCCAGAGCCTTAGGGGTGCTCTGCCAACTCAGCACTTGGATGAAAGATGGGGGTTGCAGTGTGGGTGGGGGGCTGGAGCCACCAGCTAGGCCCCACAAATATGGTGATGTGCATCTTAGGGTCTGTGAAGAACGGGGCTAGGGGCTGGGAACTGCTTTGGCACCTCCTCTGTCCTCCCTGATCCCACTGCACCACTGACCAGCGGAGTGACCGCCCTATACCTCAGTTTCCTCATCTGTAAAACGGGCAGATCAGGACGTGGAGGGGACTGAATGAGGCAGGCTCAGAGGCCCCATGACCCATTAGAGTGCACAGCAGTGGCTGGCAGGGCTGGGATGTTCTTCCTCCTTGATTCTGGCTCTCACTACTTTGACTCTACCTCCCCAGTGCGCCCACCAGCTCATAATTAACTGCACACACACACACACAGCAGTAACAAGAAAAAGGAGAGCCTGGGCAGGAGCTAAGCAGGATCCAGGGAGTGCCCTGGGGTCCAAGTCTAGATCCTGGCCCACTGCAGCCTGCTGTGCCCAAGGTCCTTCCCCTCAGGTTCAGCCAGGCAACAGTAGATGGTGGGGGGATCTGAGAATGGAGCATCCCCCAGACCCAGTGGGCTAGGACCTAACTGGGGTGTTGGGCATCCCTCGTCTGACCCACCAGTGTGGGGGCATGAGCTGCTGGGCCCACTCCCCAGACATGGCTGGTGTGAAGCTGCCTGGCTTGGGCCACACAGCTGGGCCAGGAGGGCTGGCTTTGGAGGCTAGCATCTGAGGCCTGTGTCCGCTGCTGTGCAAGCCCAGGAAGCAGTCCCAGAGAGGGTCGCCCAGCAGGAAATCCCAGTGAGACAGCAGGAAGTGCCAGGAGGCGGGGTCCCCACAGCAGCTGGGGCCTGGACTGGGCTGGGTGGACCACTTCCCGCAGTCTCAGCACTGGCCAGTCAGGGTCGACTTTTAGAATATGGCAAAGACCTGGCCAGTCTCATGACCCACCAGGAAAGCAGAAATAAGGAAAAGAGCAAACTTCCCCCTGGGCAGCTGAGGTCATGCAGGGCACAACTCTGTCCCCTGAGGACCTGGCCTCTTGACCCAAGTGTGGCCCCAGGAACCTTCACCCTGCAGGTCTGTGAGGAGCAGGAAGGCAGGAAGAGCGTGAGGTGGCACCAGAGACTGTGTCCCAACCCTGGCTTGGCCACCTCCCTGCTGCAGAGTCTGATGTACAACTGCCCCCAGTGCCTGGACACAGCCTAGGGCACGACACAGCTGTGGGCCATTGTACATGATTGATGTTTCCTGCTCCTTCTGCTGTCAGCCAAAAGTGTGCTGACTTAACAAAGACACCAACTCAATCCCTGGACACTGATGGGGCCCTCACTTGAAGGAACATGGG